>NC_041386.1:54528833-54546980 GCF_002162155.2 Triticum dicoccoides | reverse complement strand
TAGCTGCAGTCAGGTGCTCGCCTAAGTGTATAAAAATCCTACCGAGTGGAGAGCAATCCTCCCACTCGGAGGCTTAGCTGCAGCCCAGTGCTCACCTAAGTGTTTAAAAAATCCTACCGAGTGGAGAGGGATCCTCCCACTCGGGGGCTTAGCTGCAGTCCAGCACTCGCCTAAGTTCTCTCACTTTGAGACTTAGCTATAGTTCGGCACTCGCCTAAGTTTGAAAAAATCCTACCGAGTGGAGAGCGATCCTCCCACTCGGGGGCTTAGCTGCAGTCCAGCACTCGCCTAAGTTCTCTCACTTAGAGACTTAGCTACAGTCCGGCACTCACCTAAGTTTGAAAAAATCCTACCGAGTGGAGAGCGATCCTCCCACTCGGGGGCTTAGCTGCAGCCCAACGCTCGCCTAAGTGTTCAAAAATCCTACCGAGTGGAGAGCAAACCTCTCACTCGGAGGCTTAGCTGCAGCCCAGTGCTCGCCTAAGTACAAGACACAACCCAATCCGCGAGTCGACTGCTTCCTTCCCCTTCGGAGCTGCGCCGCAAGTACAAGGTTATTCCGAGTGAAGATCAAGATCCACTCGACGAATCAAACCATGAAGATATTCAACGAGAAATCAAGATTAGATAAAGCCTAAAAGGTCCCAGACCTCAGGCCAAAGTAATCGAGCCCTCAGCTCGATGGAGTTTAACGGTTACAAAATCCACTCGGCATTCCGAGGCAAATTTAAAGTGGAGCTTAAAAGTTTTTCACTCCTCAGGTGGAGGACTGGAAGGGGCGACGAACTTGTCCAAGTCGATCCCGTCTGCAATACGGGTGGCAGCAGCGATGAAAGTCTCCATGAAATCTTGAAAGTTGTGCTTCCTGGTATTGGCAACTTGGATGGCGGCCAGCTTCTCTTCTCGTGCCTCCTTGCAATGGACGCAGACCAGAGACAGAGCCACATCAGCGCCACACTGAGCAGAAGACTTCTTCCACTCCTGCACTCGGTCAGGGATTCCGTTAAGTCGAGTCCTCAGAGACTCGAGATCGTTTTGGAGCGTAGCCTCTGGCCAAAGTGCCTGGTTAATCCGTGACATGGAAACCTTCAGTCGAGCCAAGTAGTCCACGACGCCGTCAATGCGAGACTCCAGTCGTAGCAGATTCATGGCAGCTTCATCTTTCACGGGAGAGTTGATTGGATCCAAACCTGTTTCGATCCGCCCAGTCTCCTCTTCAAAGTTCTGGCAAAGCTCTGCATACACGATCCAAGGATAAGTCAATTTTCATAGACTGAGTCGACACAAAAAAAAAACAGTCGGAACTGAATGAGCACCTTCAAGCTTGATGTACAACTTCTTGGCGAGGCTCCTCAAGTAGCTCTCCAGGTCGTCCCTCCTGCGAGCGATGCCTTCCACCTTCTCGCTCAGGGTGAGGTTCTCCTTCTTCCAACGTGTACACTCCCGGGTGGCTTCATTCAGAGCGGTCTTCAGCTTGGCATTCTCTTCTTCCAATTGGCCGACCGAAGCCAGCTTCTGTTCGGCCAGAGCGGTCTTGTCGTCAGCCTCCTTACGGGCAGCAGCCAAGTCCTGATCCTTCTTCGCCAGAGCTTCGCTCAGTTTTTCTGCTAAGAAGTGATGATTGACTCGGAAATAGCAGAAGGGTACTCAAGCCTAAAAACTAACCAGTCGACAAAATCGTCTTACCTGTGGCGCCGTCCCTGACCTTCTACAGCTCTGTTCTGGCCAGCTCCAGATCAAGGTTCAGTTGAATCTTCTGCTTCTCCAACTCAGTATAGCAAGCTACAAGTTCGCAGGATTTCTGTAAAAGAAAAATCAGTCGACAAACGTCCAAGATAAGTTGCTTCCGAGTAACTAAGAGACAATGACGACGTTTCTAAGACCACAGCCGAATCAAAAAACATTCGACAGTAGTCTCGGGGACTACACCCACTGGTTCGACCAAAAAAAAGATCTTCGGGGAAAAACCGAGTGAAGAAATATAGCTACAGCAACACAATGTAAAGACTATAGTCGACTGCCAGCAGTCCACCGTAGTCTCAGGGACTACACCCAGTGGGTGCACTTAGCGTGCCCCCACTCGTCCAAGAATTGGCAGACACACCCAGTGGGTGTACAGATACAGATACAAAAGATCTTCGGAAAAGAGACTCTTGAAACAACATATCATAACAGACCAAGTGTTGAGTCGACTGACCTGGACGTTGCTCTGAAGAGCCGAACTCGCGTCATAGGCTGCTTGGCTGGCCTCCTGAGCCATCTTCACTTGCTCCATCATGATCCCCGCCTGGCGTATAGCCTCCTTTGCAGTAGGCGCTTGGTCCTCAGGGACGGGGTACGCAGCAAAAAGCGAAGGTGGATCCGCAGTCGACGCCAAAGGCCGCACGCTCGTCAGAGGAATGGCGAAAGTCACAGAAGCCCGAGTGGTGTCACCACCATCCCGAGCCATGGCCTCAGACACCGGAGCAGGTTGGGGGGTCTTGTCAGCCGTCGACCTCTTGTTCCTCCTCATTCTCAGCGGTTCGTTGTCATCGTCATCCGGGTGGTCGATAACATGAGGAGGGGCTACAAAGGAAACGTTCAATCGACCAGGGTTGCAATAAATGTTTAGTTGACTCAAAGCGGAACGTCAGTAATCGTACCAGGGTTGGAGGTAACAGCATCCTCCATCTCTTGGTCGTCGTCCTTGGTGGAGATCTCAGAGGTAGCAGCACTGCAAGCCTCGAAAGTCAGTCGGTTGGCTCAATGGATCGACCAAGGATCCGTCCACGGTTGACAAAGGATAACAAGTTTTATTATTACCCAGAAATGGTGGGGACGACCATCTTCATCTTGGGCAGAGCCTTGGGCGGCTTGGACGGCGCTGCGCGCGGGTGCTTGGGAGCCTTTCTAGTCGGTGTAGGAGAAGAGGTCCGAGGGCGTTTCGACGACTGCCCAACAGGAGCAGTCGCACTACCACGCTCCCACGCTGGGTCGTGTGTGAGCTTGGATCGCCCCTCCGGGCAGGGGGGGGGGGTTTCAAACTCCTCCTCCTCCTCTTTGCTGGAGTCGACGTCGTCACCTCCCTCTCCTTCACCGTTGGACTCCCACTCGCCTTGATCGTCCCCGCTCTCACCTCCGCTCGCCTCCCCTTCCTCAGTTGGCCCCTGTGCCCCATTGGGCGTCGAGTACATTTCAGTAGTCGCCTGAAAAACAACAGACAAGACAAAGGTCGATCGACCAACTCAAAGAAGACCAATGAAGAAAAACAAGACCTCAGTCAGGAGCATATAGACATACCCGGTCCACGTCGTACGAGTTGTCGAGTGGAATTACCCTCCTGGCTCCTCGGGGGTTGTCCTTGTTTCCTGTGATGCTCGATAGCCATCCCTCCAGCATCTCATCAGTGACCTCCTCCGGGTGAATCCGAGTGGTGTCGTCAAGACCCGAGTACAGCCACATCGGGTGGTCACGAGCCTGGAGCGGTTGGATGTGCCTCCGGAGGAAGACCTCCAGCAAATCCATGCCCGTCATGCCCTCACGGACAAGGTCAACCACTCGACCGGCCAGCACTTTGACTTGAGCCCTTTCCTCCGGCGCCACTTTCAGAGAAGCAGGTTTTTCATCTCGGTCGAGGGAGAAAGGAGGAAGACCAGTCGACTGTCCTGGGGTCGCCTGGTCCTGACCGTAGAACCAGGTCGCCTGCCAGCCACGGACCGACTCCGGGAAAGTAATGGATGGAAAACAACTCTTCCCCCTCGTCTGGATCGCCAAGCCGCCGCACAACTGGATCACCTGCGTCCTCTCGTCACTCGACTTGGCCTTCTTGACCGATTGAGAACAGCAGGTAAAGATGTGCTTGAAAAGTCCCCAATGGGGGCGGCAACCCAAGAAAGCCTCACACATGGAAATGAAAGCGGCAAGGTATACAATGGAGTTGGGAGTAAAGTGGTGGAGCTGCACTCCGAAGAAGTTCAAGAAGCTCCGAAAAAAGGATGGGGCGGCAGAGAAAACCCTCGGTCGATGTGGGTGGCTAGGAGCACGCACTCACCATCGCGGGGTTGAGGTTCGATCTCTCTCCCCGGAAGACGCGCAGCCTCGTGGGGAATGACTCCCCCCTCGACCATGTCGTCGAGATCCTCTTGCCGGATCACTGACGGCATCCAATCGCCCTGGATCCAGCCCTTGGGCAGAGCGGACCTTGAGGAGGATCCGCCCCGAGCGGATCTTTTCCCCTTCCCCTGCGCCGCCGCCTTCTTCACGCGCTCCAGAGCGGAGGTCTTGCCCTTCGTCATCGTCGCCGGCGAAGTCTCGCACGGGCCTGCTGCGGCAGGGCGAGAACGGAGGTGGCGGAAGGACTTGCAAAGGGAGAGAGGAAGAAGAAAGGAGGAGAAGAGAGCGCACTGCTTGGAAACCCCGAGCCGGTGATTTATAAGGGGCCGCTCCCGAGTGGCTGACTGGTAGGCCCAAACTATCCAGTCAAATCCCGCAGCGGACGCGCGTGCAGTACGTGGCGAAAAAGGCGACGCGGGGATCGAGGAGCTTCCGCTTTATCGCTTCCGATTACTGCGGCCGCTCCCGTCCCGCGCGCTTCCCAAAATCCGAAATCCCACGACATCCGCGGGCTGCAGAACAACTTGTCAAAATGGAAGACCCCGCCCACGCTGACGCTCGGTATGTCACAAATAAAGAAATTCACTCGACGAAAGGCCTGGAATGGATCAAGGCGACTGAAAAAGGTTGGTAACGTCACCCGTGACGATTGACCCAAAACGAGGCACTCACGTAGCCCAAAGAACCAGTCGGAAAGATCTCCAACTCTTTCCCCACTCTAACCTCGATCCATTCGAGGGCTAATGATGAAGCCATGTACCTAGGGTAGGGGCACAAACCTGTCCAAAAAGCCCTACCCTAGGACATCCCTAGAAGAAGTGACCTTTCAATTGACTTGAAGGTATCCCACTCGACGGTTCAAGACACTCGACGAAGAAGCTATCACTCGACCATGAAGCCAACCACTCGACCGCCAGGAGACCTAAAGTCACTCCGCAGGCAAATGGTCGGCTATCAAGTAGTCTCTATGGCCATTATAGCACTTTATTAGGGGCGTTACCAGTAACGCCCAACCTTAAATGTACCTTAAACCCTGCATTACTGAGGGCAGGAGGGGGCCGGCGAACTCTATATAAGCCACCCCCCTCCTCAGTATGAAGGGTTTGCACCCCTGTTATTCACACGCCGGTAATCCAGTCGACCGCCTCCGGGCACCAAGACGTAGGGCTGTTTCTTCCTCCGCAAAGGGCCTGAACTCGTACATCTTGGTGTGTTTACAACTTCCCAATAGCTGAGATCTAGCCTCTCCATACATACCCCCCTACATCACTGTCAGAGTTAGAACCACGACAGCAACCGTCCACCGCCTCTTCGCCTTTCCCTTGTGATTTGGAACTACCGTCGCACGCTCTTCCTCCCTCGATTTCCCTTCACCCTTCCTTCTGCCATTGTTTGATCATCTTCTCCATGGAGGGAACAGGCCGGAAACGACCCTGTTATTCTTGCCCGGATCTGAAAGATGACATGGTGGAGGAACTCATTGATCGATGTGATGTCATCACCTCGGCTAGCATGGCAGGTTCGTTCAAGACCATTCTCGACTCAACTAATAACATCATTACAAGCAACCCAAGGGCCGAGGAGAGGTTTGATCTCCCCTATCTTCTTCTCCGTGACCCTGCTGACTAGCGCGGGGATGAGGGAAGCCTCGCCTTGTTCAAGTTGATGCTGCTTGATAATGATACGTGTGATGTTAAGATGCCATCTCTTGAGGGCAAGGCTTGGGCAGGTGCAAATGAAGATTGGGTTGTTTATATTGGGTACAATTGCGAGTGGGAACTTGTGAATGTGTACACTCGTCACCGGGTTCCACTTCCAAAAATCTCAAACTGCCCAGAGGTTGAGCACACAGATGATCTACGCGAGTTCAAATACGATCATGGTGACTATCGTCTATGGAAGATAGAAATTTGTCAAGTTCCCAAGCGCTCTTGGGATTACACGAACTATGAAGTTGTTGCTATCTTCACAAGCTTGTTGCCTTCCTTACTTCTACGCCTCGATGGATTTTCCTCAAAAATCAATTTCTGTACATGGATGAGTACTATGATGCAATTCAATATGAGGGTCTTGTGTTTGCTGCCACCACTCATGCATTGTTTTTGCATGGAATCATCATGCTTTTGGTATGTTTGTCTTCCACTGTAATTATAATTGCTTCATCCGCATGCACATGGGTTAGCTAGTTTCCCTTTACTAATTAATTAACCTTCTTGTGTTTCCAAGGTCCTGTGAACATTCCACCACCTATACTTGAAAAAAATTATAACCAAGGGGGAGATGACGATGCTGATGATCACGAGCATGAGGACGAGCAGGACCCATATACTCAGCTGCGCCTAGCAACTTATTCCGATGGATCACCTATTCTTGTATGTATACATGGCACTGTTGATGTTACTAAGGAAGCAGGTGTTGTCTCGCATGGTCGCACTCTTCGGACCTATTCCAACATCCGCTGCAGGGTATTCGGGAAGGATACTTGTGTACTAGAGCCAACATGTTCTCCCAGGTTCTGTATTGAAAGTCTTGGAGGAAACTCGCTCTTCCTTGGACAAAACTATCCAATGATTGTGAAAGGCGGTGATCCAGCTGCTGTTGACACAACATTACTGCCATTTATGAGAAGCAACTATATCTATACCTCGGTCATTGCTATGCTTCCCTACCATCGCACTATGGGTCCTGACATAGCCCGCTTTAGCCTGGATGATCAGTCCTGCATTGGTCTCAAGATTTACAGTAGCTGGCCCTTCCCAGAGAATCACTTCTTGTTCAAAGCAAGTGTTTCCAACACCAATGAGTGGTTGAGCTGAAGTTCATTTCATTGCTTTGTTATTCATTGTGTGAGAAAAACTTTACTTTACTAGAATGTTTTGTTAGAAATGATCTATAATCCAACGTGTATCCTCGTTGTCGTTGTGGGTTGATGACTTGTTGTATGTAATCAATGGTACATTTGCATATGCGTCCATCAACTCACGCCTGCTAGTGGTGTCCATATGAATAGTGCTAGTGATTTTAGTTGCAAAAATTAGATAGTGCTAGTGATTTTTAGCTGCATATTTTGATAAATCGCGGTGTTACAAGGTTGACAAATGGCAATGTTACTAGATAAACAAATGTCAATCTTTACAGTTTGACAAATGGCAACATACCCAAAATGATAGATGCAAATCTTACCCAATTGTTTCTACGTGGTTGCACACGGGTCATGCAAAACAACCATTTGCGTTGAAGCGATGCACAAATCCTGCACTGTGAGGGAAGACCATAGCTCTCACTTTGCATACGGGTGTTCTATCTAAAACGTTTGCGATCAGGAGCTGCGGAAATCCTGCTCGACACATTTTCCCTTGGCTTCCTGGGGAAGTTGTCGGTTTGCATATGGGTGTTCTAACTAAAACGTTTGCGATGAGTGTTTTATATTTAAATACCATTGACGTTTTTTCAAAATAAAATCGGTTGATAAGTCTATACATTAAGAGAGAGAAACGCAAGTTTGTTCAAGCCATATGTTTCATTCAGTCACACTGCGAATTTACATTCATATGAGCAAGAATTCGAGATACAGTATTAAGACTCAAAAAAATATTTCCGACGGCGGCGGAGGCAGCGTGCCGCGCCGTCATAGTCGGTGTCAAAAACGGCGGATCTCGGGTAGGGGGTCCCGAACTATGCGTCTAGGGTCGATGGTAATAGGAGACAAGGGACACGATGTTTACCCAGGTTTGGGCCCTCTCTATGGAGGTAATACCCTACGTCCTGCTTGATTGATATTGATGAATATGAGTGTTACAAGAGTTGATCTACCTCGAGATCATAATCACTAAACCCTAGAGGTCTAGCTCGTATGGCTATGATAATGAGTGTCCTATCCGGACTAAGTCATCCGGTTTATATAGACACTGGGAGGATCTAGGGTCACACAAGGTCGGTTACAAAGAAGGGAATCTACATATCCGGTCGTCAAGCTTGCCTTCCATGTCAAGGAGAGTCCCATCCGAACTCGGGTGCAGTCTTCGGTCTACGTATCTTTAAAACCCATAAGTCCGGCCCATGGCTAATAGGCCGGACGCCCGAGGACCCCTTAGTCGAGGACTCCCTCAGTAGCCCCTGAACCTGGCTTCAGTGACAAGGTATCCGACGTGTAGTGTTGTCTTCGGCATTGCAAGGCTAGTTCCTCCTTCCGAACTCCAAAATAATCTTCGGACGAATTGATTGTGTCCGGACCTGTAACATACAGCCGTAGAGCATATAGTATTCTACGAATCCAATCTATTGACAACTTTTAGTAAATGTGACATCATGCTTCTCGGTCATTATTTCGAACCGTTTCCCGTCCCGCCGTCCCACTTCTCGGGGCGAGGTTGTCATTGACACGTCTTGTCGAAGCAGAGATCGTGTACCCTATTGCAGGATTTTCATCAATACAAGCGTGGGTAACCCAACCGTCCCGCGGGAAAGATTCCTTTGGAATAGACAGGTTCTTAGGCTTGGGAGGAGGTGTTCAATACCCGCTACCTTTATAAAGGAACCAAGAGCCGTCTTTTATGCTAAACCTCTCCTCAGATTTCCAAACCTCGAGTTCTAGCACCCAAGGTTCGATTTCATCATTTCAAGCCTCCCATCATGTCCGGACCCAGCTCTCAAGGTCGATGGGTGGCTTCCTCCGTCGGGGAGGAGGATATCAGAAAGCTTCGTGTGGCCAGATATTTAACCGCGGAGGTGCACCACAGGCTTCTTGCTCAAGGACAGGTTATTCCAACCCGCAGATCTGGCGAGAGGGTCGTATTCATCTCCCACTTCCTCTAGGGGCTAGGGTTTTCTCTTCACCCCTTCGTCCGGGGGCTAATGTTTTATTACGGACTAGATTTTCATGACCTAGCCCCGTACTCTATCATCCACATCTCGGCGTTTATCATTACATGCGAGGCCTTCCTTCGAATCTCCCACACTTTGGCTTATGGCTCAAGACCTTCAGTGTGACGTCGAAGGTAGTTGATGGGGAACAGGTGGAGTGCGGCGGTGCCACGATCAGCCAATTCGCCATCACTCCTTGGCCAAAAGGTTCTTTTACCAAAACTTCCAATCACTGGCGGTGGGAGTGGTTTTACATTACGGAGCCCCACAGCACCAAGTGTGTAGTTGCACTCACATTCCGTCCTGGTCCACCGTTACAGCTTGCGTCATGGGTCAACAAGGGGTTGGACTGGGGATCAGTTGATGAAGTGCAGACTTTACAGAGCCGCATAAGAACCCTCCTCGAGAGAGACATCGATCTTGTCAACGTGATCCAAGTGATGTTGGTTCGCCGAATCCTACCATGCCAGCGCAGGTCTCGCTGCATGTGGGAGTTTAATCCAGAAGGACCAGAAACCCTCCAACACTTCTTTGGCACTACACACAAAGGGATGTGGAAGTTATTTTTCGGGAAGCGAAAACATTGGCCGGACACCACCGAAGATGCTGGCCTTAACTGCAACTGTCCAGATACCCCGGTAAGCACTTGGCTCCCGAACACTTTGTAATTATGCATACCGTAATATGGTACTAAGAAAGCTATCTTCTTCCAGGGCTGGATAAAGAAGGTGAACTAATTATGTGTTCGGCCCCTCTCCCGAGGGCCTAGTGAATCCTGTTCTAACAAGGATGCTGGCCCTGGCACCATACCAGATGCCTGTGATGGAGGGCGAGGCGGAGAGTGAGAGGACCAAAGATGGCCCCTACTCCAAGGGTGCATCGGACATTGTGTCTAGAGGAATCAAAGTCCCCTCATTCGAAGACAAAAGTGAAGGGGGGGGCAATGTCTCCCTTCCTCCTAGGAAGAGAAGGGCCGCCTCTGAAGATGAGGAGAAGCAGGCCTCTAAACGAGGCCAGATGCCTCAAGTGGCTGGCTCGGGTTTGGAGGACGTCGAAGCGCAGTCTCATGACGAGGACAAGCCTCAAGCCAAATCGTAAGTGAATCAAGGCTGTTTTAAACATGTCCCGTTCCTTTCTTATAATGCCCAGAATATGTATTCTTTGTTTTTGCAGTTCCGCACACATTCTTCCTCAACAATCCTTTTCCTCGGGGGACCTTCTCCTAGAGATGATGGAAAGAGAAATGCCCCCACCGAATTCCCCATCCAATAGGGCGGATGATTTGGAGGTGTCGTCGCGGAGAGTCTCCCCCGACCAACAAGTGGTGCAAGGGATGATGAAGACATTGCCCGAAGGTGATACTTTGGTGGCCCAAGGTCCAGGGGACAACAATGAGGGTCCCAAACAATCCGATATACAGCCGGAGACATATGAATGGATCCCTTCAAAGGGTGGCCGTTCTCTTATGGCAGCCTCCGGAGACCCAGAGGCGCCGGGTATCTTGACGAACATGCTGCGGTAGGCATCCATCTCAGAGGAACATCGTACCTTAATGAGTACGGTGGTTGAAAAGGTCCAGTCCATGAAGAGCGGATTGGATGAGGCCTTTGCGAGCCTAATAAGAGGCTTCGAGGTTTGTACTGTAATATGTGCAATTGTGTTTTATTCGCAAAATACACTTGTGTATAGATAGTAGCACCTGAGACTCAGGTTGGCTTCCCATGGGAGGCGAACGGAGGATCAAGAAGAAACATTCAAGGAGTAATCTGATTGAATTGAACACAGGATGCTTCCCCCTGGCTACTTCCAAGACTACAAATATTGCCAAGCTGCAATGGAAGCTTGATATGGTCGGGGATGACATTGCGTTAATCAATGTGCGTCTTGACGAATCGCAAGGTATGTGTTTGGGGAAGTCCCTTCACATACATGTTTGTGATAGAAGCATAATGCAGAAATTTATATAATGTAATATGCATGGCTGTAGATGGTGCTGCCGCCATTGAAATTCTTCGGGCGGAGCTGGCCCGGGCCAAGGAGCAGGTCCGGTGTAGTAATGCGGCTGCCGAAAAGGCATCGGCTGAGTTCAAGGCCGAATGAGCTGCTCGGCGTCAAGATGAGGGGAAGTTATCCACGATGGCGGTTGAACTAAAACATGCTGCTAGCCGTTGTGACCTCCTTGAGAAGGAGAATGAAGCCAAAACAGCTGAAGTTGACAAGGCTTTACGAGAGGCGAGGGAAGCGCGGTCTGAATCCCGAGCCGCCCGTGAGGAATTCCGGCAATCTTGGGAGATTGCGGCTGGTGATCCATTTTTGCTAAAGATAAGTTCGGCGATCCGAACTATGCTCAGCTTAACCAATTATGGAGTTCTCCGGATGAGTTTTTGGACTTGCCGAAGATTTCTTCCAATGCAGTGCAGTTTTACTAGGCGCGAGAGGGGTATGCAATGGAGAAGCTTTTCTGGTCACAATTCAGTGCGT
This sequence comes from Triticum dicoccoides, assembly GCF_002162155.2. Lineage (NCBI taxonomy): Eukaryota > Viridiplantae > Streptophyta > Magnoliopsida > Poales > Poaceae > Triticum > Triticum dicoccoides. The sequence continues at coordinate 54,535,544 of NC_041386.1, read as the reverse complement.
CGAAGCGCCCCCTTTTGCTAAATGAGTAGATGTCCCAGTGGGCCGAGCTTCATAGGATATCCGGCGCTGCCATGAAGAACGTCATAACCCGGTTATGGCCAACTGATCCTATTCCGAATAGCTACTTCGGCTTGGTGCAACGACTTGTTGATGCGGTGCGACGTATCGACGTTGTGAAGCGGTCGGTGTGCATCGAGGGTGCACGGATGGCCTTTGCCTGAGTCAAGACATTCTGGGGGAAGATGAAGGCCATCTATGTTGCAGTGAAGAGTCCACCCAAGGGCAAGGACCACCAAGAACCAGAGCATTATTTTGAAGACGTCCTAGTGGCCGCCCGCTTGATAAAGGGCTAATGCTCGAAAGACATAATGTTCGAGTGAGGTGTATGAGAATTGTACGAGAATTGTACGAGACAATTTTATAGTTAATCTATTTTTATATATTGCTCGAAAGTTTGCGTTCCTCCTGTGTGGCCGTTTTAATATAATCTGAAAGTTTTCCAGTCGTCAGCTTCAGCCCCCTTGTGGAAAGTACGGGGGTGTTTAGAAAAGCATTCGATCACTCTTGACCCAATGTCTTGGTCCTTGAAGGAGGTGTCAATGCGGCGAACCAGGCAACCAGACTATAGGGCGTTAACACTTTCACTTAGCCATATGAGTTTTATGGTGGGTCTACGACATAGCCCCTGGTATGTATGCGGCTTATTCATACGATGCGTGTATACATTTGACTGAAAAGAGGTCTTTCGTGTGAAACGGATGAATCGCTAGAGATTTCGATAAGTCATCGAGTGGTTGACTAGCTCTCGCCGCATCATGACAGTCAGTTTTCGGCTTTTTCTACTGAGGTGCTGAGCCAGGTGAACCAGAAGCACAACCGCAGTAGTTCTCCCTTTACTACTCTAGCCGAGAGAGCGGAACGTAGGATAGCAAGCACAGGAGCCGGTTAACACAACTATTGACCCAAGACATGATTCGGAGCTGATGCATATAAGGCCAAACTCGCGACGCCGAAGTATGCTGCAAAAGCTGTTCGGACTTTTGTTGGCAACTCAATTGTTCCCGTACCGAGCCCCTGGCAAGTTTGAGCCGGGGTATATCTGTGAAACAACCATAGGAGGTTTGTTCGATTGTGGAAAGACACGGATAAATAATACTAGTAATGTGAACTGGGACCTGAGTGACATGCCAAAGATTACTTTATATATATAAGGGCCACGACCCCGGCTATTTGATATGCCCTGGGTCGAAGGCAGAGGAAAAAGGCATGTTACAGGCTCAAAAAAGAGTGCGGTCTACAAAAAGTTTATTTTGGACCTCCTGTCGCACGTCTGTGCCGCCTGTCCTCGGCGAGGGGAATCCTTAAAGGAAGTACCCCGTAGGTGACTGTACGGATCCGAACTCCGATAGAGTCGGTTTTAGATGTCTCTCCTTGGCGACACTTGTTTTTAAGAGGTAATGACGAAAGAAAGAAAAAAAGGAAAGTAGATAAATTTTTTACTAGAGTGCCTTCAGACTTGTCCATATTATGCTTCCGCCAATGCCCATGGTATCTTAAGAGCGTAGTTATGTATCCGCTTTATAGTTTTAATGGGTATATGAGATGGGCAACGGAAGCTGAACTGCTATTTCTGCTTCGGATTTGATCGATCTTCGGGGGGAAATTGCTTCTGGCCTTCTACACTTGGCTGGTAAACCGCTCTGTCGTCCCTATTGCCTGGCGGCCCCCTTCCCTTGTATTCGGCGTTGAGCTTGCCGACCTGCTTGAGGACCCAACAGTTTCTGTTGGTATGGTTAGCTAGTTTATTGGGGTGGCCGTGAATCTGGTAGGGTCAGTCCAGTATCCTGTCTAGGTTGGATGGCCCGTCTCTATTCGCCTTGAATGGCTTTTTCCATTGACCAGGCTTAGGAATGCTGAATCCGGCGTTGACCGCTGCGTCGCGTGATCTTTCATTATCATTGCGACTGTTGCGTTTACTTTCTCTTGGCTTGCAGTTGCCGTCTCGGATTTCGGAAGTGCCTGAGTCGCTGGTGCTATTGCTTCTACGAGCGAGCCAGTTGTCCTCTCCCGCGCAAAAGCGGGTCATTAGAGCGGTAAGGGCTGTCATGGATCTTGGTATTTCTTGACCTAGGTGACGTGGAAGCCATTCATCCCGGACGCTATGTTTAAAGGCCGCAAGGGCTTCCGCGTCCGGATAGTCGTTGATTTGGTTCTTTTTAACTAAGAACCTAGTCCAGAGCTGCCTGGCTGACTCTCCGGGCTGCTGGACAATGTGACTTAAGTCATCGGGGTCCGGTGGCCAGACATATGTTCCTTGGAAGGTTTCGCGAAAGGCATCCTCCAAATCTTCCCAGCTGCCAACAGAATTTTCGAGCAGACTGCTTAACTAGTACCGAGCTGGTCCTTTGAGTTTTAGTGGTAGGTATTTGATGGCATGAAGGTCGTCCCCACGGGCCATGTGGATATGGAGGAGGAAGTCCTCGATCCATACCGTGGGATCCGTTGTTCCATCGTATGATTCAATGTTCATGGGTTTCAACCCATCTGGGAATTGATGCTCCATTACTTCGTCTGTGAAGCAAAGAGGGTGCGCGGCACCTCTATGTTGGGCCACACTGCGGCGTACCTCCAATGGAGTCTGTTTGCGGTTTTCGGCCGGGCGTGGCTATGTTTGTCACCTTCGAATAGGTGGCCGTCGTCGCGTGTCGAGGTATGTCCTTGCGGTCCGTAGGTCGCTCTTGGGTGTTTTGCTCTGCTACCCAGGTCCTGGTGACGGTCGTCTGCACAACCCCGAGATGTTTTGTTCTTGCCTTTACGGTGAGGTGGGGCGGTCTGGTGTTCGGCTTGAGTTGCCTCTTTACCCATTCCAAGTTGTGGTTGACCTGACGTCTTGTGCGATAATGGTGCGGACTTGAGCGCCCTGTCGTTCGCCATGGGGTAGCGATCTACTCTTCGGGTAGCTTTTGGCTGGGCCACTAAGACCGTATTCCATGGTGGCTAGGACTTCAATCCATCTATCATTGAGCAGAGCTTGGTCGGCTTGAAGTTCCTGATACTTCTTTTTTAGGCTCCTTGCAGTGGCTATTAGTTGGTGCTTGAAGCGCTCCTGCTCAAGGGGTTCCTCAGGCATGATAAAGTCCTCGGTGCCGAGGCTTACCTCATCATTAGAGAGAGGAAGGTAATTGTCGTCCTCCGAATCTTCGTACTTGGCCTGCTTACCAGGGCTAACCTGCCCATCTTCCCGTTCATCTTGGTCATTAGCTGTATCAATGGGGTCTTCGCTATCTTCGGCATTGCCGTCCATACTGTCAATGTTCTCGGAGTCGCAATCAAGTGAATCGGTCAAATCCTCGGCCGTGGCTATGAAGTGGGTGGTGGGTGGGAAGCAAAATTCTCCGTCGCCAGCCCCTTGTTCGAGCCGGATATAGTTCAGATGTGTGTCCTCTCTCAAGGATAGGTTCTTTAACGAGTTTAGAACATCGCCCAAAGCCGAGTGCTGGAAGATGTCCGCGGCGCTAAATTCGAAGATCGATAAACGATCAAGCTCGGCGTCTGCGGGTTCACGTGGTTCGGAACTTCCGGCCGGAGACAAGCCCGGAGTTCCGATGACTAAGACATCATGAGAGGTTGAGTCTATGTGCGGCTCAAATGCCGTGGAATCTGTGGCCTCCGTAGTGGGATCAATTCGCCCGTCCTTGGATGGCGCGGCTTGCTACGGATCTAGGGCAAGAGCGGTTATGGGAGCAATCTCCTGGATGCAGCCAGATGACAGAGTTAGGTTATGATCATCTGGGTGACCGGGAGCGGCTGCCGCGGTCTCAAATCCGGCAAAGATCAAGTCTCCACGGACGTCTGCAACGTAGTTCAAGCTCCCGAATCTGGCCTGATGGCCAGGGGCTTAGCTTTCGATCTGCCCCAGATGACCAAATGAGTTGGCCCGCAGTGCGAAGCTGCCGAACACGTAGATCTGTCCGGGGAGGAAGGATTCTCCTTGGACTGCATCATTATTGACGATCAAAGGGGCCATCAAACCTTTTAGCGACAACACAGAGGAACTCTCAATGAAAGCACCAATGTCGGTGTCAAAACCGGTGGATCTCGGGTAGGGGGTCCCGAACTGTGCATCTAGGGTCGATGGTAACAGGAGACAAGGGACACGATGTTTACCCAGGTTCGGGCCCTCTCTATGGAGGTAATACCCTACGTCTTGCTTGATTGATGTTGATGAATATGAGTGTTACAACAGTTGATCTACCTCGAGATCGTAATGACTAAACCCTAGAGGTCTAGCTCGTATGGTTATGACAATGAGTGTCCTATCCGGACTAAGTCCTCCGGTTTATATAGACACCGGGAGGATCTAGGGTTACACAAGGTCGGTTACAAAAAAGGGAATCTACATATGTCCGGTCGTCAAGCTTGCCTTCCATGTCAAGGAGAGTCCCATCCGGACTCGGGTGCAGTCTTCGGTCTTCGTATCTTCACAGCCCATCAGTCCGGCCCATGGCTAACAGGACGAACGCTCGAGGACCCCTTAGTCCAGGACTCCCTCAGTCGTTGTCGTTGTCATCCTCCGGGATGCCGTTGTTGAAGTCTTCAAGGCAGCACAAAATGTTCTTCACTTGTAAATCAAACATCATGTCGTCGCGCGATCGACGGGCGGGGCACGGGAGGACGGCAACTGGCGCCGCTGAGAGGTAGCTGTCGAGGGCAACATCCTGATAATCCCCAAGTGCAGGGAATCATCGTAGAAATTCCCAATGGTGGAAGTGATAAGTATGGAGTGACGAACCCACAAGGAGCTAAAGGTAAGATCAATATTCCCTCAAGTCCTATCTGCCACTGATATGACTCTACGTACATAGAACGTTTGCTTCCATCTAGAAACGAGAAATAAAACTACGTTGTGGGTATGAAGAGGATAACTTTGCATGGTATCGGAGAGATAAAATATAAAAGTAGGTGTTGTTATCATAAAGTTAGAATATATTACTAAATATTATAAATAGCGAGTGTGGAATAATGGTGGATCGGTGTGCGGAATTGTCTTAGGCAATTGTTAACAAGACCGGTAGTCGTCATTGCAATTTCATATGAGGGAGAGGCATAAGCTAACACACTTTCTCTTCTTGGATCATATGCACTTATGATTCGAACTCTAGCAAGCATCTGCAACTACTAAAGATCATTAAGGTAAAACCCAACCATAGCATTAAAGCATCAAGTCCCCGTTATCCCATACGCAACAACCCCCTTACTCGGGTTTATGCTTCTGTCACTCAAGCAACCCACTATAAGCGAATCATGAACGTATTGCAACACCCTACAACGGGAATTCCTCACGCTTGCGTGACAGGGAGGGCACAATAGGACAACACCAAAATAAAACATACAACTCATACCAATCTAGATCATCAATCAACCCAAAGACAAAGGATATCTACTCAAAACATCATAGGATGGCAACACATAATTGGATCATAATATGTGGCATAAAGCACCATGTTCAAGTAGGGATTACAGCGGGGTGCGGGAGAGTGGACCGCGTAAAAGAGATGAGGGTGGTGATGGCGATGGTGATGTTGATGAAGACAATCACCGCGGTGATGATTCCCCTCCCGATGGCACTCCGGTGCCACCGAGAGAGAGGAGGAGAGGTTCTCCCCCTTGTACTTCCTCCTCCATGGCCTCCCCCATGGATGTGAGAGGTTCTTCGTCTGCTCCTTGGCCTTCTTGGCGATGATGGCCCCTCCGGGATCTTCCACCAAAGCCTCCAGTGATGATGGGCCCCTTCGGCAGGGTGCCAGAGAGGGCCTAGATTGATTTCTCGTGGCTACAGAGGCTTGCGCCGGTGGAACTTCCGATCTAGGTTATTTTCCGGAGGTTTGGGCATTTATAGGAGAGGTTGGTGTCGAGAAAAAGTCAGGGCCCCACGGGAAGTCCATGAGGCACAAGGGCGCGCCCAGGGGGATTGGGCACGCCCCCATCCTTGTGGGGCCCACGGGACTCCCCTCCGGTAGATTTTTGTTCCAGTATTTTTTATATTTTCCAAAAAAATTCTCCGTTGATTATCATCGCAATCTAAGAACTTTTATTTCTGCACAAAAGCAACACCATGGTAGTTCTGCTGAAAACAGCATCAGTACGGGTTAGTTCTAATCAAATCATACCAAAATCATATAAAACTATTGTAAACTTGCCATGAATACTTCATAAATTATCGATACGTTGGAGACGCATCAGCATCCTCAAGCTTAATTCCTTCTCGTCCACGAGTAGGTAAATGATAAAAGAAATAATTTATGAAGTGTGAATGCTAGCAAGTGCATAAGTTTGATCAATGATAGTTCCAATCACTTTTTCTAGCATCATTATATATCATAACAGTAGCTCAATTCATAAAACTTCTCATGATCAAGTAACAAGTTATTCACATGTTAAAGTATAGATCATAAACTTTCTTGAGAACTAACAAACCGTGCACTTAGTCATCAAACAATTGCAATTATCTTATTTTCGAGAAGAGTGTATGTAAGAGCTTTGATTCAGAAAACTCCACATACTCAACTATCATTTAATCTTTCACAATTGCTAATACTCATGTGATATTAAAGGGTTCAAAGTTTTAACTGGACACAGAGAAAGATAGGGGCTTATAATTTCGCCTCCCAACATTTTACCTCAAGAGTAATGTCAACAATAATAATTTAT
>NC_041386.1:54511965-54528482 GCF_002162155.2 Triticum dicoccoides | reverse complement strand
AAAAAGGAAAGGTGATGATCACCATGACTCTTGTATAAGGGTAGAAGGTAAAAGTAAAAGATAGGCCCTTCGCAGAGGGAAGCAGAGCTTGTCATGCGCCTTTATGGTTGAATGCACAAAATCTTATTGCAAAAGAACGTCATTTTATATTGCCTCTTGTGATAAAGACCTTTATTATGCCGTCCGTCGCTTTTATTTCTTCCCTATCACAAATTCATATAAAGCTTATTTTCTTCGCACTAATAGATCATACATATTTAGAGAGCAATTTTTATTGCATGCACCGATGACAACTTACTTGAAGGATCTTACTCAATCCATAGGTAGGTATGGTGGACTCTCATGGCAAAACTGGTTTAAGGAATGTTTGGAAGCACAGTTAGTATCTCTACTTGGTGCAAAGAATTTGGCTAGCATGAGAGGGAAAGGCAAGCTCAACATCTTGGATGATCCAAGACAATATAACGTTTCGGATATAGGAAAACATAACCCATTAAGTTGTCTTCCTTGTCCAACATCAACCTTTTAGCATGTCACATTTTAATGAGTGCTCACAATTGCAAAAGATGTCCAAGATAGTATATTCATATATGAAATCTCCCTTCCTTCAATATTCTTTCATGAATTGTTCAAGTGGCCAATTCTGCATTTGCTAACTTCCAATAAGTTTACTACCTATACTTATTATGTGTGAAGTTATTACTCCCCATGTTGTAAGCATATGAAACGTATATAAATTCAGATTTATGATATTCAATTCATTCAAGCATTTACTCATAGGATATATGTGAAGCATGTGAGTAAATGACAAACTACTCCAAAAAGATATAAGTGAAGAATACTGAGTATTCAAATAATAAAATAGCCATGGGAGGATTCTTTTTCATTCAAGATTTCAGATCCAAAGATTTTATTCAAACAACAAGTAAAATTGAAAATAAGCTCCAAGCAAAACACATTTGATGTGACGAATAAAAATATAGCTTCGAGTAAGGTATACCGATAGTTTTGAAGACGAAAGAGGGGATGCCTTCCGGGGCATCCCCAAGCTTAGGCGCTTGAGTCTTCCTTGAATATTATCTTGGGGTGCCTTGGGCATCCCCAAGCTTAGGGTCTTTCCACTCCTTATTCTCCTCATATGGATATCTCACACTACAAAAAAAGGACACGTCCGTGATGATACTTGTTTGTCACAGTAGGTCACGTTTTCTGTCATGCATGTACATCCATGACAATTTTATGACACAATCAAGATAGTCATACCTGTGCTGCCGTAGAAGTGTTCCATGACATTACCAAAATTATCATCACAGAAGTGTCCACTTCCATTATGATAAATCGCACGTCATGCAAGTGCTTTCATCAAAGGTGACCAACACATGGCATCCACCATAACGGAACGTCGTTATGCTATCAGGTCCGGTTTTGGATCCAATAACCCGCTAACAGCCCGGACCATTGAGGATTTTCCACGTGTAAAATTCTTGTTGGCCAGATGAAACACGTGTTGGCTCACCATTGGGACAGATGTCATCCATTCATTGGACAGGAGGCGCCTATGATACATCAACACGTCGCATGGCCCAACAGAGGGCCATTCCGGTGAAAAGGCTGGCCCGTTTGACTTGGTCAAAAGATAACGGGCCAGCTCACAGAAATCCTGTTAATGGCATGTTCGTATATAGCCCATTTACGGCCCGCTAACTCACGACCCATTACGGCCTATCGAAATTTAGCCCAATAGCTTCATCTGGGCCTTCCAATATGATTATAGCCCGTTGTAACTTCCGGCCCATGTATGGCCCATGATGTCTTTCGGCCCATATGAGACCATTTGTAACTCTTGGCCCTTTAACGGCTCGTGGTGACTCTGGCACGCAATGAACAATGTACCGCTTTATACCCATTAATGTCCCATTATTCCATTGCACCGTTTCCAACCCATGTTATCTTTCGACCTTCTTAGGGCCCATTTATTCTTGGGCTCATTTCTAGAATTCGGTTAGATACGGTCTGCTACTAGCCTGTTTTGTTATGGGCCAAATACAACCCGTGGTTACATTCGGCCCGTTTGTGGCGCGTTAACCCGTTGGGATGTTTTCATAGCATTATCAAATACGGCCTATTAATGGTCCATTATGGTCCACGAATAGTATGACGCATGTCTGGCGAAATGATTATACGCCCCGTAGAAGGCCCATGGATCCTACGACCCGTAGAAGACCAATGGATCCTACGGCCCGTAGAAGGCCCATGGATCATTTGGCCCGTAGAAAGTCCATGGATCCTATGGCCCATAAAAGGCCCATGGATCCTACGGCCCGTACAAGGCCCACTGATCCTACGGCCCGCAGAAGGCCCATGGTTACAACAGTCCATGTGTTGCAATGATTATTGTGGCCTAGTTACCAAAACTAGGTTATTGTGGCCACTAAAAAACGCGGAAAAAGAACTGCAGTGACTACAAGCAAACAACAAAATAAGACAATAAGGAAATAAATAAGCAAGCAACTAATGCTAGCCTATTACAGCTATTACACATATTACATCCACTAGGCATCAAAGTTTGCCACCAGTGCAAATATAGGGAACAAAGCAACATATTACGTACACTGGGCGTCAAAATTGGCCACCAGTGCAAATAAACGCAGCAGCAAAACAAGTCCATGACCGAAACAACTTCAGAAGAGCTCAAGAAACGTTATCCTGGGTATCCACCATGCTGGCAATAAGCTTAGCAAGCTTATTAGCTTTGTCCTGTTTGGCAGTAAAATCCTCTAACGCTTGCTATTGCACCAGAAAGTATGCATCTGAATGCTCCAGGGACTTCCGCAGTCCTTCCGCTTCTTGTCACAGCACAGCTGATTGATGTCTTTCAGATTGTAGTTGAGACTCAAGAAACTGAACTGATTTAGACAATGATTTTGAATAGCTTGTGCAAGCGGTAGTGGCCAGTAACTCGAACAGTAAACTAAGACAGGACTTTGGGGTTGCCTCACTATCTTCAAGATAGTTTTCCTTAGCTGTTTTATCAGCTTTGTTGGATACCAACAAGGATGTCTCACGATCTTGAACCTTATCTACATTACTTCCTTTATCGTTGCTTAATAAGGCACACTTCCCCAATATTCTGTCAGCATTCTAAAAGAAGAAACAAGCAGACACATAACATGTTTAGCATGTACTAGTATATGAAACTCATTTCGGTGAACCAGTTCATTAGTAAGGTGGACAAGATTAAACTACCAAGTCTTCTATTGCCAAGTAGTACATTATAAAAGCATCAAACAAACATATATCTATATCCTATGGTCACTGCATTGTCTTTGCCAAATGAAAATAGAGACCCGGTTCAAATCATATCAGTTCAAGAGAAAGCAGCGCTAAAATAATACAAAGCGTGGGAAACTAAACGGCACAACAAGATTTCAGATGGGTACCATGGGTCTACATGTACAACTATTGTCCCTGTTATGATGCTAGTAATGTGCATGATATGAGAAGTCAACTGTATACACAATTGAAAATGAAATCAACAGAGCTATTTATAAGAGCAAACCTGTTAAAGAAACATGCGTAAACATATCTGTTGTGCCATTGGAGTTTCCATTGGATAGTTCAATTTAAAAAAAGTTTGTATGAGTAAATACAGTGATACAAGAGCAAAGCAGTATGCACGATAGCCATGGAATCATAAATGAGAACAGTTGTTCTTCAGGTTTAAGCACTTGTTCTACATGAACAGAGTACAGTAAGACGCAAGCATATAGTACTTAAAATAAAATGAGCTCACAGACCTTACCACATTCTTGGTTCGGGGCCAGTAAAGAACAAGGCGTTCCCAGTCATCATCCAGTAAATGTGTCTCAAGAGAACCTAAGGGAATTTTATGAGTTTCTTTACCACTGAAGTACGTTTTCTTCAGGCAATTCCGATACTACCACCAAGCATTCTTGAAGATAACAGAGGTATTAGCACAGGTTACCTCATCATGAGTTTCCAAATCGGTCCTTCTCTATAGAGAAAAATGGGAAAATCCGATGTATTATAACCATCATGGAGGTAGAATGTATGGGACAAAGCAGAGTAATTGCCATGAATAACAGTACTTACACATAACTCCTGGACAAACACCTGCAACTGGCATTTTCCTTCATCTTCAGTACAATATTTCCATGATGGGAGGATACACACATAGGATTTAACAACATCAAATGCGATAGATGCTAAACTATGAATGGTTGGTTGTGCGTCCTCCACAGGAATAGGTGTACTAACTGGTGGAGTTGGGGTTCGCCATGGTAGTACTGGCGCTTTGGGCACTGGAGCTGCCTTACTAACTGCTCTTGTTTGGCAGCTCTATGGTGGAGATGGTGTTGTGTCAACAGGAACTGGGTTACTATCTGCTAGGGTTGGGGTTAGATTGGGTGAAGCTGGTTCTCTGTCCATCGTAGTAGGGGTAAAATTTGTGAGAGTCTGGGTTATGTGTGGTAGGGCTGGTTCTCGTGCATGTACAACCAGGGTGCTATCTCCACCAAGAGGTAGCACTGTTTTATTCGAAGACCGTGTTTTTACTCCGCTAGATATTGCCATCACCCGCTCCAATTCAAATGGCTGATAAACAGGAAACATAATTGAATGTACATACATTCTATGAGAGACAGATGCAATATATAGTGTGGAAAAAGAGGGCATTAAATAATTGACATGTATATTGTTTAACTAAAATGGATAACATGACATAATTTCACATATATGATGTCTATCTAAACTGGATAGCATAGCATAACATAATTCGAAGATATGATGACTAACTAAACATGATCGCATGACGTAATTCACATACATGTTATCTAAGTAACCAGGATCACATGATTTAATTCACATATGTGATTTATATGCTAAGTGGAGGGCATTCACATATATGATGTCTGAACTAAGAACATGGTGTTGAATATTGTGTATATGATGTCTAAACTATGCAATGCAAGACACCATATGCATGATATGAGCAGTAGAACCATGCCAAGTTAGAGCATACACCTTGGTGGGGGATTAGGACTGGTCATCTATCTCTGAATCCATCTCTGAGGAGCTATCGGGACCCAACAAGAGATCTGCTTCGACAGGTAGCATTGTCTGCTCTGAAGGCCTTGTTTTCACTCCAGATTATTATATCACCCACTCAAATGGCTGATTCACAGGAAGAGTAGTTTAATGTACAAACATTGTCGACAAACGGAAATTTAATGAAGAAAATGATGGGCTAGATATCATTCAAATATATGATGCTTGGTTAAATAGGATGGCATTGCACATTTCACATATATTATGGCTAGCTAAAAGACATGAGAGTGCATAATTCCCATATATGATATTGAAAGAAAACAGGTGGTGTCGGTGTCAAAATCGGCGGATCTCGGGTAGGGGGTCCCGAATTGTGCGTCTAGGCCGGATGGTAACAGGAGGCAAGGGACACGAAGTTTTACCCAGGTTCGGGCTCTCTTGATGGAGGTAAAACCCTATGTCCCGCTCGATTGATATTGATGATATGGGTGTTACAAGAGTAGATCTACCACGAGATCGGAGAGGCTAAACCCTAGAAGCTAGCCTATGGTATGATTGTATGTTGTGATTGTTGGCCTACGGACTAAAACCCTTCAGTTTATATAGACATCGGAGAGGGTTAGGGTTACACAAGGTCGGTTACAAAGGAGGAGATATCCATATATGTATTGCCTAGCTTGCCTTCCACGCCAAGTAGAGTCCCATCCGGACACGAGACGAAGTCTTCAATCTTGTATCTTCATAGTCTAAGATTCCGGCCAATGGAGATAGTCCGGCTATCCGGAGACCCCCTAATCCAGGACTCCCAAATTAGCCCCTGAACCAGGCTTCAATGACGATGAGTCCGGCGCGCAGTTGTCTTCGGCATTGCAAGGCGGGTTCCTTCTCCGAATACATCGCAGAAGAATTTGAATACGAGGACAGTGTCCGACCCTGCAAAATAAGTTCCACATTTCACCGTAGAGAGAATAATGTCTTCGCAGATCTAATCCGCTAGCTTGTTTCGGTAACATGACATCATGTCATGGCCCGGTGATTATTCGAACCGTTTCATTTAACCAACCCCGCACATAATGCGAGGCAGTTTTTTGACATGTCTTGTCAAAGCAGAGATCATGTCCACTTATTATAGGATTCTCATCAACACGGGCGTGGGTAACCCAACCACGCCATCAATTGCGGCGCTTGGGGGATAAGAGAGTTTGACTAGGCAAGTGGGGACGTTTAATTTTGTCCGCCCTTATAAAGGGATAAGGATTCACCTTTCTATCCATGCCTTCTTCCTCCTCTGCTCATCCGCTCCCGCATACTCGAGCTCTAGCGCCCAAGCTCTCACTTCCACCTCAACCTTCTCCAACCATGTCCGGAGCGGGAGGCACGTGGATGGTCTCCTCCGTCGCGGAGGGAGACGTCAAGAAACTGAGGAGAGCCAGATACCTGCACGACGACATCGCGCACCGGCTCCCAGATGAGGGTCAGCTCATCCCCACCCCCGAGCCCCATGAGAGGGTGGTATTCCTCACCCATTTCCTCCGCGGACTAGGATTCCCTCTCCATCCCTTCATCCTGGGGCTCATGTTTTATTATGGCCTGGATTTCCATGATTTGGCCCCAAACTTCATCCTCAACATCTAGGCGTTTATCGTCATGTGCGAGGCCTTCCTCCGCAACAAGCCCCACTTCGGCTTATGGCTGAAGACCTTCAATGTCAAGCCGAAGGTAGTGAGCGGCAGCCAGGCGGAGTGCGGAGGCGCCATGGTGGGCAAGATGCCCAACATCACATGGCTCGAGGGCACCTTCATGGACACCATAAAGGGGTGGAAATCGAGGTGGTTCTATATCACCGAGCCGCGCGACCCCGCCTGGGTAGCGGCCACCGAGTTCCGATCTGGCATCCCCATGCGGCTCACCTCCTGGAAAGAGAAGGGCCTGTCCTGGGGTAATTCAAAAGAGCTGACCGGACTCCAGTCATGTATTCAGAACATGGTGGATAAGAAGGTCAAGCTTGTCAACATAGTCCAGGTTATGCTCGTTCGCCGGATACTCCCGTGCCAACAATGGGAGTTTACCTTGTGGTAGTTTAATCTGGCGCAGAACCGAACTCTGAATAGGCTCTTCGACACGACTCATGAAGATGCCTGGAGGTTGCTGTTCAAGGGCACCGCGGTCCCTCCCCCGATTACTGAGGATCCTGGATTCAGCGCGAAGCGCCACGCCAGTGTGGTAAGTTGTTTTACCTCTTACAGGATATTTGTTATATATATATATATAGATTGGCTCCATGCGGGATCTAAACTCCCGAAATTTTGACAGGACTGGCAGAAGATGGCCGGAAAGATCGACTGTCCGGCTCCCTTGCCCGAAGGCCCCGCAGACACTCTTCTGACGAAGATGCTGACTCCGGCCCCTTATAAGGTGCCGGAGAAGACCACGAAGGCCAAGGGAGCTCAAAAGAGTTCCCGACGCCAGGCGTCGTTGGACTCACCGTCCGATGACTCTGCGGCGCACTCTTCCCCCGAAGACGAGGAAGAGGAAGAAGAGGCTCCCCCACCAAGTGGGGGAGACAAGAAAAGGAAGGCCGCCACAACTGGGGAGGCCGAAGGGTCCAAGAAGGGAAGGACGCTCCTTCCGGACAGCTCCACCGCCGCCGTCGAAACTAAAGACGAGTGGCTGCCCAAGGGCAAGCCCCAGGGGAGATCGTAAGTGTTCGGATACCGAAGTAACCCATAGGATTCCTTTGTTGCATTGCTTTCCCTAACGCCGAAATCCATTGTACAGGCCGCCCCGAGCCAATATCAAGGTATCCTCGGACGGCTCCCTGGGCTTGTCAGACATGGATAGCGATCCTGTCCCGACCGCCACCTCCCCTCATCCGGCCGACAACACTGAGGTGCTGTCTCAAGAGGCACCGGATCGAGGGGGGACAGTCCCGGAGGCGCCTCAAGGCGACCTTCCAGACTCCGGGAGCCGAGGGGACGGGGTCGCCGAAAGCTCCAAGTTCGGCCCTCAGCCGAACACCGCGCCGGACCCTCCAACGGATCCGAGCAGGCGGTCCCCTTCTAAGGAGGGTGAGACGCCTGTGCCGGTGACCTCTGTCCACCCAGAGGCGCCGGACACTATGTTAGAAGTGCTTCGCAGCGCTTCCATCGTGGAGGAGCACCGCACTATCATTAGTGTGGTGATCCAGAAGGTTCAGTCCGCCAAGAGCGGATTGACTGAAGCCTGTACTAGCCTTCTAACAAGCTTCGAGGTAAGTGTTTTAAAATGTAGTAGAAATATTACCGCATAGACAATAGCCCCTGATGCTTTGTTCGGTGTTCACAAAGAAAAGCCGAACAGAGGATCAAATAATATCGCAGGAGTCTAATATAAGTATGTCAATATGCATATGCAGGCTTCACTGCTGGCGTCCGCCGCACTGACTATGGAGGTCGCCATACTGAAAGAGGCCCTTGAGGGGTCCCAGAAAGAGCTCGGCCTTGCTAAGAGGCAGCTTGAGGAGAACAAGGGTAAGTAATACACCGTCTATAGATGAGAAGAAGGACGCGATTGCTAAATGACAGGATCATTGTATGTTTGCCAGGGGCCACGACCGAGGTGGCGACCCTGAAGCAAGCACTATCCCAGGCCGAAGAAAAGGCGGCCCAGGAGCGCACCGAGCGAGAGAGGCACGAGGCCCGGGTGGGCGAGGTGCAGCAAGAGCTCCAGGCTCTCGTGACAAAGCACGAGGCATTGGAGCTTGACTTGAAGACAAGAGAGTCTGAGCTTGACGCGGCCCATGAGAGCGCGAAAAGTGCCAAGGCCGAGGCCCAGAAGGCCCTTCAGGAGATCGACACGATGAATAAGCTAGCGACGGGTAAGGCTTTCTATATGCAAAGCAAGCATGCAACGGTGAATTACCGATTACTTACCCGAATCCGGAGCTCTTCAGGAGCATTCGCAGATTTTCCCCGCAATGTGTCCGACGCCGCACAATTCTACTGGGCCGGGGATGGGAGCTCGACGAAGAAGTTGTTCTGGTCTCAGTATGTTGAGGCTGAACATCCGGTGCCATTGAGCGACCAGCTGAAGCAGATGGCCGAGCTACATAAGGCGGCCGATCAGGCCATGAAGGGGTTCATAGTCCGGTTGTGGCCTGGCGATGCCCTTCCGAACAGCTTCTTCGGCCTGGTGAGGCGGCTTGTGGATGCCTGCCCACGGCTGGAGGTCGTCAAGCGATCCGTCTGCATTGAAGGTGCATGCCGGGCCTTCGCCCGTGTGAAAACGCAGTGGGTCAAGCTAGACGCCGTGAAGCTTATCTAGGAGGGGCAGCCGGAGGGCAAGGAGCACCGCCACCCCGAGATGTACTACGAGGGTGTTCTCCCTGGCGCCCGTCTTATCGCGGATGAGTGTTTGCAAAATGTAATATTTGAATGAGACTTGCTCGTTTTGTATCCTGTGTGATGAAAACTTGTTTCATATGCGCTATGAACGCTTGTGTGAATTTAAAATATTACCTTCTGTTTGGCTGTTTATCCAATCTGAGAGATGGCTAGTCCTCGGCTTCTGCCCCCATACCACGAGTGCTGGGGTGTTCGGGATAAACCTGAGCACTGTTGTTCCCATGATTGGGTCCTTCGAGGGAGGAGCTCAGCACAACGAACAAGGCAACCAGACTAATAATGCTTTATCACTCTCACTTAGCCATAGAATTCTATAATTTTAAATTTCGGCGAAGCCCCTGGTATTCGGAAGACCGAATTCGGGGCGCGATACACGCCTATAAGCCGGACGGAGCTGGCCCCTCACCCTAAACGGCATAAGTCTTTAGGGACTTGAAAAACCTCACCGGACAGCGACCAGTCTCTCGCCTTATCATGACAGTTAGTTTTAGCTTTCTCTACTGAGGTGCTTGACCCGGCAGAACCGGGGCACAATCGCAGTAGTTCTCCTAGCGCTACCTTAGCCGATAGAGCGGAACGTAAGGTACCAAAACATAGGAGCCGGGCAAACCCAACATTTGATCAAAGACATGATTTGGAGCTGATGCATATAATGCTATAAGTTCGGGGTGCCGCACTTGTGGAAGTGTTCGGACTTTTCAGACCATATTGTGGGTACTTAAGCCCCTGGTCCATTGGCCATACCAAAGTGTATGGTTGCTGGGCGTTATTAATGAACACATAGATATGTATATATATAACAAAAATGCGATAATATTCGTAATGTCATGTATTGTATATTGAAAAAATTGCATTAAAGCAGAGTGATATAGATAGTGTAATAAGCAAAAGAGTAGGACTATGTCCCTTCCAAGGGCAAGCTGAGGAATTATATCCACCTTGGAATTCCGTAGTTGTCGACCTCCTTGGTTGCTGTATCATGTGTTCGGCAATAGAGCTGCCGGGCAGTGTTTCCAGAGATTGAAGTCTTGAAAGAAAAAGAAAAATAACCAAACGGGAAGCCCCTGGTGCGGTTTAGGCCGCGTTTTGGGGCGTGCCGTAGTTGTGCCTCCCCCTCCGCATCTATGCCCATGGTATTTTTAATGCGTAATTATGTACGCGCGGCACGAACAACGCCGTTGGGCTGGGATTCGCGTGGCTGCCGTATTGCTACACGAGCTCGGATCGTGCCAGGCGGTCCATTTGCCGATTGCCCCGAGCGCGCTTGAAGGTGTCCGGGATTTGAAATGCCGAACTGGTAGATTGCCTTGAGAGGCTGCTTTGCGATTCTGTTGCGAGGGTCGTGGTGTGCTCCTCTGTTCGAAGAGAGCGCTTTGTGTTTCCATTGACTGTAATAACTCCGCGAGGTCCTGACATCTTGAGCTTGAGGTATGCATAATGTGGTACCGCATTCAATCTAGCAAATGCGGTTCGTCCGAGCAGCGCGTGATAACCACTATGGAACGGGACTATATCGAAGATTAACTCTTCGCTTCGGAAGTTATCCGGGGATCTGAAGGCCACTTCCAGTGTAATTGAGCATGTGCAGTGGGCCTCTACGCCTGGAATGACGCCTTTAAAGGTCGTTTTTGTGGGTTTTATCCTTGAGGGGTCTATACCCATTTTGCGCACTGTGTCCTGATAAAGCAGGTTCAGGCTGCTACCGCCGTCCATAAGGACTCGAGTGAGGTGAAATCCGTCAATGATTGGGTCTAGGACCAGTGCGGCGAATCCGCCATGACGGATACTAGTGGGGTGGTCCCTGCGATCGAAGGTGATCGGACAGGAGGACCAAGGGTTGAACTTTGGGGGCAACTGGCTCCAACGCATATACGTCCCTGAGCGCACGCTTCCGCTCCCTCTTGGGGATGTGGGTTGCATATATCATGTTCACCGTCCGCACTTGCGGGGGAAACCTCTTCTGTCCTCTAGTGTGTGGCTGCGGGGGTTCTTCCTTGTCATCGCTATGCGGCCCCTTGTCCTTGTCTTCGGCAATTAACTTGTCAGCCTGCTTGAACACCCAACAATCCCTGTTGGTGTGATTGGCTGGCTTGTCTGGGGTGCCGTGTATTTGACACGAGCGATCGAGTATACGGTCCAAGCTGGGCGGACCCGGCATACTTTGTTTGAACGGCTTTTTCCGCTGATCGGGTTTAGAGCCTTTGAATCCGTCATTGACTGTCGTATCCTCAGTACTTTTCCCATTAATGCGGCGCTTATGCTTGTTGCGACGTGACCTGCTATTGCCGTCCTTGGTATCTGGGGTACCATGGTTCTTTGATATGTTACTACTGCGAGCCAACCAGCTGTCTTCTCCCGCACAAAAGCGGGTCATGAGCGTCATGAGGGCTGCCATAGATTTTGGATTTTCTTGACCAAGGTGCCGGGCTAGCCACTCGTCTGGGATATTGTGCTTGAAAGCCGCTAAGGCCTCCGCATCCGGACAGTCGACGATTTGATTTTTCTTTGTAAGGAACCGAGTCCAGAATTGCCTGGCCGACTCTTTTGGCTGCTGAATTATGTGGCTCAAGTCATCGGCGTCTGGTGGTCGCACATAAGTGCCCTGAAAGTTGTCGAGGAATGCGGCTTCTAGATCTTCCCAACAGCTAATGGAGTCTGCTGGCAAGCTATTAAGCCAATGCCACGCTGGTCCTTTGAGTTTTAGTGGGAGTTACCTTATGGCATGTAAGTCATCACCGCGGGCCATGTGGATATGGAGGAGGAAGTCCTCAATCCATACCGCAAGGTATGTAGTGCCGTCGTATGGTTCAATGTTTACAGGTTTGAAATCTTCTGGGAATTGATGTTCCATTACTTCATCTGTGAAGCATAAGGGGTGCGCGGCACCTCTGTATTGGGCTATATCGCAACGCAGATCGGATGGGTCCTGCCTGCTATGTTTGGCCCCGCCGGATTTGATTTTACTGTATCCGGCGTGACGTGTATTGTCTCGTAGAGTGGTGCGTCCTCGTGATCCGTAGATCGATCTTTAATGCTTTGCTTTGTCCTCCAATATGTCTCGTAGGTCCGGCGTATCTCCCCATGCCTTTTTATTTGAATGGCGTTTGGGTGGAGGCTGAGTTTTTGGCCGGAATGCCTCTCTATCGCGACCGTGAGGTGGCCGATCAGCCATGTCATACGCTTCTTCCTCCAGTCGGGGAAGTAACCTGTGCCTTGGATAGCTCTTGGAGGGACGCTCGAGTTTATATTGCTCGGCCGCGAGGTCTTCAGTCCATTTGTCAGCTATCAAATCTTGATCAACTTGAAGCTGCTGCTGCTTTTTCTTCAGGCTATTGGCCGTGGCCATAAGCCTGCGCTTGAAGCGCTCTTGTTCGATGGGATCCTCTGGTATGGCAAATTCATCGTTGCCGAGGCTTGCCTCGTCTTCGGAGGGGGCATGTAATTGTCATCCTCCTCCTCTCCGCCAGCCGCTCTCTCAGGAGAGCTGGCTCCTTCATCCTCCTGCTCTAAATCTTGTTGGAGGGGATTATTGTTGTCTTCGGCGCTATCCGGAGTGTTATTATCTCCTGTGCCGGTATCACCACTTTTGCTTTGGCGGGACTTAGAGCGGCGCCGCTGACGTTGGCGCTTGGGTTGCTTCTTGGAGGGGTCATCCTCTGTTCTCTCGTCGTCATTGCCTTCATTGGGTGTATCCACCATGTATATGTCATACGACGAGGTGGCTTTCGAGTGCCCTATAGGTGCTGGTTCATGTTCGTCTCCTACATCCTCGTCCATGTCGTCGATGTCTTCAGAGTCGAAGTCGAGCATGTCGGTTAAATCATCGATAGTGGCTACAAAGTGGGTGGTGGGTGGGCGTCGAATTTCTTTGTCGTTTGCATCCCAGTCCTGTTGGACATAATCCAGCCAGGGCTGTCCTGACAAAGAGAGAGACCTTAGTGAATTCAGAATGTCGCCAAAGGGCGATTGCTGAAAGATATCCGCAGCGGTGAATTCCATGATCGGCGCCCACTCGGATTCGATTGGCAGGGGCGCGGATGGTTCGGGGTCCGGAAGAGAGTCCGGCACCTTGGAGTCATGGGCTGCACAGAGGATTATGCTGGTGTCCGGCTCGATCACCGTCGAGACTGCAGCCGTCTAGCCACCCGTCCTCAATTGGCGCAGTTGGCTCCGAGCTAAGGGTCGGAGCTGGTGTGGGCGCGGCCTCTGGAGTATCGTCCGGTGGCAGAGCTAGGTCATACCCATCGAGACAGTGCGGCGCGCCTGGCTGTGGCTCGAATCCGTCGAAGATCAAGTCCCCGCGGATGTCGGCCGTGTAGTTCAACCTTCCAAATCTGACATGATGGCCAGGGGCATAGCTTTCAATCTGCTCCATATGGCCAAGCGAATTAGCCCGCAGTGCAAAGCCGCCGAATACGAAGATTTGTCCGGGGAGAAAGGTCTCACCCTGGACGGCATCACTATCGATGATAGTAGGAGACATCAATCCTAACGGTGACGACACAGAGGAACTCTCAATGAAAGCACCAATGTCGGTGACAAAACCGGCGGATCTCTGGTAGGGGGTCCCGAACTGTGCGTCTAGGCCAGATGGTAACAGGAGGCAAGGGCACGAAGTTTTACCCAGGTTCGGGCCCTCTTGATGGAGGTAAAACTCTACGTCCTGCTCGATTGATATTGATGATATGGGTGTTACAAGATTAGATCTACCACGAGATCAGAGAGGCTAAACCCTAGAAGCTAGCCT
This sequence comes from Triticum dicoccoides, assembly GCF_002162155.2. NCBI lineage: Eukaryota > Viridiplantae > Streptophyta > Magnoliopsida > Poales > Poaceae > Triticum > Triticum dicoccoides. The sequence goes on along the minus strand of NC_041386.1, from coordinate 54,514,286 downwards.
ATGGTATGATTGTATGTTGTGATTGTTGGCCTACAGACTAAAACCCTTCGGTTCATACAGACACTGGAGAGGGTTAGGGTTGCACAAGGTCGGTTACAAAGGAGGAGATATCCATATATGTATTTCCTAGCTTGCCTTCCACGCCAAGTAGAGCCCCATCCGGAGACAAGACGAAGTCTTCAATCTTATATCTTCATAGTCTAACAGTCCGGCCAATGGAGATAGTCCGGCTATCCGGAGACCCCCTAATCCAGGACTCCCACAGGTGGCTTTATAGAACATGTCTAAACTAAGCAGATGACATTTATGATGTCGAAAGTAGGCACTTCAAGGTAACATATGCATGATATGACTAACATCATCATGCCAAGTTAGATCAAACACCTTGGGGTTTAAATAGGAGTGGTCAGCTGCATCTGAATCCGCCTCAGAACAGATATCTTCCTTTGGATTACAATCTGGAGAGGGGGGGAGGGTTTGTCATTGAACCCACCATGGAGCAATGTCTTCATGACATTATATTGCCGCGCAAAGCTCTTCTCTTTTTCTCTACATGTTCAGCATGACTATGTACAATATCTGACATGCATACAAAAAAAATAGTGAGATTATGTAAGGAGAGCATGCATAAATCTACAGTAATGGTAACAACCAGTGGATGGTTCCAAAAATAATGATAGCAGGCTGATGATTGCTTTAATTTAATAAAAAAACAGATGATGATTGCTTTAATATTTGTTTCCAACCCAAGATGAACAACATAGGCATACCCTAGGTGAACCAGATATTAGACAGAGATACTATCCATTGCTGCCTCGACATGTGCCCCACAACTAATTTAGAACTCAAGTTTGAACATCAATTTGGACCTGACTTGGGGTCCAAGAGGTGAACAGGACAATAACTTAGTAGGTAATATTAAGCAATGCATAACATAAGTAGAAACAAAAGGCGACCTCACTTGTGGACCCGTGTACTCCTTAGGTTCATATGCTGAGTCGATGATGGTGATGCCATTGCAGTGGGTGCCGGTGGCAGGGAAGTAGATCTGAGGCAGCGAAATACCATCAGGAGTCGTGATGTCTGGTTTGGTGGATGCTTCTGTCGATGGAGCAGCTCAGGTGAGGTGGACGACGTCGCGGCAGGAGCAGGACAAACCACACAAAGTTTTCTTTGACACCTACATGTAAGTGAAGTAATTATGTAAGGTCTCATTTGGCTTGCATGATTCTGAAAACGCAGGGATAGGAAGAAAATCACCGGAATAGGATAGGAATGCACATGGGAAACATAGCATTTGTGAACAGATGATTTCTGTCAACTTGCCTGTTTGGTTCACAGGAAAAGGAGGAGCAGAGGAATGCAATGAAACATGGCCAAAATAAAGTGAAGCCATATGAAAGCGTGTACAGAAAGAATGTTATTATGCCACTAATGCACTTGGTCTTGTTTTCATGCATAGGATTTTGAAAAGTAGGTCCAGGTGGATGTTTTGCTCCATTCCTTTCAACAAAATGCATGAATAATTGAATAGTAGAGTGCCATAGGAAAATTTCCTATTGCTATGTTTTTCCGTTGAACCACAATATCCCTAAAGGATCGACATGAATGTAGAGTAACAAGTGATGTGAGAAGTGTACAACCTATTTGCCGTAGCCGTGTCCACCTCAGCATCATTGGGTTGGTCGCTGAAGAAGTTGAGGCAGAGGTGGCTGTTGGAGGTGTGGAGGAAGATGTGAGGAATCTGTAGACGGCGTCCAGGGCACTTCACTCTTGTGATGGTTCGTTTCATCCTTGGAGCAGCTCCGGTGAGCCGTAAGACGTCAAGGCTGAAGCAGCACAAGACAGACATCGTTAATCTCGAGTGGGATTCTAATAGCATCTCCAATAGATGATGTAAAATGCATTACCAAAAAGTGATAGATGTAAAATTTACATCACCAAAAACCACTTGACTACAACAGATGAGGTAAAAACTGTTGACTCTAAACTTAACTGTCGAAACTGAAATTTACTGTGGAATCTGAATGTTACTGTCGAAACTGAACGCAACGGTAGCAGAGAAGAAATTAACATGGGATAATTTAGGGAGGGCCTACAAATCATCTTCAACCTGCACCCCGCTGAGCCGCCAGCCACCACTGGCCGAACCGCGCGCCACCTCGCAGCCCCGAAAACACTACCCACCGTCGGTCCACCGCCTCCTCGTCGCCCCGAAAGAACTCCCCACCACCGGTCCGCCGCCGCCTCGCCGCCCCGAAGCAAAACCCCACCGTCGGTTTGCTGCCGCCCTGGCCAGCCCTCTAGCCCTCCCCCCCCCC
>NC_041386.1:54411921-54511389 GCF_002162155.2 Triticum dicoccoides | reverse complement strand
CAAGCTTTTTCTCCAGCGATCCCCACGCCACCGCCCCACCACCGCACCCCCCACCGTCGGCGAGCAGCACCCCACCCAGAACCCTAAGACAGATAGTGGGGTACCTCTCCAGTGAGCACCCCTCCCCGTTGCGAGTGGTTCTTCCTTAACTCCGGCGAGACCCACCACCCCCTGAAAATCGACTGACCCAAAAGTCGATTCAGTCGACTGAAGTGTAGCTAAATCGGAGCAGAGCAGCAGCACGAGGGAGGGGGAGAGCAGTAGCAGCGCGAGCGAGCGAGAGCCGAGCAGCAGCAGCAGCAGTAGCGTGAGCGAGCGATATCCCGGGCAGCAGCAGCAATAGCGCGAGCGAGCGAGCCAGAGCCGGAGCAGCAGCAGTAGTGCGATCGACCGAGCGACAGCCGAAGCAGCAACATCAAATCCGGCTGGTATGGCCGCCGCCGCTGAAGGGGCTTCGCACTAGGGAGAACCGCCCTGGATATGTCATCTGTGGCACCGGCTTCGAAGTAGCCGCTCCATGGGGGTGCAGGATGGAGCACCGTCGGCGTCGGGAGGTCGAGTTAAGGAGAAGGTGTGATGTGATGAGTGTACAACCTCTTTGGTGGCGCCGAGTAGTCCTCGGCTTTGTCCGAGGAGTCGGTGAAGATGCTGCGGTTCTGGTGGAGCAGGTTAAGGCGGCGCTGTGGGGATGGAGCAGCCGCGATAGATAAGGCGATCGTTGGAGCAGCTCCTTGGAGGTGGAGGATGGGGCGGCTGAACCGGTGGGACGATGGGATGGAGGACGGATCCTCATCCGGGGAGGCGGATGAGGGATGTCGAGCTATTGCGGTGGACGACGTTGTCGGGGAAGAGGCTCCAGCTGGGCAGCGGTGAGGTGGTGGACGGAGGAGGGTGGGGTTTCGTGGCTGGAGCGGAGAGGTTATGGTGGCCAGATTTCGAATGGCAAAAAGGAGGCGATGGGAGGGGGGAACCTTGACTTAGAGACACGCTTGACCAAAACGTAGGGTGTGTTACAAAAGTACCCCCACCAATTTGAACTAGCGGCCCAGGGTTAGAAGGGGGATTTTGCGTGTCGGGATTTGGCAGCCGGAGGGAGTTTTCACGCGCATTTTAATTTCTGGATAGCAAGGCGCGGGTTGTGAAGGCACCAGTTTTGGGAGCACGATATCTGAATTTTCGGGATATAACAAGGCGCGGGTTGAATTTTAGGGACAAGCCTAACATGTAATATTGTACTTGTACGTACCAAATCAATGCGCACTTCCCTCAACGAAAAAACTAAAAATAAAACTATTTACACCACACAAAGAGAGAGAGTCTTGTCTCGTTTTACTATACAAATGCTATTCAAAGCTACTCCCTCCTTCCATCTATATAGAGCCTAATGCATTTTTCGAGGCTAAATTTGACCAACCAAATATTAGAGCAATAATATATGACATGCAACTTACACAAAACACACCGTTAAATTCATGTGTGAAAGGAGCTTTCAATGATATAATTTTCACATTGAGCATGTCATGTACTATTAATCTTGTCAATAGTCAAAGGCGGTCTTAAAAATGCATTAGGCCCTCTATAGATGGAAGGAGGGAGTATGGATCCATGTTATGTCCAATTAATTTTTTTCACTGGCTGTATAATGCATGTAACCTACCCATACCAACATTTTAGTGCATTCCAAATGTTTAAACTACCGCTGCAATTCGAATTGAATTTGAATTCGTTTCTATTTCAATAAGAATCTACAATCACGATTGTTGCCAACTTCAACCATCATTCGTGTATTACCTTAACAACACACCGCATGATTACTATAGAGATGGATATGAACTATGTGTGCTATATGAACTCGAATTCAATCTTTTGAATACACTAGATGTTGATTCCAAATAATAGTACATTTGATGTACTAACTATATAATCATAATCTAAACCATGTTCCATACGTACATCATGTTTATCACACAAAGTATAGTGCCCCGCCCCTACATTATGACAAGTATTTAGCCCTGAGCTGCAAAAGCCACACATTAGCCCACATTAGTACTAGCAAGATGCCCATGCGTTCGATGGAACATCTACATGATCAAGGGGAGGCCTTATTTGCAAATATGGAGAGGGGTGTGGGTATCTTTTTTCAAAATTGCCATAGTTTCCTTACTATCCGTCAAATATAAATCGGACGGCCTATATTGCAGGATGGCAGGCACACTATCATCAACAACTCTGTTTTTTATAAGAGTAGAGATAAAATATATTATATGTAGTATAACATGTTCATAACCACACCATGTGTATCACTGTTATATGTATTCACGCATGCGTCGGTTTAAAACACTATGATAAATTCTTCAAATATCCGAATTCGCTTTTTATAATGAATTATGATCTCTATTCGTCTTTTACACCCACACAATCCTCTTATCTTTTTAGCTAGCACTAACTTTCTATCGTGCATGCACACGCCCGCATCCCTCTCACCCTCCCTCAGCATTCTCTAGCTCTATCGCGCAAATTCGTCTTTTCACTTTAGGTCGTTCACCCACGGTGTGTGTAGGCCCCCAGATCCTTATTTACGGCACACATCGATCGATATGCCTCTCTAGCCTGGTGTGCCTACTACAAACACAAGCTTCCCTCTTCTCTTCTCACCTTCCATGCCTCACTCCCACCACTCTTTTCATTGATCTCGTACTCGCACACTCCTTCCCCCTCGATATAGTATGCTTCTCGCACCACCTCTTAGATGCATCCCTCTCTCTCCATCCTTCTCCCATGGCCTTATTTGCTTCTAACACATACATGCATCTATACCGATCGATCTCCCTACATATACCTAAGTCGAATTTAACTATTTTACCCCCACCCATCGATCAACGTACCTCACAAGTTATGTGTCTCCTTTCTCTGACAGAGGACGATTGATCTTCCTATGTAGTTATGTCTGCTTAGCACAGCCATATCGCCCCCCTCATCATTCGTGCCTGCCTCCCGACCCATCTCTCACACGCACACGCCTGACAGGCAGCCATCCCGTCTCTTATTGATATTGCAGGTGTGCCCTCCGTTTGTCTAGGAAGCCTCTCCCACCATTTGTTAGAAGCAACTCCACTACCACCCCCTCCAACACTCTAGCTCTATCTCTCTCCCAACCTTATTACCATCCCATACATATGCATGGATGCCGATCGATCTCCCTTAATACATAAGGTAGGCCTCTCTCCTCCTCCACACATATACCAGGCATTGTACCTCTATAGTTAATAAGGCCTTCCCCCACCACACACCGATATTCGAGTGCTATAGGTACGTATCCATGCCATAGAGACAAACTACACCTGTCCCCTCTCACGTTCTAGTAGGCCAACCACCCTTTATATTTGACGCGGGCACACACAAATTCGAAGGCACACTTTATCGTTCGCGCGCGCACACACACACACATCATCCCTCTCTTCGATTCTATGGGTACCTCAAGCCAATGATACCTCCACTCTCTTCTCATGATCGCCCCCCTCTATATATATGATATATCCAGGTCTCTATTTTCACACACATTGCATATGTTACATTTTATGATTGACACCCCCCAAAAAAACACTCACGAACCCACACACTATATCTCTCTACATTTGTATCTCTCTCACACAACCCCACGTAGGTGGTGTACGTACACGAAGAGAATAGGTGCAGGTACTCACACTTCGTGCCCAGCCACACCCGCGCAGGTAAACGGTGGAGCTCATTTCTGTATGAAATGGCTGCCCACGTGCTAATTTGAATGCGTGTAGAGGTTGTTTACCTATGGAGGTCGTGTACCATGCGTGCAGGAAACAAAGTTCGACTTGATGCGTTGGCGCGTTACTTTTAAATAAAGTTATATCGCTCAATGGTGCGTACACATAATATACAACAATTTTTATGGAGAAAAAGGTAGTTCGTTCCACTATATACAATGGAGCCTGCCTGCCTGGGTTTGTCTCTCTTCAGAGTATCTCACACAAGGCGGTGGTGGCCTCTCTCTCTCTCACCATTGTGCACTGATCCGGCCGCATCCCGTCCGCCGGTGGAAAGGGAGGATGTGCATTGTTTCTCCGTTCGACGGCGCCGAGGCAGCATGTCCTGATCTGCTGTACCCGCCATTCTCTCTGACCAAGCTTGAAATGGGGATGTTCAAACCCTAGCACCAAATGGAATTCAACTAGGTTCAATCCAAAACCTTTTTCAAAGAACCCAAAATGCCCTTTGAAAATGTCTGCAAAAAATGATGAATATATTTCTAGGACATTCTGGATCTTTGAATTAACTCATATCGTATTTGAATTGGAGCATTTAAATCCTATAAATAATTTTAAATGCTCTAATAACTCTGAAACTAGTTTTGGGTTGTTGGAAATAATCCAGACACTGCCCACAATTATTTTCAGGATTTTGCAAAATGGATTAGTATTATTAATAATTGAAAACAGAATAAAAGTAATAAAAACTGAAACAAAAGGAAAAGAGAGGTTACCTATAACTTATCTTGACCTACCTGCCTGTGCAGCCCACATGGCATCCCAGCCAACTGGCCCAGCCCACCAGGAGCCCCACCGTCTTCAACCTCCGCCAGTAGGCAGAGGCGTGTCGACGCGCGTGCGCCCGAGCTCCACCTCCTGCTTTCACCTCCTGCTTCCCCCTCGCGCTGTCTCCGTGCCACAGGAATGGCCTCGGCCCCCTCTGCATCCCCCCTCACTCTGGAGCTCTCTCCCTCTCCTCTAGCTTCCTCCCCGCAGCACCACCGAACACGCCGTCGCTGCCGCTTGCTGCTGCGGCCACCGCCACTTCATTGCCTCACCGACGTGTCCAAGGGGTCCGCCTCGACATCCTCGACCTACTCACCAAGTCAAGAATCGTTGGATGCCTTGCATCACCGTCTACCACGTCGTCTTCTGCCTTCAGCCGCCGAGATCGCCGACCACCTTGCGCCCTCTCTGACGCCTCCCCGAGCCCGCTGAGCATCTCCTCGCATCCGCCGTGAGCTCCTCCCCCGAACCCCCTCTCCTTTCGCTCGTTTGCATGTCGTAGCCGCCATCTTGCCTGTGACCGAATGTGCCGCCGCATGCGCTTGTCGCTGGTGACGATCCGGTGACCATTTGGTCCCGGGAGTGCGTCCAACATGCTCACCGCCGCAGGAAGAGCCTCCCTAGCGCCTCGTTGCGCTCGTTTGCGCACCGCGGCAACCGCGCCCGTGTGTCCCGAGATCCGGCCGCCGCCCGGTTCGGCACCGCCGCCGTTGCACGCCATCCCAGCACACGCCGTGGCCACCATTAGATGTGCCGCATCACGGGCTTTTAGCGCACCCAGCCGACGCCGGAGGTGGCCGGGCGAGGAGCGTCGCTGCGTCTGCTTACCGCCGACGATTAGTCGCTGGATTAGATGACATGGCGCAATCTTAATTAGTGCTAACCACCAATTAGTTAAACCCCATGGCTCATTGACAGACGGACCCCACCCCTTAATTAACCACAGGGTTATTCCCTGTTTAAATTAACGTAATGCCTGTGTCCCACCGGTCAGTTTGACCATGCCACCTCAGCGTTGACCTGGCCCCACTGGTCAGCCTCTGCTGCTGACGCTGTTACACTAACATGTGGGTCCCACTAGTCAGGTTTGACCAGGGGCAGCCCAGTTGACCTGCTGATGCCAGGCTTACATCATGCTGACCTCATAATCATTTTCTGGCGATTTTATATTTCAGAAATGAATTATAAAATCCAGAAAATTGTTTAAACTTCTAAAAATCATAGAAAATAAACTGTAACTCCAAATGAAATAATTCATATATGAAAATGATCAGACAAAATCCAATCTATCCATCTATACCTTTTTCATGCATGTTAGAAGAACTTATAGCTGCTGTTTAGGACCAATCATATAAATGGCAATTGAATATCCACACATGCAGTTTGAATTTGAGTCCATTTAACCTGTTGCTAGTTGCATTAGCTCAAATCACAGCATATTGACATGTCATGAACATGCATCATATTTTTGCATTGAATTGATTGTGTTCTTCCTTGTTTGCCGGTATTTGTCCCCTCTCAGTAGACGTGGTTCCAACGATGAGTTTGATGACACAGATGAAGAGCTATAATATCTTTAGAAGTGCCAGGGAAGCAAAAACCCCTTGTTCATTGTGATACAATTCCACTCTCCCATTCCTTCTCTCTTTTACTGCATTAGGACAATAACAATTCAACTGTTACATGTTGCAGTAGTTGAACCCCTTTCCTCTGCATGACCTGTCATTGCCACAGTAAATAGATGAAACCCACTAGCATGAATAGGACTTGTTTGAGCCCTGATGTGCCTACTCATTCATGCTTGTTTGTCATGCCTGCTAGTGCTTAGAGTTGAGTCAGGTCCGATTCATCGGGGATGAATTGGAATGTGGTGAACATGTCCTACTGTTGAGAGCTAAGTGTGTGAACACGATTTGGTAAAGGAAGCGGTGAGAGGCCATGTAGGAGTACATGGTGGGTTGTCTCATTGAAACCATCCTCAGGAACTGAGTTCTGTGTTTGTGATCCATGAATAGCCACTACCACACGTTGGGCCCTGAAATATGACCCCGCTCGACTTATTAACCCCCTGTCCTCTGTCCAGGAGTTGCAAGTAGTTTCTGGTGTTTGTGGTATGCTGGAGGCCGTGCACAGCGCTGACCTAAGGGGTGGGCTATGTTGCGGTAGGCACGTGGCATGATGTACCGGGACGCACGTTTGGTGCCTCGAGAACCCTGCACACATCGTAAACCTGGACTTGGGACTTGTGTGGTTAGTCAGGTCGTGGTCTACACCCACATCGGCTTTCACTTGGAGTCTGCCGAGCACATGTCGTGTGCAGACGCTAAGTGTGGAAACATGTGTGAAAAAGTACACCCCTGCAGGGTTATAAATGATCTATTGGAATAGTCGCGTCTGTGGTAAAGGAATTCTGGGTTGCCTATACAGTTCATAGACAAGTGAAAGTGGATACCCTAAAATGCGCAAGATAAGCGTGAGTGCTATGGATGGCCTTCTTGTAGGGAGACGGGAGCGGATCCATAGTCAGGCTTGTTACCTGAGCTATGATCTTGTGCCCTCGGCAGGGTCTTGTAGATAGTCAGGCTTCTCAGCCTTTTTCATTTGTAGTTGTCTGTACTCAGACAAGTTAAGCTTCCGCATGTGCTTATTGCTTGTATGACTTGAATGGTGGGTCATCCGACCCATGTTTGCCATATCTGGCTCCTCGGACCCTAATGAATAAATACTTTGAGTCATAGAGTTTTGTTGTCATGCCATGTTGTATTTGCACATATCCAACATATTGTGTGTATGTTAGTGAAATGCTTGGTATGTGTGGGATCCTACAACCTAGTTGTTTATTCTTGATAGCCTCTCTTATCGGGAAATGTATCCTAGTGCTTCCACTGAGCCATGGTAGCTTGCTACTGCTCCAGAACACTTATGTTGGCCGGCATGTGTTCTTCTTCGTTCATGTGTTTGTCCCATCGGGGAAATGTCACGGTTGTTCCTTTAAGTCCTTGTAGCTTGCTACGACTTGGGTTTATACGTTGATGACTGACATGTTCGTTGTTGGGTCATGTATGCCTGTCCCTGTAAGTTGGTGCTGATTGGGTTTACGACTAGTCATGTCGGCCCGGGTTCTCTATCATATGGATGCTAGCGACACTATCATATACGTGACCCAAAAGGCGCAAAAAATCCCGGGCCAGGTAAGGTGGCACCCGTGGAAATACCGTGCGCGAGGCCACAAAGTGATATGATGTGTTACATGCTAGATCGGTGTTATTTAGGATCGGGGTCCTAACAGCTTTGGTATCAGAGCCTGACTGCCTGTAGGATTACCAATCCAAACTGGTCAAATTCGAGTCTAGAAATGCTTTGGTTATATAAGGGAATTGATTGTGGAAGGGAACGTAAGGCTCTTTTTACTCCTTTACCTCATGCCCTTCTGATCCGAGTCATCCTCCTCTCTTCTACGGGGATTAAGAACTAGGCTTCTCATCTTTCTATCAGGATCACGTGTTACTAATCAATAGAGTTATAGGATTGATGGTTTCAAGCCTTAGTTCAGTTCTAGTACTCCCGTATGTTGATCGTTGATCTCAGAACCTTGATATTGTGATGTTGAGTTGTTATGCCACCATTTTGCAGAATGTCTCAAGTCTTTTTGACCATTTATAGCTGTTATGTTGTCTGAGTCATCCCAGGTTTCTAAAATTGTCTGATGCATTTGCAAATCTCTTCTTTCCGTTCCCGATGTTCCTTTGGACCAGTTCAACCACACTAATCAGTGAGTTGAGGTACTCTATTGCCTTGACACATATGTTGGAGCTATTATTATGACCCTAGGTGTCTTAGAGGATCACCTAGTAATCTAGCCATGTTTTGTGTTACCAATGTGATGATTCTGGCTGTCATTCTCGAAAGCATCCCATGATGCCATTTAGTTGGTAGGTATTCTACTCCTGGGTTTTTGAACCCGATAATCACTCTACTTACTTCATGTTGATAGTCTTTGTTAGTTCCTTTAGGATATTAGTAACCTTTGAAGTAGTCCTCGAGGTCCGTGGTATATCCTTCTTCCAAATACCATGAACCATCATGGCAAAAGCTCATCCTGAACCAAAATACCACAACCAGAGTGCTCTTGATGAGTTCTCGATTCTATGTTGTGACTCTGCCAGTTCTACATTTCTGCATGGGTCGGAAAAATATGTTGAACTCGTTCAACATGCTAATCTATGCATCCACAACTCATAAAGTTATATGTTTCTTGAGTTGTCCCTCTTTAGTTGTATGCCGACCTTCGTCTATCAGTAGATAGTCAAGGGTATGTGTGCATTCATGTTCATCAATGCCCATTATTCTTGTGGTCCATCAAGCCATCCTATTCAGAATGACTAGGAGAAACAAACTCCAGTACCTCATCCATATCCAGGATTGGGTCAAAGTAGTTGTACTCCGCAGATCAAATTCCCAATCTAGCTTTTGTTCTGTTCTACCTTGGAGTGTTACCATCTTTATGTCAGGATTGTCATGAGAATTGCACCACCTCTTATGAATTATTGACGCAGTGATACTTCTCACCATCATTGTCTATTTCTCGGTTTCCATGTTATTGTAACCGAAATGCCGACAAGTGAATTCTGATGTGTGTAATCAATACTCCTAGCAACTATGTTGCTTGGTAGTTAATGGAAAATAATCTTATTCTTAGTGTGTTGGTTATTAAATCATCATCCTAAGGTTGATCATGCTACCTAGTCCATATTTCTGGTGCACTATTCGATCAATGAGTTAGGATTGTGTCAATCTCTCGCTCTTTTGATCATATCGGTTTAATAACATATCGGTGGCTCGTTATTTTCTGAATATCTTCTTAAAGTATTACCAGGTTATCACCTGACCGCTATGTTGGGTTCATGATCAAGTTGGGTTTTCTTATAAACCACCCCTTCTCCAAGAATCTGTGTTGGATATCCCCGAGTGATACGTCTCCGTCGTATCTACTTTTCCAAACGCTTTTGCTCTTGTTTTGGACTCTAACTTGCATGATTTGAATGGAACTAACCTGGACTTATGCTGTTTTCAGCAGAACTGCCATGGTGTTATTTTTGTGCAGAAATAAAAGTTCTTGGAATGACCTGAAAATCAACGGAGATTATTTTTGTAATATATAAAAAATGTTGGCGAAAGAATCAAGGCCAGGGGCCTACACCCTATCCACGAGGGTGGGGGGCATGCCCCCCTGCCTCATGGGCCCCCTGGTGCTCCTCCGACCTCAACTCCAACTCTATATACGGAGCCGCCGCCAAGCCCTAAACTCTCTCGGGAGGGCTGATCTGGAGTTCGTTCGGGGCTTCGGAGAGGGGAATCCGTTGCCATCATCATCATCAACCTTCCTCCATTACCAATTTCATGATGCTCACCGCCGTGCGTGAGTAATTCCATCGTAGGCTTGCTAGCCGGTGATGGGTTGGATGATATTTATCATGTAATCTAGTTAGTTTTGTTAGGGTTTGATCCCTAGTATCCACCATGTTCTGAGATTGATGTTGCTATGACTTTGCTATGCTTAATGCTTGCCACTAGCGCCCGAGTGCCATGATTTCAGATCTGAACCTATTATGTTTTCATGAATATATGTGAGTTCGTGATCCTATTTTTCAAGTCTATAGTCACCTATTATGCGTTATGATCCGTTAACCCCGAAGTGACAATAATCGGGATACTTACCGGTGATGACCATAGTTTGAGGTGTTCATGTACTCACTATGTGTTAATGCTTTGGTCCGGTACTCTATTAAAAGGAGGCCTTAATATCCCTTAGTTTCCAATAGGACCCCGCTGCCACGGGAGGGTAGGACAAAAGATGACATGCAAGTTCTTTTCCATAAGCACGTATGACTATATTCGGAATACATGCCTACATTACATTGATGAACTGGAGCTAGTTCTGTGTCACCCTATGTTGTAACTGTTGCATGATTGATCGCATCGTACATAATTCTCCATCACCGATCCAATGCCTACAAGATTTTCATATATTGTTCTTCGCTTATTTACTTTTCCGTTGTTACTATTACAATCACTATAAAACCAAAAATATTACTTTTGCTATCGTTACCACTAATATCATATTACCTTGCTACTAAATACTTTGCTGCAGATTTTAAGTTTCCAGGTGTGGTTGAATTGACAACTCAGATGCTAGTACTTGAGAATATTTTTTGGCTCCCCTTGTGTCGAATCAATAAATTTGGGTTGAATACTCTACCCTCGAAAACTGTTGCGATCTCCTATACTAGTGGGTTATCAAGACTATTTTCTTGAGCCGTTGCCGGGGAGCATAGCTCGATTCTTTGAGTCACTTGGGAATTATATCTGCCTATCACTATGAAGAACTTGAAAGATCAAAGAACCAAGATTTTCCCATCAACTACGAGGGGAGGTAAGGAACTGCCATCTAGCTCTGCACTTGATTCACCTTCTGTTTTGAGTAAACTTGTGACACCTACACATGCTATTGATTCTGATAGATCGCATTTTATTGATGATGCCACTTCTGCTTTGCATGATACTTATGATGAAACTACTTCTATGCTTGATAATACTGTGCCACTAGGTTAATTTCTTGATGAACAACTGGCTAGGGCTAGAGAGAATGAAACTATTGAAACTGATAATATTGATGAAAGTGATGATGAAGATTCTAGATATGAATTGCCTGTTGTGCCTGAGGGTTATGTTATGGATGAAGAAACTGCTAGAGACTTCTTAGCTTGCAATGACAAATCTGATCTTACGAAATTATTAGCTAAGCTTAAAGAAAAGTCTTTGAATGCTAGAATGAAATATGAACCTACTTTTGCTACTTCACCTATCTTTATTACTGATAAAGATTATGATTTCTCTATCGATCCTTAGTTAATTACTTTGGTTGAATCTGATCCTTTTTATGGCTATGAATCTGAAACTGTTGTGGCACATCTTACTAAATTAAATGATATAGCCACCATGTTTATGCATGATCAGAAAACTCGCTATTACTTTATCCTTAAGTTGTTTCCATTCTCATTAAAGGGTGATGCTAAGACATGGTTTAATTCTCTTGATCCTGGTTGTGTGTGTAGTCCCCAGGATATGATTTATTACTTTTCTGCTGAATATTTCCCCACTCATAAGAAACAAGCTGCCTTAAGGGAAATATATAATTTTGTGCAAATTAAAGAAGAGAGTCTCCCACAAGCTTGGGGGAGGCTTCTCCAATTACTTAATGCTGTGCCTGATCATCCTCTAAGGAAAAATGAAATACTTGATATCTTTTATAATGGACTAACCGATGCTCCAGAGATTACCTGGATAGTTGTGCTGGTTGTGTTTTCAAGGAAAGAACTGTTAATCAAGCTGAATTGCTATTGAATAATATATTGACTAATGAAAATAATTGGACACTTCCTAAACCAACTCCTAAGCCAACTCCGAAGAAAAGGGGTATTCTATTTCTTAGTCCTGAAGATATGCAAGAGGCAAAGAAATCTATGAAAGAAAAAGGTATTAAAGCTGAAGATGTTAAGAATTTACCACCTATTGAAGAAATACATGGTCTTGATAACCCGACACAGGTAGTAAAGGTAAATTCTCTCTATAGATTTGATGAAGGTGATATTCCTCGTTATAAGTCTACTTGCCAATTCTTAGATGAGTTTGATAATTTTATTGTTAAACAAGCAAACTTCAATGCTTATGTTGGTAGACAATTAAAACACAATGCTGATATGCTTGTACACTTGAGTGATTATATGGCTAATGTTAAAGGTGAACTTAAACTTATTAGTAAACATGATTGTATGGTTACCACTCAACTAGAACAAGTACTTAAAGCTCAGAATGATTTGATCAATGAATTAAATAATAAGAAAAATGATAATGTTGTTAGAGTTATGACTAGCGGTGGTAAAATGACTCAGGAACCTTTGTATCCTGAGGGCCACCCTAAGAGAATTGAGAAAGATTCTCAGAGAACTAATGTAGATGCACCTAGTCCTTGTAAAAGGAAGAAAAACAAAAATGTTAGGACTATGCATGCTTCTGATGAACCTATTGTTGACACACCTGAGAATCCCAATGATATTTCTATTTCTGATGCTGAAACACAATCTGGTAATGAACATGAACCTAGTGATAATATTAATGATGATGTTCATGTTGATGCTCAACCTAGCAATGATAATGATGTAGAGATTGAACCTGTAGTTGATCTTGATAACCCACAATCAAAGAATCAACGTTATGATAAGAGAGACTTTGTTGCTAGGAAGCGCGGTAAAGAAAGAGAACCACGGGTTCAGAAACCCATGCCTTTTCCTCCTAAACCATCCAAGAAAAAGGATGATGAGGATTTTGAGTGCTTTGCTGAAATGATTAGACCTATCTTTTTGCGCATGCGTTTGACTAATAGGCTTAAAATGAACCCTTGTGCCAAATACATAAAATAAATTGTTACCAATAAAAGAAAGATACCGGAAGCTGAAATTTTCACCATGCTTGCTAATTACACTTTTAAGGATGGAATACCAAAGAAACTTGGAGATCCAGGAGTACCAACTATACCATGCTCCATTAAAAGAAACTATGTTAAAACTGCTTTATGTGATCTTGGAGCGGTGTTAGTGTTATGCCTCTGTCTTCATATCGTAGACTTGATTTGAATAAGTTGACACCTACTAAAATATCTTTGCAAATGGCTGATAAATCAAGTGAAGGAAATATGCCCTAGAGGCAATAATAAAGTTATTATTTATTTCCTTATTTCATGATAAATGTTTATTATTCATGCTAGAATTGTATTAACCGGAAACATAATACATGTGCGAATACATAGACAAACAGAGTGTCACTATTATGCCTCTACTTGACTAGCTCATTGATCAAAGATGGTTAAGTTTCCTAACCATAAACATGAATTGTCGTTTGATTAACGGGATCAAATCATTAGGAGAATGATGTGATTGACTTGACCCATTCCGTTAGCTTAGCACTTGATCATTTAGTTTGTTGCTATTGCTTTCTTCATGACTTATACATGTTCCTATGACTATGAGATTATGCAACTCTCGTTTACCGGAGGAACACTTTGTGTGCCACCAAACGTCACAACGTAACTGGGTGATTATAAAGGTGCTCTACAGGTGTCTCTGAAGGTACTTGTTGGGTTGGCGTATTTCGAGATTAGGATTTGTCACTCCGATTGTCAGAGAGGTATCTCTAGGCCCACTCGGTAATGCACATCACTATAAGCCTTGCAAGCATTGCAACTAATGACTTAGTTGCGGGATGATGTATTACGGAATGAGTAAAGAGACTTGCCGGTAACGAGATTGAACTAGGTATTGAGATACCGACGATTGAATCTCGGGGAAGTAACATCCCGATGACAAAGGGAACAACGTATGTTGTTATGCGGTCTGACCGATAAAGATCTTTGTAGAATATGTAGGAGCCAATATGGGCATCCAGGTCCCGCTATTGGTTATTGACCAGAGAGGTGTCTCGGTCATGTCTACATAATTCTCGAACCCGTAGGTTCCGCACGCTTAACGTTCGGTGATGATATAGTATTATATGAGTTATGAATGTTGGTGACCGAATGTTGTTCGGAGTCCCGTATGAGATCACAGACATGACGAGGAGCTCCGAAATGGTCCGGAGGTAAAGATTCATACATTGGATGATATGGTTTGGCCAAGGGGTCAGGCCCATGGGGCTATAAGTCGGTGCAAAAGGAGTTTTGCGGAGACCAGGGGGCCAAACGCCGAGGCCCATGGCGTCTGGGCCAGATGCCAAGGATTGTGGTGTTTGGTCCTGGAGTCCAAGTGGGACTGTTGACTTTCGGGCAAAACCGACTTTGAGGAGGTTTTTGCTCCAAGTTTCTACCCCAGGGCACAACATATAAATAGAGGGGCAGGGCTAGCACCAAAGACACATCAAGAAACACCAAGCCGTGTGCCGGCAACCCCGTCCCCTCTAGTTTATCCTCCGTCATAGTTTCTGTAGTACTTAGGCGAAGCCCTGCGGAGATTGTTCTTCACCAACACCGTCACCACGCCGTCGTGCTGCCGGAACTCATCTACTACTTCGCCCCTCTTGATGGATCGAGAAGGCGAGGACGTCACCGAGCCGAACGTGTGCAGAACTCGGAGGTGCCGTGCTTTCGGTACTTCGATCGGTCGAATCGTGAAGACGTATGACTACATCAACCGCGTTGATATAACGCTTCTGCGAACGGTCTACGAGGGTACGTAGACAACACTCTCCCCTCTCGTTGCTATGCATCACCATGATCTTGCGTGTGCGTAGGAAATTTTTGAAATTACTACATTCCCCAACATCAACTGCTATACCTGTCGGTATTTGTGAGGATGTGCCTATTGTGGTTGCCAAAGTTACTATTTTAACGGACTTTGTTATTCTTGATATTCCCGAGGATGATAGTATGTCCATTATTCTTGGAATACCCTTCTTGAATACTGCAGGGGCTGTTATTGATTGCAACAAAGGCAATGCCACTTTTCATGTTAATGGTAATGAGCATACAGTACACTTTCCGAGGAAACAACCTCAAGTCCACAATATCAATTCTATTGGAAAATTTTCAACAATTACTATTGGAGGTTTTGAATTTACTATCCCTACTGTCAAGAAGAAATATGATATTCTTATTGTTGGGGGCGTGCATATCCCGTTGAGGTAACCTAGTGTTATTCAAAATTTCTCTGGTTTCATGTTATTTGAAATGAGTTTGTTAACAAGACTTGATCAACCTTGTTAGTGGATTCCTTTTGATGAGCATGAGATGGATGAAGTTAGAAAAAACAACTCTCTGTACCCTCTTTTTTACTTTCTGTTATTTATATTAAATAAAAGCAAAAATATTATTTTCTGTCTATTTTCTGAATTATCCATGCAATAAAAAATACCCCGAAAATAAAAGTTCTCCAAGTGCCCTGAAAATGAAATATGATTTTTTCTAGAATATTTGAGGATTTTAGGAACTGAGAACACAACCGGGGGAGCAGCCACGTGCCCACGAGGGTGGAGGGTGCGCCCCCCTGCCTTGTGGACCCCACGTGGGTCCCCTCCACTTATCCTTGCACCCAGACTCTTCGTGGCTTTGGATCTATTTATACTTTTCGAGTATATTGACAATTCTAAAAAACTGCTCATGCTATGATTATATTATAATCATGAGCAGTTGTATATGGCCCTATCTTCTAGTGATGCCCCTATCGTCTAGTGGTTCAGGACATCTCTCTTTCAAGGAGGCAGCAGGGATTCGACTTCCCCTGGGGGTAGGGAGTATTATGAAAGGAGGTTAATCATATATTAGCAAAAACCCTAGAATAAATTCTTCCTGGGTCGATGCCCAAGTGGTTAATGGGGACGGACTGTAAATTCGTTGACAATGTCTATGCTGGTTCAAATCCAGTTCGGCCCAAACCAAAAATCTAGGGCTTCGTGAGTATGAACTAAATCCTTTTGTTTTTATTCCATAAAATAAAATGTCTGATATATAGAAATAAAAGATAAAGAAAAAAGGGAATTTTTTTCTAATCCATATCTCTCTTATTCCTTTCTTACAAACAAAAGAGTTTTTCTTATTGAAGGCTGGATTATTATCCATTTTTAGTGATAAAAAATCACGACATACTAGCTCCAGAAAAAAAATCACTAGCCAGCTCAAACCCAAGTTCTTGCTCATCTTGCTGCCATTTTCGATCTCCTTGCTCAAAGCTCCTCTCACAAAACTGCTTTGGGGGATTGTTCTTTGGTATGTGACTCCTCCAATGGTCCAATTAGTTTTTGTTCTAGTGCTTTATTTATTGCATTTTTTTGCTGCTTAGGTGGCCCTGTTCTTGAGCTTGCATGTCAAATTTATGTGGTCAAAAGTAGTTTGGATGCATGATATAGCCTCTAGAAACTTGTAGGACTAGTTGCTATCAATTTTGTTGAGTTTGGCTTACTTTTATTTTGAGTTACTAAAAATTTCAGGAATTTTCAAAAATATGAAGAGATTTTTGAGGGGCTCATCGAGTCAAAGATCGAAGGATAAGCAAAGTGAAGAGAACAACAAGCCCAAGTATAATCTCCCTCGTACTGCGAAGGTTCGGCCATGTGAATGGCCTTGTGATGAGTTCTTGAGAGAAGCCGAGATTCATGAAGATTTTTATCATTTGGCTGAGAATGCAGGCCTCACCGCCTTCGTCCATGACCAGCGTGAACAGTACCTCTTACTCACCAATATCTTTGTGCAAATTTTTCATTTCCATGCTAGGAGATCACCACCTTCGGTAGAATTTTATTTACATGATGAGCATAATGAGATGTCACTTTATGGATTTTGCAGGGTCTGTTTGATACCCTTTGAGGGCAGCATAGAGGAACCACATCATAATGATGTGGAGGGATTTATTGATATGATTGTTGTAGGGGAAACGAGGGAAGTTTCTGATGCGAGAATCACTAGCATACATTATCCTGTTCTACCTTACTTCGCAATATTTGCTAGTAGATGCTTAATTGGTCGCGGGAACTGTGGAAACCTTAGTGCCCCTATATTGTTATTTTGCGCCATGCCTTGTTTTAGGATACTACTTTCAGTTTAGGTGCTATTGTTGCTAAATGGTTAAATCTGAACCGTACTAAGGGCCTCGTCCTAGGAGGCATCTTTGCCTCGCGCCTTGTTGCACACTTTAACATACCCATCAGGCATTATGAGGAAGAGGAAAACTTGTTGCCTCCTATTACTCTAGGTTATAAGAGTATGGTAGCACATGATTTTATTGTTAAGGATAAGAATAAGACACTCAAATATAAATTGATATTTAAATAAAATTATTGTGAGTTTATTACCTTGCCTGCACCCCTCATTGTTCAACATATTTTCAGGCATATACCTTATTCTGCCGGAGGCCATTCATGCCTACCGGAGCCAGATGTCAGCTGCAGAGCCGAAGCCACCATCTGACCCTCACCGTCAGTCTGTTTATCAGTGGAATCCGGAAGAGATCGCCAGCCAGTGGCAATCTGAGGACCCTTCTCATTACGATCCCAATTACAGTTTTGATCCATGGGCA
Source organism: Triticum dicoccoides (assembly GCF_002162155.2). Taxonomy (NCBI): domain Eukaryota; kingdom Viridiplantae; phylum Streptophyta; class Magnoliopsida; order Poales; family Poaceae; genus Triticum; species Triticum dicoccoides. Next base: position 54,493,703 of record NC_041386.1, on the reverse strand, counting down.
TAGACCAACTTAGGCCAAAAGCCTAAGCTTGGGGGAGTACGTATTTCTCACCGACATTACATTCATGTTCACACACACATGCCAGTTGTCGATGCTCATACTTTTTCATTGTTTCATCCAGCAAGTTTATTTTAATTTTCACGCTTTCTTCTGTGTGTCTGAAAAACCTAAAGAAAAAACAAAAAAATAGTGGTAGCATTTAGTTAGTTTACTTTTCATGCATGTAGTAGTAGTAATTAAAAAGAAAACCCAAAAAGATTTATCGTTCTTCTTTTGCTTGTTGGGAGCTTTCCCGTGTAAATAGTTTGTTTTATTTCTTTCGTTTGGGGGTCAAGAGGAGAAGACCATAATGAAAATGTTGAGTGGCTCTCATATGCATTATTGCTGATTTAACGAGAAGCCCATATTACCTTGTCTTCTCCCATGAATTGAATGCTTGCAGGTTCCAGCGTAGTCCAATGCACGTGCACTATTATTATTATCCACACTATTCAGTTGTTCAAGTGAAAGGCAATAATGACAATATATGATGAACTGATTGAGATGAGAAAAGCTGGTATGAACTCGACCTCTCTTGTTTTTGTAAATATGACTAGTTCATCATTCCTGATTTAGCCTATTATGAAGGAAACATGTTTGCAATGACAATTCGATATTATAGTTTCTTATGACATGCTTAATTGGCTAGGAGTTTATAATGGTTTACCTTGCATGCCAACATGCTATTAAAATGGTTGTGATGTGGTATGATGGGGTGGTATCCTCCATTGAACGATTCGAGTGGCTTGACTAGTCACATGTCCACGCATGTAGTTGAAACAAAATCAACATAGCCTCTACGATATTTATGTTCATGGTGAATTATATCCTACTCATGCTTGCATTCGGTGTTGATTAATTTTAATGCATGTTCATGACTATTGTCGCTCTCTAGCTAGTCGCTTCCCAGTCTTTTTCTAGCCTTCACTTGTACTAAGCGGGAATACTGCTTGTGCATCCAACTCCATAAACCCCAAAAGTTATTCCATATGAGTCCACCATACCTTCCTATTTACGGTATCTACCTGCCGTTCTAAGTAAATTTGTATGTGCCAAACTCTAAACCTTCAAATAAACATTCTGTTTTGTATGCTCGAATAGCTCATGTATCAACTAAGGCTGTCTGTATCTTCCATGCTAGGCGGGTTATTCTCAATAGGAGTGGACTCCGCTCCTCACTCACGAGAAAATGGCTGGTCGCCAGGCTGCCCAGTCCCATTCTCAAATCAAATCAAAATAATTGCAAACAGAACTCCCCAGGATTGTTGTTAGTTGGAGGCACCCATTGTTTCGGGCAAGCCACGGATTGATGCTTGTTGGTGGTGGGGGGTATTAAACTTTACCATTCTGCTTTGGAACCGCCTATAATGTGTGTAGCATGGAAGATATCGAGATCTCTCGGTTGTTATGTTGACAATGAAAGTATACCACTCAAAATATTATTCATCTCTATTCCAAAATCGAGCTTTGGCACCTCTACAAATCCCCGCTTCCCTCTGCGAAGGGCCTATCTATTTACTTTTATGTTGAGTCATCATCCTCTTATTTAAAAGCACCAGTTGGAGAGCATCACTGTCATTTGCATGTATTATCGTTAGTTTACATTGAGTATGACTTGACTGGATCTCTTTTACCATGAATTACAATGTCTAGTCAGTCCTTGATCTTTAAAGGTGCTCTGCATTTATGTTTTGCGGTCTTAGAATGGGCTAGCGAGATACCATCTTGTTATATCATATTATGATTGTTTTGAGAAAGTGTTGTCATCCGAGATTTATTATTATTGCTCGCTAGTTGATTATGCCATTGATATGAGTAAACATGAGACTTAAATGTTATTATGAATATGGTTAGTTCATAATCTTTGCTGAAAACTTGAATGCTGGCTTCACATATTTACAACAACAAGAGCAAATAGAGTTTGTAAAAGTTTTTCCTTATCATTTCAGTTTATCAACTGAATTGCTTGAGGACAAGCAAAGGTTTAAGCTTGGGGGAGTTGATATGTCTCCGTCGTATCTACTTTTGCAAACACATTTGCCCTTGTTTTGGACTCTAACTTGCATGATTTGAATGCAACTAACCCGGACTGACGCTGTTTTCAGCAGAATTGCCATGGTGTTATTTTTGTGCAGAAATAAAAGTTCTTGGAATGACCTGAAAATCAGAGATTATTTTTGGAATATATAAAAAATACTGGCGAAAGAATCAAGGCCAGGGGCCCACACCCTACTCACGAGGGTAGGGGAGCGCCTAACCCCCTGGGCACGCCCCTGCCTCGTGGGCCCCCTAGTGCTCCTCCGACCTCAACTCCAACTCTATATATTCGTGTTCAGGCAGAAAAAAAAATAAGAGAGAATGTTTCATCACGTTTTACGATACGGAGCCGCCACCAAGCCCTAAACTCTCTCGAGAGGGCTCATCTGGAGTCAGTTCAGGGATTCGGAGAGGGGAATCCGTCGCCACCGTCATCATCAACCTTCCTCCATCACCAATTTCATGATGCTCCCGCCGTGCATGAGTAATTCCATCATTGGCTTGCTGGACGATGATGGGTTGGATGAGATTTATCATGTAATCGAGTTAGTTTTTTAGTGTTTGATCCCTAGTATCCACTATGTTCTGAGATTGATGTTGCTATGGCTTTGCTATGCTTAATGCTTGTCACTAGGGCCAGAGTGCCATGATTTCAGGTCTGAACCTATTATGTTTTCATGAATATATGTGAGTTCGTGATCCTATCTTGCAAGTCTATAGTCACCTATTATGTGTTATGATCCGTTAACCCCGAAGTGACAATAATCGGGATACTTACCAATGATGACCGTAGTTTGAGGAGTTCATGTATTCACTATGTCTTAATGCTTTGGTCCGGTACTCTATTAAAAGGAGGCCTTAATATCCCTTAGTTTCCAATAGGACCCCACTACCACAGGAGGGTAGGACAAAAGATGTCATGCAAGTTCTTTTCCATAAGGACGTATGACTATATTCGGAATACATGCCTACATTACATTGATGAACTGGAGCTAGTTCTGTGTCACCCTATGTTGTAACTATTGCATGATTGATCGCATCCGACATAATTCTCCATCACCGATCCAATGCCTACGAGCTTTTCATATATTGTTCTTCGCTTATTCACTTTTCCATTGTTACTGTTACAATCACTATAAAACAAAAAATATTACTTTTGCTACCATTACCACTACTATCATATTACCTTGCTACTATATACAATGCTGCAGATATTAAGTTTCCACGTGTGGTTGAATTGACAACTCAGCTGCTAATACTTGAGAATATTCTTTGGCTCCCCTTATGTTGAATCAATAAATTTGGGTTGAATACTCTACCATTGAAAACTGTTGCGACTCCTACACTTGTGGGTTATCACTGAGCTACTTGGTTAAGCTAAACAACAACTTGGAGAGTTGGAAGACAAAGCTTTGGCTTACTTAGTTCATTCTAAAGTGATATCTTTTGGGTGTGTGTATTGACGAAAGATGATATCTCCATCGATTTGTCCTCGTGATCAGTTATTGGATATATTGTCTTGTCTAAACTTTGGTTTGAGTGTGGACTATATCCTCAAATCAAATCAGAACCAACGATGTTCGTAATGTTGCCCTACTCCTGGTTGTTTCCTCGAGCATACACCATTATATCTTTTGGGTCCGACCAATGCTATCAGCTTGCTCACATAATTGTGGAATTCCATTTTTATGGAAACCTGGATGAATTGTTGTTGAGCCCATCGACAACATCCTTATCTTCTCCATAATTTTGTTGAACATTAGCTAGTGTTGGAAACTTTTGAAAGCATTTCTTCATGCTAGCTCATGAAGCATATGTCTAGAAGAAATAAGTGACTTCCTCTAATTCATGTGCATTTGATGCAAGTTGCCGCCGTGAATTCGAGAAAGCTTGTTTTAGCTTCCTATGGAATCGTCCCAAGTTAGTCACGCATGTGCGAAGTACTCTATGGCTTGATAGGTTGGCCACCTCCATTCCATATGTGTTTCCTAGCAGACCAAGCCACTCATTGACTTGTTCAAGTAGAGGAAGTTCCTTCTTAAGAGCATTCCTTATGCAAGGACTTTGATATCCTTGATGATGGTTCCCCACCTGAACTCGGTAGTGTTTTATTGCAAGACTACTACGTGGTCATGCTTGTTCGGGACAACGTGTTCACATGTATGTAGCAGAACCAACTCATGTTTTGGAGCTTGCTATCATAGTTCATTTCCCGAGAATCTTGCAATGTCATCTTGTCGGTTTGTGTTGCAAACTTTCTTTTCTAGACATGACATATGAAATATCCTGTTACCAACCAGATCTGAATCTCAGGCAGATATGATGGCTGAAAAAATTCCCAACATTTGCATTTTGTTCCTAGCTTACACCGCCATTGTGCCAATTTCGCATGGGCTGCCCCTCTCAGTAATTGTTGTTCATGATCATCTTCAAAAGTGGTCCTACCATGGGTCCCTTCGATTTCTAATGATAAGCAAAATTCATCCATTGCGTTGTCTTCAACAAGGTAGTCCACATCATCCATTCTAGTCTAAGTAGGTAATTCTCTCAGATTCCTTCAAACGATCATTTCTAAATTGCCTTAGGCTGGTATGAAGAGTTTCAATGATCTATGGATCAAAAGTAATTCTTTTTGCCACTTAAGGGGACAATCCAACGAGTCACCTCTTCTAAGGTGCCTCGTTATGGAACCATGGCAATTATCTCCTCACTACTTTGAAACCATGGCCTACCAAATTGAACCCTTGTCATCTGCTTCTTTCATTGCCCATGATGTGTGTTTTGTGTCTCAGCTCAAGAGATGTTTCAACATCCCATTCTGTGAGTTGAGCGTGAGTTGCTCGATCCTCGAGAAGATCCATTCTTCTAGTGTTTTCCCTTTCTTCTCGTTGTCATGTTGGATGGGTTCTCAGAGCAAGACGTCAAGACAAAAATGATGAACAAATCAACGTTCTTATGAAGTGCAACCTGGCTCGTGAAGGTTGTGTTGGCTTTGTGTCCCCTTTGTCTTCTTAACTCACGTCTTTAATCTCGGGACGAGATTCTTGTTTTAGTGGGGGTGAGTTGTCACGTCACTAGCCTTGCTATGCACTTGGACTATCTTGGTTGTTGCATCATGTCTATTTTTATTTGAAACTTGAAATGGGGATGTTCAAACCCTAGCACCCAATGGAATTCAACTAGGTTCAATCTAAAATCTTTTTCAAAGAACCCAAAATGCCCTTTGAAAATTTTCATGATTTTTGATAGAGGTGAAAACCTCTGCAAAAAATGATGAATATGTTTCTAGGACATTCTGGATCTTTGAATTAACTCATATAGTATTTGAATTGGAGCATTTAAATCCTATAAATATTTTTAAATGCTCTAATAATTCTGAAACTAGTTTTGGGTTGATGGAAATAATCCGAAAACTGCCCACAATTATTTTCAGGATTTTACAAAATGGATTAGTATTTTTACTAAGTAAAAACAGAATAAAAGAAATAGAAAACTGAAACAAAAGGAAAAGAGAGCTTACCTATAACTTACCTGGACATAGCTGCCTGTGCAGCCCACTTGGCAGCCCAGCTAACTGGCCCAGCCCACTAGGGGCCCCACCGTCTTCAACCTCTGCCAGTAGGCAGAGGCGTGTCGACGCACGCGCGCCCGAGCTCCACCTCCTGCTTCCACCTCTTACTTCCCCCTCGCACTGTCTCCGCGCGCACATGAATGTCCTCGAATCCCTCTGCATCTCCCTCACTCTGGAGCTCTATCCCTCTCCTCTAGCTCCCTCCCCGCAGCACCACCGAACACGCCATCGCCGCTACTTGCTGCTGCCGCGGCCACCGCCACTGTATCACCTCGCCAACATGTCCAAGGGGTCCGCGTCGACGTCCTCGACCTACTCACCAAGTAAAGCATCGTTGGATGCCTTGCATCGCTGGCTACCTCGTCGTCTTCTTCCTTCGGCCATCGAGATCACCGACGACCTTGCGCCCTCTCCGACGCCTCCCCGAGCCTGCTGAGCATCTCCTCGCATCCGCCATGAGCTCCTCCCCCTAACCCCCTATCCTTTGCCTCGTTTGCATGCCGTGGCCGCCATCTTGCCTGTGACCGAATGCGCTACCGCGTGCGCTTGTCGCCGGTGATGCTCCGGTGACCATATAGTCCCTGGCATGCGTCCAACATTCTCACCGCCGCGCGTAGAGCCTCCCTAGCGCCTCGCTGCGCTCGTTTGCGCACCACAGCAATCGCGCCCGTGTGTACCGAGCTCCGGCCGCCGCCCGACTCGTCGCTGCCGCCATTGCACGCCATCCCAGCACACACCGTGGCCACCATTAGATGCGCCGCATCGCGAGCTTTCTCGCGCGCCCAGCCACGCGTCTAGCCTACACCGGAGATGGCCGGGCGAGGAGCGTCGCCTCGTCTGCTTACCGCTGGTGATTAGTCGCTGGATTAGATGACATGGCATAGTCTTAATTAGCGCTAACCATCGATTAGTTAAACCCCATGTGTCATTGACAGACGGGCCCAACCCCTTAATTAACCACAAGGTTATTCCCCGTTTAAATTAAGCTAATGCCCATGGCCCACCGGTCAGTTTGACCATGCCACCTCAGCATTGACCTGGCCCCACTGGTCAGCCTCTGCTGCTGACGCTGTTACACTGACATGCGGGTCCCACTGGTCAGGATTGACCAGGGGCAGCCCAGTTGACCTGCTGATGCCAGGCTTACGTCATGCTGACCTCGTAATCATTTTCTGGCGATTTTATATTTCAGAAATGAATTATAAAATCCAGAAAATTGTTTAAACATCTAAAAATCATAGAGAATAAATCGTAACTCCAAATGAAATAATTTATATATGAAAAATGATCAGAAAATCCAACCTATCCATATGTACCTTTTTCATGCATGTTAGAAGAACTTATAGCTGCTGTTTAGGACCAATCATATAAATGGCAGTTGAATATCCACATATGGAGTTTGAATTTGAATCTTGGATTCGAAGCAACTCCATTTTACCTGTTGCTAGTTGCATTAGCTGAAATCACAGCATATTGACATGTCATGAACATGCACCATATTGTTGCATTGCATTGATTGTGTTCTTTCTTGTTTGCCGGTATTTTTCCCCTCTCAGTAGAGGTGGTTCCGACGATGAGTTCGATCACACCGATGAAGAGCTATACTATCTTCAAAAGTGCCAGGCAAGCAAAACCCCCTTGTTCATTCCGATACAATCCCACTCTCTCGCTCTTGCTCTCTTTTACTACATTAGGACAACAACGATTCAACTGTTACATGTTGCGGTAGTTGAACCCCTTTCCTCTGCATGACCTGTCATTGCCACAGTAAGTAGATGAAACCCACTAGCATGAGAAGGAGTTGTTTTGTGCCCTGATGTGCCTACTCATTGATGCTTGTTTGTCATGCCTGCTAGTGCTTATAGTTGAGTCAAGTTCGATTGATCGGGGATGAATTGGAAACTGGTGAACATGTCCTACTATTGAGAGCTAAGTGTGTGAACATGATTTGGTAAAGATAGCGGTGAGGGGCCATGTAGGAGTACTTGGTGGGTTGTCTCATTGAAACCGGCCTCCAGAACTAAGTTCTGTGTTTGTGATCCATGAACAGCTACTACCACACGTTAGGACCTGAAATATGACCCCGCTCGACTTATTAATCCCCCTGTCCTCTGTCCAGGAGTTGCAAGTAGTTTCTGGTGTTTGTAGTATGCTAGAGGCCGTGCGCAGTGCTGACCCGAGGGGTGGGATGTGATGTGGTAGGCACGTGGCACGGTGTATCAGGATGCCCGTTTGGTGCCTCGGGAACCCTGCACACATCATTCGGGGTCGTAAGTGGAAACCTCGGCCGGACTCCCTTCGGATGGAACCTGAATAGGTGATAAACCTGGACTAGGGACTTGTGTGGTTAGTCAGGTCATGGTCTACACCCGCGTCGGATTTCGCTTGAAGTTTGCTGAGCACATGTCCTGTGCAAACGCTAATTGGTGGAAACATGTGTGAAGAAGTACACCCCTGCTGGGTTATAAATGATCTATTCGAATAGCCGCATCCGCAGTAAAGGACTTCTGGGTTGCCTCTACAGTTCATAGACAAGTGAAAGTGGATACCCTAAAATGCGCAAGATACGCATGAGTGCTATGGATGGCGTTCTCGTAGGGAGACGGGAGCGGATCTATAGTGGTGTATTGATTGGTGAATATGTGGACTCGTGTGCGCCACCTCAAAAGAGTTACTTGCAGTCGTAGTACAGGATAGCCACTGAGTCAAAGCTGGCTTGCTGCAGTTAAACTCCACCACCCACTTTGTTGATACTGATGCATATGTAGCTAGTTCTGATGTAAGTCTTGCTGGGTACATTTGTACTCAGATTTGCTTAATTTATGTTTTTGCAGAGAGACTTCACTCTCACTAGTAGTTCTGCGTGGAATTCGACGTTTAGCTTGTTACCTCAGCTACGATCTTGGGCCCTCGGCAGGGTCTTGTAGATAGTTAGGCTTCTCAGCCTTTTTCATTTGTAGTTGTCTATACTCAAACAAGTTAAGCTTCCGCATGTGCTTATTGCTTCTATGACTTGAATGCTAGGTCATGAAACCCATGTTTGTAATATCTGGCTCCTCGAAGCCTAATGAATAAATACTTTGAGTCGTCAAGTTTTGTTGTGATGCCATGTTGTATTTGCACATATCGAGCATATTGTGTGTATGTTATTGAAATGCTTGGTATGTGTGGGATCCGACAACCTAGTTGTTTATTCTTGGTAGCCTCTCTTATCGGGAAATGTCTCCTAGTGCTTCCACTGAGCCATGGTAGCTTGCTACTACTTCAGAACACTTAGGCTGGCCGGCATCTGTCCTTCTTCGTTCCTGTGTCTGTCCCTTCGCGGAAATGTCACGCATTGTTCGTTTAAGTCCTTGTAGCTTGCTACGACTTGGGTTCATACGTTGATGACCGACACATTCGTTGCTGGATCATGCATGCCTGTCCCTGTAAGTTAGTGCCACTTTGGGTTTACGACTAGTCATGTCGGCCTGGGTTCTCTGTCATATGGATGCTAGCGACACTATCATATACGTGAGCCAAAAGGCACAAACGGTCTCGGGCCAGATAAGGTGGCACCCATGGGAATACCGTGCGTGAGGCCGCAAAGTGATATGATGTGTTACATGCTAGATCGGTGTCATTTAGGATCAGGGTCCTGACAGGGCAGATACCCCCCGACGACCCCCAGGTATCCCATCCGGCCATGCTCCACTGCCCGTCTTCCCACGTCGCTGCATGTGGAAAATCTTGCATGTGGATCTAACATAGTTCTTTGCCCAAAACATAGCTCGTCCAGCGTACTTTCCATATTTCAATCTCGTTTTCACACCATTTTAGACAAACACAACAGGGTTGTTATCTTCCCTTAGGACATGGAATATGCTTCTTTTTTGTCGTCGCATGTGTCATCAACTGTTATTGGCCATTAATTGTTTCCTTTCTACCTCTTTTTTGCAAACAGGGCTATCCATTTCACCTCATTGCTATTGCGACCTTTTGGTGAACTGCACAAATCACTTTTTTTCTTAAGAGTGTTTTGTGTAGTTGTACTAAAATGTCACACGGGCAACGTCTACATTTCAGTGTGACTGCACACAGGGAGATTGGTTTTGCTCTATCCTCCTCATCCAACTCCGAGCCTAATCTTCTCCAACTAGTTAGTCTTAAGAGAGACTTCAAAGGTGACCGGCTTCTATTTGTGTGTTTATTGTTTCACCAGCAGTCCTCTATTATCGTAATCACACTTAATATCTTTGGAACAGGGACGCTCAACTCTATTTTAGTGGAACTGCACAAAATGATCGGAATGTTGCATGCTCCAGACAGCTACTTTGTTCCCAACATGCCTTGTTGATTTAGACAGAGCTGGGGGGACGTTCCTGCCAATGAAAGCATGGATCAATTTTAATTTAACACCTTCTCACAACTTTGTCTTCAGTTGTTATGTAAATATTAGCTCTGATATGCTAATCATTGAGATGCATTAGCAAGGAATTTAGTTTTCTATTGTTTCCGAAAGAGCATCGATGGCAAGACACACGAAACAAAAGCTGAAAGCTGAGAGCATTGTACAATTTCATGTCGCTGGAAAATCATTTGTATAGTACGTCAATTATGTAAACAAATGCTGGAATCTTGATAGCATTTCCAGAAGCCTCTTCAGCATCCGGGTCCATGTGCCATGCACAAAATTATACTTCCTCCATTCCTAAATATTTGTCTTTTTACAAATTTCGAATGGACATATTTTAGAGTGTAGATTCACTCGGTTTGCTTCGTATGTAGTCACTCATTGAAATCTCAAGAAAGACAAATACTTCATAGTATATTTAAGAATGGAGGGAGTAGTGCACTATCGCATGGGAGACTCAGCCCGGTTGTTGCGCTGCACTAATAGTGAGTAGTAATGAGCAGTCAATTCATAAGACTAGCCACAGTGGAGAGTAACATACACTAGTAACATACACATATCCCTAGGCTATGTTACTACCTTCATAGTGGGTAGTAACTTAGATGCGGTGTCATGCAAAGCTTCATTTATTAGGTTATAGACTCATATTGCATTGGGAGATGTGATGTTACAGTAACTAGCTAAGTTACTAGAACTACCTCTCTCTTCATTAACTCATTGCCACACATAGACAAATTTTCTGAGTTGGACTCGAAGTTACAGCTGAAGTTACTCCCACTGTGGCTAGTCTAAGCCCCACCTTTCCCACTGTAACTTGCTCAGAAGAAGCAACCGTCAATACGCTCTAAAGTCTCTCTGGTGGTGGAAATGCATGGAGAGAAATGCATCAGAATGAAGCGCACCCTGAAAACTGTGACGGATGGAGGAGTAGTATGAGGCCCTGTTTGGATCACCATTTCTCTTTTGAATACACTTGTAAAAAATAAACACCTGCACCCGTCGTTTCAATTCCGGCTGGAATTTGCACAGCGGCCAGTAACTTACATGTGTAAGTTATACGCCTCTATATTGAAATACAACCATTCAAAGCATGGCCTGAAGGTGCAAAACCAAGTACGCGTATGGCCAGTCGGTCAATGCACTTCCGCTTGGCATATCACTGACATGTGGGACCGGAGTGTGAGCAAACCGATCTCAATTGACGGCAAAATTGCGAACCTGCCGTTCCTTGAGAGACGAGGAGCGAGAACACACAAACGGGCTCGCACGGAGGCCAAGATATATTCTAGCATGGTTGATCGATATCATCATTACATGTTTGATGTTTTTAACACTACCATTGGGCTCTCGTTTTCCGCCCTTCTCCCGAATAAATGTATACTTTATCAGATGCTCCACCATGCGGTTCTAGTAGTAGTACTGCTCATACAACTATAAACCTTGCGCTTGGCTCTTCGCCTCTTCGTGAAGTCGAACAATGATGGTACTCCGCATGTCGGGTACTACTGTGTATGCCTGTGGCAATCTGACACCGAATGAACTGCTGCGTGTCCACCGCCTGGGCGAGGGTAGGTTGCATTGGTCAAAAAGTGTAAGCAAGATTCAACTTGTCCTGCAAGCTTCTCCTCGTTCTGCGAGTTGACGGGACACACCAAAAAGTAGTGCTAGTCCATACTCCCTCCTTTCTGGTTAATATGGTTTAATCTTTTTTGCGGGTAAATGAGAGAGCTTTATTCATATATAAGCATTCTTAGGACGATCAGCCAAGAGACTGGTCACTAGGAAGCGAGGTACCCCGCAAAAAACAAGAAGGAAGCGAGGTGTTTCATCAAGCCAGCTCTCGGCCACATTCAAAGTGCTGCAAGCACGGTTCACACAAAGATGCGCCGCAAGGTTTGCTAACCTGTTTACATGATGAATAACAAAAAAAAGAGGAAATATTACCGAGAGCTCCTATTTGTAAAAGGATCTGAGCCAGAATTAAGCGAGAATTGTGGCGAGTGTTCCATGCAATCGACTTCCATTGTCACATACGAGAACCCTCGAAGAGAACCAAATGTGTTGAAGATTGCATTATCACATTTTAAAAATATAATAAGAGTGCAGACGCTCCTCCATCCGGTTCCTAGTATAGTATACTACATACCTCTATCGTACTAGTACTAGTACAAGTAAACATTGCGCTTGGCTGTTCGCCTCTTCGGGAAGTTGAACAATAATACTAGTACTAGTATAGTGTATGCTTCTGGCAATCTAACACCGAATTAAATGTTGCACGTCCACCGCCTGAGCGAGGGAGGGCTTGCATTAGTCAAAAGTTTCTCCATGTCCTGCGAGCCACCGCATGCAAGCTTCTCCCATCCTGCAAGCTTCTCCTCATTCGACAAGTTGACGGGACACATCAAAGTAATGCTAGTCCATACTGCCTCCTTTTCGGTTAATATGGCTTAATTTCAAACGAGATAAATACACTGTTTGTCACTGTATATTTGTAAAAATATGGTCAGAGGACTTCATAATACGCTCATTGCGCTAAATATATACATTTTCTGGTGTTTATACGGTCACTAGCTCACCCTGGCTGAGTATGTGTGTGCATGCACGTGTAGGTTGAGAACTTGAGCGTGACCGTGTGTGTTCCGTCGTGTGCTCGGACATGCATGCATTAGGGCGTCGCGTGCATTTTTGTGTCCATGTGTATGTGTGACTGTTGCATGCATGCACGAGGTTGTACTCCCTTACATTCAAATGTTCATAAGTCAATGCTTTGTCAAAATGTTGCATGCAATGTTTAATCATTCATTGTTCATCCATGCATTCCCGATATTAATACATTGGTAATGATAATTTCTTGAGGAAAACGAGCCCATGAATTCAGTACAAAGGGGACCAATAAGCCAGGACGGAGGGAGTATAAGTAGTGAACCGGAAGGAGGGAGTAGGTACTAGTAGTACAGTACTACGTAACAACATGCAGTAACAAAATTCCTCTATGCGCATCCTATCTTCTCACATGCCATGCAAGAAACTAGAGATAAGTACAAGTGAGACTCAGGAATGGTCATACACGTAGGGGGAGTACGTGTAGGGGCCACTAAGGAGAAGTCAAATCACACAGTAAGTTAGTCGGTAGAAGCAACCATCATTTCAATCTTCAATGACATGTACGCAATATAAAATGGTTGATATGGAGAGAAAAAGAAAACCACTATATATACACTAGCAGGAGCCTAAGCTACAAGCTTGCTTGCATGGGTTGCTCTCTTCATAAGCAAACAACGACGGTGGCCACACCGCTAGTCACATATCTGGCCTGACCCTGCCGCTGAGGGAAGGGAACAATGTTCTGTGTAGACGCGGTCGACATCGGCTACAGAGAAAACCCACAATCAGTGCGTCACAACCGCCCTTCTAGCTACAGCCCGACGTCCCAAGTAGTAGTACATCTTCATTTTGGAGCCAGCTCGCTCCACTACCGCAGCTCGCCATGTAGCTCCATCTCAATGTCGATCTTTCTCTACTTCTACCGGCTTCTATTTGTCATGAGTTTATGTATCATGAACTTGTGCCAGTACTATTATTCTAATCACACTTCTTCAATATCTTTGCCATCAGGGATGCTCAGCTTGATTTTAGTGGAACTGCACAAAAGCATCGTATGATCCGAGGGTTCCAGCCGTCTTTCCTTTGATAGGTTCTACCTACCCAGGAAATTAAATCTTGTTTAGGGTTTAGGGTTTAAGTCATAGTGACCCCATCAGTAGTTTTTCTTTTATACACGCTCTCACAACTTTTCTCTTCAGTTGTGAAGTAAAAATTGGTTATGATCTGTGAATCATTGAGATGCATCAGCATGCGTGTTAGTTTTCCTTTGTATTTGATGGAATGTTGTAATGGGGCAACCTTGGAGTAGGAATGAAAATGGAGTGGAAAGTTTCCGTTTTTCCAGAGAAAAAATGGATGCGGAGAGAAACCAACGTTTCGTTTCGTTGGATTACGCCATCGAGCAAAACAAACATTTAAATCACGTCTATCGCGTTTGTGTCTCACCCTCCTCCACGGCTCCAGCCCACACGGTCACTCGTCATGCCATTCACCGCAAACTGAGTATACGATAACTTTCCCGCCTGCTTGTCGATGGATCGCGCCATGGAGTACTAGCAGTATTGGAAGAGATTTACGAGTTGGGGGAGGACAACTAGGTATAGCACGGACTCCCAAGAACTTTTTACATGCATGTTGTGGCCGGCTATTGCGACATTTGAACACAGAACAGTTGCGTGCAGCGGGAAGCGGCACGGGTGACGCTTCTCTCGGCCAGTGTGCCGCTTCAATGCTGGCGCCAGTGAGATGTCGTGTCTGCTCTGGCTGGGCATGAATGCGACACTGACCGTTTCGGGCAGGAAGCACATGCGGGTGATGAAGAGGGTTCGGGTTGGTCAGGAGCGAGCATGGCAGCGGTCCGGACGCCCGCAAACAAGAGATGTTGTACGTTAATATTGCTGCGTATATAATTAACAACGTAAATAATGTGCCAGTTGGACAAATATGATTGGAGATGGAGATGGAGATGGAATTTTACGTAAACACGGATATGCTTGTCTATGTTTTTTTTGCGGGAACAAACTTGTATTACTCACGTAGCCAGGCTACACTCGGAGTTACGAAGTTTGACAATGCCATCAGGGCCTAAACCTAGGCAAACAGCGATACAGCCACTAGTCCTACCATAATGAGCTAAAGTATGACCGACAATGTTGTTGTTTTGTCGAACATGAGCAATACAAGTATTTCGGAGTGCCATGAGCGATCTAACCTCACGCACCAAAAAACCAAACCGAGATCTATCAAGATCTTCATTCCTAATCCTCACCATATTTGTAGCTTCAAGGCAGTCTGTCTCAATTCTTTTACTCCATTGTATATATAGCCTCTTGTTTGATAGGGTTTCTCACGTCTCGCTCTCTCACCCTCTCCATATCAAAACAAGATGACAGTGTCCACTCTATCTCTCTCCTCATCGGTGGTCACAGATCCGGCCGAATCCCATCCGCTGCGGGAGGTGAGGAGGTGTAGCGTTGACGTTGTCACCTTCGGCGGTGGAGAAAGCCGACGCACACCGTCCTCTCGGAGCCGGCGCTGGCACGGATGAAGGTCCTCTGCGCCCTTGTTCGCTGCCGTCGTGTGGGAAGATCCCGCCCACCTGCCTAAGCCACATCTTGCCCACCTGAGGTATAACTTCTTGTACTGGTCCAGGTCCCTAGGTCGCTGCATGCGGGTTTACTTCTATGCGACTACTCCTCAGCTCCCCATGTATAGTAGCTAGGGTTCGTCGGTTGGTCCAACATCACCTACTATTATAGAGGAAATGCCACTCGAAAAGTTGTCCTGATTTATGCCTCGATGGAGGTATACATGTTGTTTCGACAAAAAGTACGTGGTGGTTGTGCGGTCATTGTCCATATGCTCCTATTGCTGCTGCTAATCTAATACCGTCACTGGTTAAATGAAGAAATGCTTTTTTCTCGGTTATCCTGGTTTAGTTCTCATCAAGATAATCATGATGCTTCTATTTGTTGGTGTACTTTTCATTCATTCTTAATGACAATTGAGATGTCGTTGTTAATTTTGTACCACTGCCAAAACAAAGTAACAACACTATATCCCTTTTTTATATTTTTGCAAACAACGATGTGTATCTCCATACCCGGGCATGTCTTCCTCAATTTTAGTGGAACTGCACAAAATTGGATGGCCATTGTTGTTCCGCCTCACTATCCTCTGCCACGTGGTTCTTCCTTCCTCGAGCTTGATTAACGAGAAGAAACAGACCATGGTGAGGATTTGTCGAACTTCATCGGTTCCTCACCCACACTTGATGCCACATGGATGATGCATGACCACGATGACCTATCGATGGTCATGGTTATGCCTCATGGTTGCGTCGGCTGGTGAAGCTGATCGATTTTCGACAAAAAACAAGCTGTCTTCCATCAATGCTCTTTGCTTGTTACCCACAAAGATGATATCCTTCATTAGTTCACCTTGGTTGCGTTGGAGACGCAGTCGTCTTTCACGTTGGTGCAATTTTATCACACAATTGGCTATGAACCAAATGTTTCCTCGAAGAACGATCGGCGTTGGTACTACGAGCATAAGTTTTGTATTGATTTCTAAGCCTTCTCACAACTTTGTCTTCAGCTCACCTGTAATTTTATTTGTCCATGTATTAACTTTGATTAAAAAGAAGTGTGGACTAAAAACCCGGATGGACGTAGTAGCCCTCCATTTTTAATTACTCTAGATATTAGATTTGATTGAAGCCAAACTTTGTAAAGTTTGACCAAGTTTAGGCCGAACACAACAAACCATAATAATTGAGAGAGGGCAAACTTTATGTACTCTCAAACCTTTCTGATAATTGAAATTAAAATTCTTTATTTGTACACACTCTCACACGTTTCCGATAATTTGGCGCATGTTTGGTTGTTCACCTAAGGGAGGGTAGTGTACCGCACATGAAGGACAGGAAGTGCGATCAGGACGTGTGGATCGTTAGTTCATCGGAAGTAGTAGTTTTCTTCACTGGTACGTTAAGGGGCTGTTTGATTTGTGACCATGGTTGCCACATGTTGCCACACCTAAGGTTAGGCAACTTTGACCAACTTAGGAGGGTGTTTGGTTCAAGCCTTACCTTAGGAAATATACTTTTTACCACACTAGGGCACCACATGACATACACTCAAAAATGTGGCAAGATTCCCTTAGGCTTGCCAACTTGTGGCTCTCATTTTGAAGAACTAACCTTAGGCTAGTGTGGCAAAATTTGTGTGGCAAAATGTGGCATTCCTAGGCCTAGAACCAAATAGCCCCTAAATAAAGAGTTCCGTTTCGTACTTACACAATTTAAAACGATTGTTATGGAGAGAATAAGAAAACCACTCCGCTATATATTAGTAGTATACACGAGTATTGTATGGACGCAGCTTCCTTGACTTAGTGCACCTGCCGTTGGGTGTATGACAGGTGGGCCCAAAATGTGGCCGGCCCACCTGTCATACAGCCAAAGGAAGGTGCAGTTAAGGCACCATAGCTCAGTCCGTAATATAGTATATATGTAGTACACAATATAAGCTGGAGCCTCAGCGCTTGTTCGCTGGGGTATGCACTCTCCACACTGTCGCCGCACTACATATATATGCACGCTGGAGGCTCAACATTCCTTTGCTAGGGTTTTCTATATTCACAGTCTCTCACCCTCTTCACCAGATCTAAACAATACTACGTTGTGGCCTCTGTCTCTCTCACCCCCCTCATAGATGGTGAAGGAGGCATATGGATCCCGTCGCACCGGGAAGGAGAGGGGGTGCAGCGTTCACTCTATCGCCTTCTGCGAGGGAGGCAATCCACTGCCGGCTGCGCTTTTCTCTTTCACCCAGCGCCTGTGCGGGAGGGCCACCGACCCCTTCTTCCTTGCTGCCGTACGCAGTGTGGACAGATCCGGCCTCCTGCCGCACGCCTTGCCACATCCCGACGACCCTAAGGTATAAGTTTCTTTGAAACAGTCATTTCTCTAGCTGGATGCAGATCTTTTTCGATTCTGTAGTCGAATCTAGGTTTTGGTTCAAAGAGGAAAGAAGGTTGCGGTCGGGTGGAGCATGAATCTAGGACATGGTTCAATGAGGAAAGGAGGGAGGGAAAGTAGTAGAGACTAGCTATCTAGTCACTTCGTTGGTCGAAAGGGGAAAAGGGGGGTGTCGGTGTCAAAACCGGCGGATCTCGGGTAGGGGGTCCCGATCTGTGCGTCTAGGCTGGATGGTAACAGGAGACAAGGGACACGAAGTTTTACCCAGGTTCGGGCCCTCTCGATGGAGGTAAAACCCTACGTCCTGCTTGATTCATATTGATGATATGGGTAGTACAAGAGTAGATTTACCACGAGATCGAGGAGGCTAAACCCTAGAAGCTAGCCTATGGTATGATTGTTGATGTGTATGTTGTCCTACGGACTAAAACCCTCCAGTTTATATAGACACCGAATAGGGTTAGGGTTACATAGAGACGGTTACAATGGTAGGAGATCTTCATATCCGTATCGCCAAGCTTGCCTTCCACGCCAAGGAAAGTCCCTCCCGGACATGGGACGAAGTCTTTAATCTTGTATCTTCATAGTCCAGGAGTCCGGCTGAAGGTATGGTCCGGCTGTCCGAACACCCCCTAATCCAGGACTCCCTCAGTAGCCCTTGAACCAGGCTTCAATGACGACGAGTCCGGCGCACATATTGTCTTCGACATTGCAAGGCGGGTTCCTCCTCCAAGTACTTCATAGAAGATTTTGAACGCAAAGATAGTGTCTGGCTCTGCAAGATAAGTTTCCACATATTGCCATAGAGAGAATAATATTTACACAAATCTAATCTGCTGACGTATTCCGTAGTGTGACATCACACCACGGCCAAGCTTTTATTTGAACCATTTTACTGTCCCATCTCAGCACGTTATGCGAGGCGGTTTCCTTGGCACGTCTTGTTAAAGCAGAGATCGTGTCCCTTATTCCGGGATTCTCATCAATACGGGCGTGGGTAACCCAACCGCGCCATTGATTACGGCGCTTGGAGATAAGCGAGTCTTACCAGGCTGGTGGGGACATGTAGTTGCGTCCACCCATATAAGGGGATAAGGATCCACCTTTTCACCTACGCCTTCTTCCTCCTTCGCCTATCCATTCTTGCGCACTCGAGCTCCAGCGCCCAAGTCCGCACTCCCCACCTCAACCTTCTCCAGTCATGTCCGGAGCGGGAGGCAAGTGGATGGTCACCTCCGTCATGGAGGGGCACATAAAAAAACTAAGGAAGGCCGGATACCTGTCTAACAACATTGCGCACCGGCTTCCCGAAGAGGGGCAACTCATCCCTACCCCTAGGCCCCATGAGAGGGTGGTGTTCCTCCCCCATTTCCTTCGCGAACTGGGTTTCCCTCTCCATCCATTTGTCCGGGGGCTCATGTTCTACTATGGCCTGGACTTCCACGATCTGGCCCTGAATTTTGTCCCCAACATCTCGGTGTTTATCGTCATGTGCGAGGCTTTCCTCTGCATCCGCCCCCATTTCAGCCTATGGCTCAAGACTTTCAACGTCAAGCCGAAGGTGGTGCGCGGCAACCAGGCGGAGTGCGGAGGCGCCATGGTGGGCAAGATGCCCAACGTCTTATGGCTCGAGGGCTCCTTTGTGGAGACCCTGAAGGGGTGGCAACCGGGGTGGTTTTACATCACCGAGCCGCGCGACGCCGAATGGGTCGCACCCCCCGAGTTCTGGTCCAGACCCCCAACGCGGCTCACGTCCTGGAAAGAGACGGGCCTGTCATGGGGTAAAAAAGGAGAGCTGACCGGACTCCAAACATGCGTCAAAACCCGGGTGGACAAGAAGCTCAAACTTGTCAACGTAGTCCAGGTTATGCTCATCCGCTTGATCCTCCCGTGCCAACAACGGGCTTTCAACCTGTGAGAGTTCGACCCGGCACGGCACCAAACTCTGAGAAGGCTCTTTGACACGATGTACGAAGATGCTTGGAAGGTGCTTTTCAAGGGCGCCGAGGCTCCCGCACCCGCTACTAAGGATCGCGGATTCAGTGCGCAGCGTCACGCTCTCGCGGTAAGCTGTTTTTTCCTTTTACAGGGTATCAATTTTTCACAATTTGACTCCATGCGGGATCTAAGCTCCCTTTCCTTTCACAGGATTGGCAGGTGACGTCCGGACAGATCAACTGTCCGGCCCCTTTGCCTGAAGGCCCAGCGGACGCTCGCTTGGCGAGGCTGCTGGTTCCGGCACCCTATGTGGTGCCGGAGAAGAAGGTCTAGAAGAAGGCCACGGGGACTCGAAAGAGTGCCCGGCGCCCGGAGGTGTCGGATTCATCATCCGACAAATCCAAGACGCACTCCTCCCGTGAAGACGAGGAGGAGGAAGAAGAGACCCCTCCCCCTCCAGCGGGGGAAGGGAAGAAAAGGAAGGCCGCCCCAACTGGGGAGGCCGAAGGGTCAAAGAAGGGGAAAACCCTTCCTCCGAACTGCTCCACTGACTCCGACGGCGGCGGAGAGGAGTGGGCACCTAGGGCCAAGCCCCTGGCCAAATCGTAAGTATCCGGATACCAGAGTAATCCATAGTATTCGTTTATTGCATGGCTTTCCCTCATGTCGAATATGTTTATGCAGCCCACCCAAAGACCGGCTCGACGCATCGTCGAGCGGCTCACTGGACTCGTCGGATGTGAACTCGCTTCCGACGGCTTCCTCCCCCCGCCCTACGGACGACACCTAAGTGTTGTCCCAACAGGTTCTAGGCCGGGAGGAGGTGGTCCTGGAGGCGCCGCAAGGCGACCTCCCGGACTCCAGGAGCAAAGGGGATGAAACCCCCCAGGGCTCCAAGTCTGGCTCTAGGCCGGACACTGCTCCAGAACCTTCAAAGTTTCCAGATGTTGGGCAACATAGTAATTTCAAACAAATTCCTACGCACAAGCAAGATCATGGTGATGCATAGCAACGAGAGGGGAGAGTGTGATCTACGTACCCTTGTAGATCAACAACGGAAGCGTTAATTTGGTTGATGTAGTCGTACGTCTCCACGGCCCGACCGATCAAGCACCGTAACCATGGCACCTCCGAGTTCTAGCACACGTTCAGCTCGATGACGATCCCCGAACTCCGATCCAGCAAAGTGTCGGGGAAGAGTTCCGTCAGCACGACGGCGTGGTGATGATCTTGATGTACTACCATCGCAGGGCTTCGCCTAAGCACTGCTTATTATTATCGAGGACTATGGTGGAAGAGGCACCGCACACGGCTAAGAATATGATCACGTGGATCAACTTGTGTCTCTAGGGGTGCCCCCTGCCCCCGTATATAAAGGAGCAAGGGGAGGAGGCCGGCCGGCCCTATAGGCACGCCAAGGAGGAGTCCTCCTCCTAGTAGGAGTAGGACTCCTACTAGGAGGGGGAAGGAAGTGGGGAGGGAGAGGGAAAGGGGGCGCCGCCCCCCCCCCCCTCTCCTAGTCCAATTCGGACCAGGGGGAGAGGAGGCGCGCGGCCCACCTTTGGCTGCCTCTCTCTCTCTCTCCACTAAGGCCCATATGGCCCATTACTTCTCCCGGGGGGGGTTCCGGTAACCCTCCGGCTCTCCGGTTTTCTCCGAAATCACCCGGAACACTTCAATAAGAATAGACCACTCTTCAATGGTGCATGACCATAAAAGATATTACTCATATAAATAGAACAACCATTATTCTCTTATTTAAATGAATAACCGTCTCGCATCAAAACAAGATCCAGATATAATGTTCATGCTTAACGCTGGCACCAAATAACAATTATTTAGGTCTAATATTAATCCCGAAGGTAGATGTAGAGGTAGCGTGCCGACCGCGATCACATCGACTTTGGAACCGTTTCCCACGCGCATCGTCACCTCGTCCTTAGCCAATCTTCGCTTAATTCGTAGTCCCTGTTTCGAGTTGCAAATATTAGCAACAGAACCAGTATCAAATACCCAGGTGCTACTGTGAGCATTAGTAAGGTACACATCAATAACATGTATATCACATATACCTTTGTTCACCTTGCCATCCTTCTTATCCGCCAAATACTTGGGGCAGTTCCGCTTCCAGTGACCAGTCTGCTTGCAGTAGAAGCACTCAGTTTCAGGCTTAGGTCCAGACTTAGGTTTCTTCTCTTGAGCAGAAACTTGCTTGCTGTTCTTCTTGAAGTTCCCCTTCTTCTTCCCCTTGCCCTTTTTCTTGAAACTAGTGGTCTTGTTGACCATCAACACTTGATGCTCCTTTTTGATTTCTACCTCCGCAGCTTTCAGCATTGCGAAGAGCTTGGGAATAGTCTTATTCATCCCTTGCATATTATAGTTCATCACGAAGCTGTTGTAGCTTGGTGGCAGTGATTGGAGAATTCTGTCAATGACGCAATCATCTGGAAGATTAACTCCCATTTGAATCAAGTTATTATTATACCCAGACATTTTGAGTATATGTTCACTGACAGAACTGTTCTCCTCCATCTTGCAGCTATAGAACTTATTGGAGACTTCATATCTCTCGATCCGGGCATTTGCTTGAAATATTAACTTCAACTCCTGGAACATCTCATATGCTCCATGACGTTCAAAACGTCGTTGAAGTCCCGGTTCTAAGTCGTAAAGCATGGCACACTGAACTATCGAGTAGTCCTCAGCTTTGCTCTGCCAGATGTTCACAACATCTGGTGTTGCTCCAGCAGCAGGCCTGGCACCCAGCGGTGCTTCCAGGACGTAATTCTTCTATGCAACAATGAGGATAATCCTCAAGTTACGGACCCAGTCCGTGTAATTGCTACCATCATCTTTCAACTTTGCTTTCTCAAGGAACGCATTAAAATTCAACGGAACAACGGCACGGGCCATTTATCTACAATCATACATAAACAAGCAAGACACTATAGGTACTAAGTTCATGATAAATTTAGGTTCAATTTATCATGTTACTTAAAGAACTCCCACTTAGATAGACATCCTGTCACGACCGGTTTTCCAATAAAATTATTTATTGAGAAACCAATCTTTTGAGTCCAGTATGAGAGAAATCCTCCTCACTGGTAGACGAATTCTTGATACAATAAGCCAGTAGCATAAAATATATTACAGGGTCGAACTACGGTTGCTGAACCAAATTATTACAAGCACGCCAATAATTATACATAATGGCGGACATGACACAGTGGTGTGGAGGCATACTACTGACTCGAGGATAGGGCGGTGGTGGAGAAACACAGCGGGGAGAGAGATACAAGACTCTAAGTCTGTCATCTCATCGAGCGTCGAGGTGAGGCTCGATGAATTTATTTGGTAGCGGAAGCGGATATAAAACAGTGACCAAATCCAGGGTCGCACGAGACTGACTGGGACTCCTCTAGGTGTCGGACTCGCTATCAAACTCTTCATCCATGAGATCGCCTTCGTCAGCATCTGGCCAAATCAACAAGCCAGTGAGTACTTTGAAAGTACTCGCAAGACAGTTCGGACGTAAGATATAACAAATGCATGCATGAATGCGTCATGAATAATCCACCAATGTACATTCAAAAATTAGCACAACAAGGTAAGTAAAAGGGAAACGGCGGTAGTCCGCCTGAAATCCCGACAAAACATAAATGAAGACCGATCGGGTGTCTGAAGCGATGCCTCGAAAGGTGAACAAATAAATATAAGGAAATGATGCCACAGTCGGGCATCTTAGCGACACCACATAAAGGGCTTAAAAAGAAATGCCACAGTCGGACGTCGGGGCGACATCACAGAAAGGGCTTTAAAAGAAATGCCACAGTCAGACATCGGGGCGACATCACAGAAAGGGCTTTAAAAGAAATGCCACAGTCGGACGTTGGGGAGACATCACAGAAAGGGCTTTAAAAGAAATGCCACAGTCGGACGTCGGGGTGACATCACAGAAAGGGCTTTAAAAGAAATACCACAGTCGGGCGTCTTAGCGACACCACATAAAGGGCTTTAAAAGAAATGCCACAGTCGGACGTCGGGGCGACATCACAGAAAGGGCTTTAAAAGAAATGCCACAGTCGGACGTCGGGGCGACATCACAGAAAGGGCTTTTATTCACAAGGAAATAATACTCATAATAAATGTTCAATTCATGAGAATAAATGGGTTAGTCCATCCACAGGAATAATCATTTAACCGGACTTAGCACTCATGCGATTCACCGGAGTCTCTGTCATCAAAACTGACATTTGATCAGGATAAGATAATATCGATCTAGGACATGGAATAGATGATTTGGAGGAATATATGACTCTGCAGAGTTTGTACAAAATTTTTCCCACAGCCAACGGATTTCCGTAGTCATGAAGGACTAGTTCCGTTTACGGTATTTCGGAAGAAAACACAGCTAACCAGTACACACCCATCCTACCTCTCGATGCTAGGAATCACCCTAGACATCGTCCAAGAAAAACTTTTGAGACGGGGAGATCACAATCTCGAATAGCATGGGATCAAATTTATATACGCGCGCTCTAAGGGGTGCCCCCCTCTCGGTCCCAACCGGAAACACCCATGCCCCCTGACCGGATGACTGGCTTTAATCCAGGGCCATGGAACCATCATCACGGCCTCTCCATTTTGGTGTGTACCAGGAAAGCGGTTTGCAACTTACTAAACCATATTCCTTGCGGAAAACATGTGGTAGTACAGGGAAGGAAATGAGAGGAACTGGACCGATACGGTTTGACACTGAAGTCACATAGTCTGGCATAAGACTGGCATGCTACGACACTGCCATCTTACCCATCCTCATGCCAACACATGGCCATTCATACTCACATCCATCCACTTATGGATAATCGAACTCACTTACCTCAATATTGCATAAAATAACGTTCATCGATATGCTCCTAAACATGCCATGAAACTAACTAAATGCAAAACATGCCAAGACACTCATCATATCAAAAGTTCAAACATGCTTGCCTGGTTCAGAGTAGTCGGAGCCTAGCTCGGTGAAGTTCGCGGCTCCGTCACCTCCTTCGGTATCTACGGTATAAAGAAAACATATGCGCTATCGTAAATACCAAGGGGTGCACAAAAAGTATTCCAAATATTTTTCAAATAAATCTGATAAAAAACTAGACAAAATTTTAAAGAGAACAGAAAAAGAATCAATCAAAAATACTTTTCGGTTTAAAAGTTATAAGGGTTTTTGTCCAGGGACTCATCTGTAATGAAACAGAAGATTTCCAGGGGCTAGCTTATAAAAACAGAAAACGCTTCGGCAGAAACTACGCCAGCCCAAA
Organism: Triticum dicoccoides; assembly: GCF_002162155.2. Taxonomy (NCBI): domain Eukaryota; kingdom Viridiplantae; phylum Streptophyta; class Magnoliopsida; order Poales; family Poaceae; genus Triticum; species Triticum dicoccoides. The sequence continues at coordinate 54,468,825 of NC_041386.1, read as the reverse complement.
GGGAAAGCGCATTTGGAAGAAGGTGTTTTCAGAAAACGCTTCGTTTAGAAAGGACAGAGAGGCTGACATCGGGTCCCGCCTGTCAGGTTTGAACTTTCAAAAAGGGGGAAACGAAGCTCGTCGGCGCCCGAGAGCCGCGGTGGTCGCCGGCGGCGATCCACGGCGAGGCAGGGGGATCGGAGGGTACCTCCGTGTTCAGGGCGCCATTCCGCGTCGGTTGGTGGTGGTGGTGGTCGCCAGCGAGTACCACGTCGACGCCGAGCCTGACTCCGGCGGATGGCGGCTCGGGTGGTTGCGGACTTCGTCGAAGAGAGCTTTGAAGATCAAATTGAGGAGGGGGTTAGGCTTCTGGTAGCTAGAGGGGGTAACGGACGGGGTTTGGGTGCCGGAGACGGCCTCACCGGAGCGAATCGAGCTGGTGGCCGAGGCGGAGCGAGGCGGCCGGAGTCGAGGAAGAAGGGGCCCTCGAGGCTCTTCTAGTTGCTGGTCGGGGTCCAGTGAGGTGGTGGAGGTGTGCGGGGGCGAGAGGGAGCTTAGGGGCGCTATATATAACCGGCCCGAGGCGGTTGCCGCGAACGGGATAAGTCCGGCGAGTGATTACGGCGGCGCTGTGGTTGGGCAGTGGGATTAGGGGCTTGGGCAATGCCGTTGAGGTCCACCGGTCCCATTTAGGTGCTAATCGGGCTGGGATTTGGTGCTATGGGCGAGTTCGACAGAACGGGGCGGCGCGGGCCCGTCGGCGGCAGTGAGCACGTTTCATGCTTGCCGGGCCACGGCGACGGTGCCACGGGCGTGCGCTGGCATGCATGAGGCCACGCGGAGAGCAGAGGGGCGTTGGGCGGCGCCAAACGGTGTTGAGCCGCCGTTCCGTCCCCTGTCGGCCGCCACGGGAGGGTGCCGACGCCGCAGAAGACGCCGGCGAGGGCGGGCGAGCGTGCCACCGACGCCAAGAAGAGGCCAAGTGCGCGTGTGGTGCTCCAGACAGTAGGAAGAGGCGGCGAGGAACATTCCAAGTGCACTGTGAACGCGTGAGTGAAGCTGACGGACGAAAAATGACAGTGAAGTCTGAATTTTTCTGAATTTGCAAAGGAACAGTGCAGCTCAGGTGTTCGACAGAATGTTTTTGGCCTCTGGGGATTTTTCCTTGAGCTGATTTTTGGTGGAGTGGCTTCTCATTGCTCCAGTAGGCTGCCTGATTTTTGGTGAAATTTTTGGAGAAGTGTAGGTATGAATTTCACCAAATTTGGCAAATCTGGTCCAAACTTGCAGAGACTGAATTTTGAAAAATTTGAAAAGATAAGGAGTGGATCAAGATGGTTCTGGGTTGTGGGTACAAAGGACTTTCCAGGAGAGTTGGTTTGGGATAAAAACTCAAAGGCAAAGTGGTACTTGCTTTGAAAATCACTAAGGCTCAAAATAATTTGCAGAATTGATTTGAGGGGAAAAATAATTAGAATAAAATCCAAAACTTGCTTGGATTAGTTGGGACAGAGAACTTAGGCTGATTACAAGGAGTAGGGGAGGTTTTGGAGGGGTTTTACCACATGGGCAAAAATGCCAAGTCATGGGTGGTTTCCAAGATATGAAAATCCCAAATTTTCATAGAGTTTCTTTTTAAAAGAAAAAAAAATTAAACTCCCAAAATAATTTGAGAGGGAACCAACAGAGAAGAAGTTTCAAAAGATCAAACACCACAGTTTGAAGAAAAAATAAAATCCTTGCCAAAGAAAAGAAAGTTTTTAAGAGGAAGGATTTTCTGAAAAAAAAAATGGCCTCTTTTAAAAACCACAAAGTTTTTTGATGAAAACCAAATTAAAATTTTGGAGTGTCACAACACCTACCCCCTTAGGAAAAATCTCGTCCCCGAGATTTCAGCTGATCCTTAAATAAGTGTGGATGCTCTGTCCGAAGAAAATCCTCGCTTTCCCAAGTTGCTTCACTGTCGGTGTGATTGCTCCATTGGACTTTGAAAAACTTGATGGTCTTCTGTCGGGTCCTCCTTTCAGACTCCTCTAATATTCTTACGGGACGTTCCCGATATGTGAGGTCTAGCTGCACGTCAATGTTTTCATGGGATACTTGTTTCTCTGGGTTGCTTACGCACTTCCTCAATTGCGACACATGGAATACGTTGTGGACATCGGATAATTCCTCGGGTAAGTCTAGCTGGTAGGCTACAGTGCCTCTTCGTGCCACTATGCAGAATGGTCCAATGAATCTTGGTGCTAACTTTCCTTTAATCTTAAACCGTTGCAGTCCTCTCATAGGGGATACTCTCAAGTATACGAACTCACCGGGTTCGAAGCTGACCCTACGATGTCTCTAATCATAATAACGCTTCTGTCGACTTTGAGCGGTCTTAAGTCGGTCTCTGATTAGCTTGACCTTTTCCTCGGCTTCTCTGAGCATGTCTAGTCCGAAGATGTGGCTGTCTCCGGTCTCTGACCAATTTAACGGGGTACGACATCTTCGTCCGTATAAAGCCTCAAATGGTGCCATTTGTAGGCTGGCCTGGTAGCTATTGTTATACGTGAACTCGGCGTATGGCAGGCTTTCTTCCCAACTGGTTCCATATGTGAGGACACATGCTCTCAGCATGTCTTCTAAAACCTGGTTTACGCATTCTGTTTGCCCATCAGTTTGTGGGTGGTATGCGGTACTGAAGGCTAGTTGGGTTCCCAGAGCCTGTTGTAAATGCTCCCAAAATCTTGAGACGAACTGAGTGCCTCTGTCGGATATTATAGTCTTCGGGACACCGTGCAGACAAACTATGCGGGAAAGATAAATCCTGGCAAGCCTCTGAGTGGTGTGGGTCGTCTTTATTGGAATAAAGTGTGCCACTTTGGTTAACCTGTCAGTAATGACCCATATGGCATCATTCCCGTGTCGTGACCGAGGTAGTCCGACAATGAAATCCATCCCTATTTCATCCCATTTCCCCTCAGGTATTTTGTTTGGTTGCAGTAGTCCGGCTGGTCTCTGATGCTCAGCTTTTATGCGTTGACATGAGTCGCAACATGCAATGAAGGTGGCTATGTCCCTCTTCATACCGTGCCACCAAAATCTTTCCTGAATATCCTTATACATTTTGGTTCCTCCAGGGTGGATTGAATATGGAGTGGTGTGTGCTTCAGCTAAAATTTGTTGTTTAAGGTCTTCTATGTTTGGCACGCAGAGCCTTTCTCCGTACCATAATATTCCTTCATTGTCTATGACGAATTCCGAGGCCTTGCCCATACTCAACTTTCTTTTGATGCCTTCGATGCTGGTGTGACCGGGCTGAGCTTCTTTGATTTTCTCCACAAGGTCGGGTTGTATTTCCAAGTTTGATGTGGTGCCTTCTGCTACCATTATCAAGTTGAGCTTGGCAAATTCTTGTTGGAATTCGGGCCTCAAGCTGTGCAGATTGTTTTCGTCGGAGCTGGGGTTCCGACTAAGAGCATCGGCCACTACATTTGCTTTTCCTGGATGGTAATGGATACCAACATAATAATCCTTTACCAATTCCAACCAGTGTCGTTGCCGTAAATTTAGTTCTGGCTGCGTGAAAATATATTTGAGACTTTTGTGATCCGTATATATTTCACATTGATTCCCAAGTAAGAAATGCCTCCATTCCTTGAGTGCATGAATAACTGCTGCCATTTCTAAGTCATGAGTGGGATAGTTTTCCTCATGCTTGCGAAGTTGCCTTGAAGCGTAGGCAACAACCTTGCCTTCCTGCATCAACACGCATCCGAGACCCTTTCTGGACGCGTCACAATATACTTCAAAATTCTTGTGTATGTCGGGTACAATTAATACCGGTGCTGTCGTTAACTTCCGCTTTAGCTCTTGGAAACTTTTCTCGCAGGCTTCTGTCCATTCAAACTTCTTATCTTTCTTGAGCAACTGTGTCATAGGCTTGGCTATGGTGGAGAATCCTTCAATAAATCTGCGGTAATATCCTACCATTCCCAAGAAACTCCGTATGTTCGTTACGCTGGCTGGTGACTTCCAGCCAAGTACGTCCTTGACTTTCTCTGGGTCCACTGCGATACCGTCTTGGGTCAGTACGTGGCCTAGAAAGCCTACTTGTCTTAGCCAAAATTCGCACTTGCTGAATGTGGCATACAATTGGTGTTTTCTGAGCTCTCCTAGCACAATCCTGAGATGTTCTGCGTGCTCTTCTGGTGTCTTGGAGTATACCAGAATATCGTCGATGAATACCACGACAAACTTGTCCATAAACTTCATAAATACTTTGTTCATGAGGTGAACAAAATATGCTGGGGCGTTAGTTAATCCAAATGGCATCATTGTGAACTCGTACAGTCCATATCTGGAGGTGAAGGCTGTTTTGGGGATATCTTCCGCTCGTACCTTCAATTGATGGTATCCTGACCTTAAGTCAATTTTTGAGAATACCTTGGCCTGAGCGAGTTGATCAAACAAATCGTTTATCCTTGGCATCGGGTATTTTTTTTTGACTGTGACCATGTTAAGTGCTCGATAGTCAATACACAATCTCAGCGTTCCATCCTTCTTTTTGGCAAATAAAATTGGTGATCCCCAAGGTGAGGAGCTGGCTCGAATGTATCCCTTGTCCAGTAATTCCTTTATTTGTTTCTTCAACTCGATCAACTCGGATGGTGCCATTCTGTATGGTTTCTTGTATATGGGGGTGGTTCCTGGTGCTAGCTCAATGCGGAATTCTATTTCTCGGTCTGGTGGCATGCCTGGTAGTTCTTCAGGGAATACATCTAGAAATTCACACACTACTGGAACCTTGTTTAGCTCAGAAACTTCCACCTTATTTAATCTCGGTTGCCGGGGTATTTTTCCTTCCTTGGCTGATACTCTTATTGTCTTCCCTTGGTGGTGTGTGAGAATTACGGTCCTGTTGAAACAGTCAATAAAACCGTTGTTGGTGGTTAGCCAATCCATCCCTAGGATGACATCCAGTCCTTTATTTTCCAACACAATAATATTTGCGTGAAACTCCAACCCTTCGAACTTAATGACCACATTCTGACAGTAATTCTGAGTAACTTGCTGAATCCCAGGGGACTTGATGGTCATGGATTTCTCCAAGGGAAGCATCGAAAAATTATTTTGCAAAGCAAAACTTTTCGAAATGAAAGAGTGAGAAGCTCCAGAATCAAACAAAACCATTGCAGGTATTGTGTTGACAGGAAATGTACCGAGTACGATATCCGGAGCATTTTGTGCCTCCTCTTTGGTTACATGATTCAGATGACCCTTCCTGTGGTTATTGTTGGGATTGAAATTGTTTCGCTTGGGCGCGGAATTGTTGCCGCCGTTGTTCGGCTTTGGGGTTGAGTTCCTTGGCTTGGGGCACTGTTTGGCATAGTGCCCTTCTTCTCCACAAGCGTAACAAGTAACGCCAGGGCGATAGGTGAATTCATTGTCCCTTGCATGAAAATTCTTGATTGGGCGTGAGACATTGGATGAGGATTTGTGTGTCCCACCCTTTTGAAAATCTGTCTTGCTTCGGTGATTGCGAGCATGATTAGTCTGGTCCCTTTTTCGCTTGCGGATATCTTCCGGACTGCGTCTCTCATTTTCCAGAGTAATGGCTTTGTCCACCAGTGTTTTAAAATCAGGAAAAGTGTGCACGACCAGTTGGCATTTAAGCGCGGGCGCCAGACCGTCAAGGAATTTCTCCATCTTCTTGATTTCAGTCATACGCTCTTCATTGGCGTAGCGGGACAATAGAGTAAATTGACTGTTGTAATCTGACACTGTCATGTTCCTTTGTTTGAGGTCATCGAACTCTCTCTTCTTGATTTTCATAATACTCTTAGGAATGTGTGCACCACGGAAACCTTCCTTGAAATCATCCCAGGTTATGTCATTTTCGTTGGGATGCATGTGCAGAAAATTCTCCCACCACGATGCGGCTGCTCCTGTGAGATAGTGCGGAGCATACAATACCTTTTCGGGATCTGAACATTTTGCAATAATTAATTTTCTCTCCATATCTCGAAGCCAGTCCTCGGCTTCAAGAGGTTTGTCAGTGTGAGAAAATGTCTGAGGACGTGTCTTCTGTAGCTCAGATAACTTGGAATGCTGCTGATACTGTCCATGGTGATTTCCCATGTTGATGACTTGGTTCATCATTTCCCGATGTTGTTGCTGACTCTGCTCATAAAGGCGGCACATTTGTGAAAGTGCCGATTCACTGCCCTGTTGGCTTGACTGTCCCTGAGTGAACTCGTTGCTGGGTTGTGCATCATAATTTTCCTCTGGTGGAGTTGGCATGGAGCGAGTCCAAGGACGCGACATTTTTCACTCTGGGGATATATTTTGTAAAACCCATAAGAAAAGCGGAAAGAGTCGCAAAAACAATTCAAAAAATGCATAAAGCTGGCAAATAAAACTAAATAACCCAGCTTACTTAAGAAAAACAAATCGACTTGCGCACGGAGAAGGATTGCTCATTACATATCTTACACGCGGGCGGTAATTATACAATACATCACTCAGGATATGCGTACATAATCCTGACATGTTATTTAGGCTAGTGCACTTCTCCAGATCCTACATGATGCGCAAACAGGCTACTTCTCACAACCTATGTACATATCTTACAAAGCGGTACATTACATGGCAGCTAAGCGTACTCAGGCAGAGATGTTGACGACCTCCTTTGCCCTGCCTAGGGCGAGGCGTAGAGAGGTCGGGGACTCGACTTCCTCCTCGCTAATGGGCTCCATACGTGTAGTGTTGCGCAGAGTGGACGGAGCGGTTGCCAGGGGCGGAGCTATACATACAGGAGTGGGCGCGAAGGGTGGTGCAGTGCGCGCTGGGGTGGGCGCAATGACTTGGTTGAATTCTTCGGTAGAAGGCAGGCGACGAGTAGGCGTATAAGATGCTGAGGACGAGACCAAAGTCAGTGGCGGTGCGATGGGTAGGAGCTCCCTCCTGTTGGCGGCACAGCCATGGACTGAGTCCATGCGGGTAGCTAAGAAGTCGTCCACCAGGTTGTCGAAGGCTGCCTCCAGGGCCCGGAGATACTCAATGAGCATCTCAAAAGCCTCGTCTCGTTCTCCTCTGGGGCAGGAGTATGCGTAGTGACAGGTGTAAGGCACATGGCATGGAAGATAGCGGTAGCGACGAGTCTTCATCGCGGGAAGGACATCCCTGAGGCGAGCTATTGCCTCACGGGCTGCCATCTGCATAGCATGCCTCTCCGTAGGCATGGCTCTTCCCACGAACCGGAAGCGGCGTAACTCACCACGCCCTCCCTTGAACTGCACCGCGGCCTGGTGCATGGTCAGACTGTCGTTGACTCGGTGCTGGCAGAGTGTGAAGACTGGGCACACAGATGGCCCCATCGCGACCTGAACGATGAAGGAAAGAAGCTTGACGAACCCATCGGGCACGTTGGCGAAGGTCTGAGACTCGCAGCTGTTGTCGGTCATCTACAAAAGTAGGCAAAAATTCTGCATGGTCAGATCATTTATGCTGACTGACAGAAAATGACTACAATCAAGAAAAATATGAAAAGGCTCAATCATGCTAATAACCAATTAGCGATCGCACCTAGTGGCTTCCTACAATCAGCCTGGCTCTGGTACCAAGCTTGTCACGACCGGTTTTCCAATGAAATTATTTATTGAGAAACCAATCTTTTGAGTCCAGTATGAGAGAAATCCTCCTCACTGGTAGACGAATTCTTGATACAATAAGCCAGTAGCATAAAATATATTACAGGGTCGAACTACGGTTGCTCAACCAAATTATTACAAGCACGCCAATAATTATACATAATGGCGGACATGACACAGTGGTGTGGAGGCATACTACTGACTCGAGGATAGGGCGGTGGTGGAGAAACACAGCGGGGAGAGAGATACAAGACTCTAAGTCTGTCATCTCATCGAGCGTCGAGGTGAGGCTCGATGAATTTATTTGGTAGCGGAAGCGGATATAAAACAATGACCAAATCCAGGGTCGCACGAGACTGACTGGGACTCCTCTAGGTGTCGGACTCGCTATCAAACTCTTCATCCATGAGATCGCCTTCGTCAGCATTTGGCCAAATCAACAAGCCAGTGAGTACTTTGAAAGTACTCGCAAGACAGTTCGGACGTAAGATATAACAAACGCATGCATGAATGCGTCATGAATAATCCACCAATGTACATTCAAAAATTAGCACAACAAGGTAAGTAAAAGGGAAACGGCGGTAGTCCGCCTGAAATCCCAACAAAACATAAATGAAGACCGATCGGGTGTCTGAAGCGATGCCTCAAAAGGTGAACAAATAAATATAAGGAAATGATGCCACAGTCGGGCGTCTTAGCGACACCACATAAAGGGCTTAAAAAGAAATGCCACAGTCGGACGTCGGGGCGACATCACAGAAAGGGCTTTAAAAGAAATGCCACAGTCGGACATCGGGGCGACATCACAGAAAGGGCTTTAAAAGAAATGCCACAGTCGGACGTTGGGGAGACATCACAGAAAGGGCTTTAAAAGAAATACCACAGTCGAGCGTCTTAGCGACACCACATAAAGGGCTTTAAAAGAAATGCCACAGTCGGACGTCGGGGTGACATCACAGAAAGGGCTTTAAAAGAAATACCACAGTCGGGCGTCTTAGCGACACCACATAAAGGGCTTTAAAAGAAATGCCACAGTCGGACGTCGGGGCGACATCACAGAAAGGGCTTTAAAAGAAATGCCACAGTCGGACGTCGGGGCGACATCACAGAAAGGGCTTTTATTCACAAGGAAATAATACTCATAATAAATGTTCAATTCATGAGAATAAATGGGTTAGTCCATCCACAGGAATAATCATTTAACCGGACTTAGCACTCATGCGATTCACCGGAGTCTCTATCATCAAAACTGACATTTGATCAGGATAAGATAATATCGATCTAGGACATGGAATAGATGATTTGGAGGAATATATGACTCTGCAGAGTTTGTACAAAAATTTTCCCACAGCCAACGGATTTCCGTAGTCACGAAGGACTAGTTCCGTTTACGGTATTTCGGAAGAAAACATAGCTAACCAGTACACACCCATCCTACCTCTCGATGCTAGGAATCACCCTAGACATCGTCCAAGAAAAACTTTTGAGACGGGGAGATCAAATCTCGAATAGCATGGGATCAAATTTATATACGCGCGCTCTAAGGGGTGCCCCCCTCTCGGTCCCAACCGGAAACACCCATGCCCCCTGACCGGATGACTGGCTTTAATCCAGGGCCATGGAACCATCATCACGGCCTCTCCATTTTGGTGTGTACCAGGAAAGCGGTTTGCAACTTACTAAACCATATTCCTTGCGGAAAACATGTGGTAGTACAGGGAAGGAAATGAGAGGAACTGGACCGATACGGTTTGACACTGAAGTCACATAGTCTGGCATAAGACTGGCATGCTACGACACTGCCATCTTACCCATCCTCATGCCAACACATGGCCATTCATACTCACATCCATCCACTTATGGATAATCGAACTCACTTACCTCAATATTGCATAAAATAACGTTCATCGATATGCTCCTCAACATGCCATGAAACTAACTAAATGCAAAACATGCCAAGACACTCATCATATCAAAAGTTCAAACATGCTTGCCTGGTTCAGAGTAGTCGGAGCCTAGCTCGGTGAAGTTCGCGGCTCCGTCACCTCCTTCGGTATCTACGGTATAAAGAAAACATAAGCGCTATCGTAAATACCAAGGGGTGCACAAAAAGTATTCCAAATTTTTTTCAAATAAATCTGATAAAAAACTAGACAAAATTTTAAAGAGAACAGAAAAAGAATCAATCAAAAATACTTTTCTGTTTAAAAGTTATAAGGGTTTTTGTCCAGGGACTCATCTGTAATGAAACAGAAGATTTCCAGGGGCTAGCTTATAAAAACAGAAAACGCTTCGGCAGAAACTACGCCAGCCCAAAGGGAAAGCGCATTTGGCAGAAGGTGTTTTCAGAAAACGCTTCGTTTAGAAAGGACAGAGAGGCTGACAGCGGGTCCCGCCTGTCAGGTTTGAACTTTCAAAAAGGGGGAAACGAAGCTCGTCGACGCCCGAGAACCGCGGTGGTCGCCGGCGGTGATCCACGGCGAGGCAAGGGGGTCGGAGGGTACCTCCGTGTTCAGGGCGCCATTCCACGTCGGTTGGTGGTGGTGGTGGTCGCCAGCGAGTACCACGTCGACAGCGAGCCTGACTCCGGCGGATGGCGGCTCGGGTGGTTGCGGACTTCGTCGGAGAGAGCTATGAAGATCAAATTGAGAAGGGGGTTAGGCTTCTGGTAGCTAGAGGGGGTAACGGACGGGGTTTGGGCGCCGGAGACGGCCTCACCGGAGCGAATCGAGCTGGTGGCCGAGGCGGAGCGAGGCGGCCGGAGTCGAGGAAGAAGGGACCCTCAAGGCTCTTCTAGTTGGTGGTCGGGGTCCAGTGAGGTGGTGGAGGTGTGCGGGGGCGAGAGGGAGCTTAGGGGCGCTATATATAACCGGCCCGAGGCGGTTGCCGCGAACGGGATAAGTCCGGCGAGTGATTACAGCGGCGCTGTGGTTGGGCAGTGGGATTAGGGGCTTGGGCAACGCCGTTGAGGTCCACCGGTCCCATTTAGGTGCTAATCGGGCTGGGATTTGGTGCTATGGGCGAGTTCGACAGAACGGGGCGGCGTGGGCCCGTCGACGGCAGTGAGCATGTTCCGTGCTTGCCGGGCCACGGCGACGGTGCCACGGGCGTGCGCTGGCATGCATGAGGCCACGCGGAGAGCAGAGGGGCGTTGGGCGGCGCCGAACGGCGTTGAGCCGCCGTTCCGTCCCCTGTCGGCCGCCACGGGAGGTCCCGACGCCGCAGAAGACGCCGGCAAGGGCGGGCCAGCGTGCCACCGACGCCAGGAAGAGGCCAAGTGCGCGTGTGGTGCTCCAGACAGTAGGAAGAGGCAGCGAGGAACGTGCCAAGTGCACTGTGAACGCGTGAGTGAAGCTGACGGACGAAAAATGACACTGAAGTCTGAATTTTTCTGAATTTGCAAAGGAACAGTGCAGCTCAGGTGTTCGACAGAATGTTTTTGGCCTCTGGGGATTTTTCCTTGAGCTGATTTTTGGTGGAGTGGCTTCTCATTGCTCCAGTAGGCTGCCTGATTTTTGGTGAAATTTTTGGAGAAGTGTAGGTATGAATTTCACCAAATTTGGCAAATCTGGTCCAAACTTGCAGAGACTGAATTTTGAAAAATTTGAAAAGAGAAGGAGTGGATCAAGATGGTTCTGAGTTGTGGGTACAAAGGACTTTCCAGGAGAGTTGGTTTGGGATAAAAACTCAAAGGCAAAGTGGTACTTGCTTTGAAAATCACTAAGGCTTAAAATAATTTGCAGAATTGATTTGAGGGGAAAAATAATTAGAATAAAATCCAAAACTTGCTTGGATTAGTTGGGACAGAGAACTTAGGCTGATTACAAGGAGTAGGGGAGGTTTTGGAGGGGTTTTACCACATGGGCAAAAATGCCAAGTCATGGGTGGTTTCCAAGATATGAAAATCCCAAATTTTCATAGAGTTTCTTTTTAAAAGAAAAACAAATTAAACTCCCAAAATAATTTGAGAGGGAACCAACAGAGAAGAAGTTTCAAAAGATCAAACACCACAGTTTGAAGAAAAAATAAAATCCTTGCCAAAGAAAAGAAAGTTTTTAAGAGGAAGGATTTTCTGAAAAAAAATAAATGGCCTCTTTTCAAAAACCACAAAGTTTTTTGATGAAAACCAAATTAAAATTTTGGAGTGTCACACATCCCTCTAATACTCTAAGTGATTACGTGATCCAAATCAACTAAACCATGTCCGATCATCACGTGAGATGGAGTAGTTTCATTGGGGAACATCACTATGTTGATCATATCTACTATATGATTCACGCTCAACCTTTCGGTCTCCGTGTTCCGAGGCCATATCTGTATATGCTTGGCTCGTCAAGTATAACCTGAGTATTCCGCGTGTGCAACTGTTTTGCACCCGTTGTATTCGAACGTAGAGCCTATCACACCCGATCATCACGTGGTGTCTCAGCACGAAGAACTTTCGCAACGGTGCATACTCAGGGAGAACACTTTCTTGATAATTTAGTGAGAGATCATCTTATAATGCTACCGTCAATCAAAGCAAGATAAGAAGCATAAAAAGATAAACATCACGTGCAATCAATATAAGTGGTATGATATGGCCATCATCATCTTGTGCTTGTGATCTCCATCTCCGAAGCACCGTCGTGATCAACATCGTCACCGGCGCGACACCTTGATCTCCATCGTAGCATCGTTGTCGTCTCGCCAATCTTATGCTTCCACGACTATCGCTACCGCTTAGTGATAAAGTAAAGCATTATAGCGCGATTGCATTGCATACAATAAAGCGACAACCATATGGCTCCTGCCAGTTGCCGATAACTCGGTTACAAAACATGATCATCTCATACAATAAAATTTAGCATCATGTCTTGACCATATCACATCACAACATGCCCTGCAAAAACAAGTTAGATGTCCTCTACTTTGTTGTTGCAAGTTTTACGTGGCTCCTACGGGCTTAAGTAAGAACCAATCTTACCTACGCATCAAAACCACAACGCTAGTTTGTCAAGTTGGTGCTGTTTTAACCTTCGCAAGGACCGGGCGTAGCCACACTCGGTTCAACTAAAGTTGGAGAAACTGTCACCCGCAAGCCACCTATGTGCAAAGCACGTCGGGAGAACCGGCCTCGCGTAAGCGTACGCGTAATGTCAGTCCGGGCCGCTTCGTCCAACAATACCGCCGAACCAAAGTATGACATGCTGGTATGCAGTATGACTTATATCGCCCACAACTTACTTGTGTTCTACTCGTGCATATAACATCTACATATAAAACCTAGGCTCGGATGCCACTGTTGGGCAACGTAGTAATTTCAAAAAATTTCCTACGCACACGCAAGATCATGGTGATGCATAGCAACAAGAGGGGAGAGTGTGATCTACGTACCCTTGTAAATCAACAACGGAAGCGTTAACTTGGTTGATGTAGTCGTACGTCTCCACGGCCCGACCGATCAAGCACCGAAACCACGGCATCTCTGAGTTCTAGCAGATGTTCAGCTCGATGACGATCCCCGGACTCCGATCCAGCAAAGTGTCGGGGAAGAGTTCCGTCAGCACGACGGCGTGGTGACGATCTTGATGTACTACCGTCGCAGGGCTTCGCCTAAGCACCGCTACAATATTATCGAGCACTATGGTGGAAGGGGGCACCGCACACGGCTAAGAATATGATCACGTGGATCAACTTGTGTCTCTAGGGGTGCCCCCTGCCCCTGTATATAAAGGAGCAAGGGGAGGAGGCCGGCCGACCCTATAGGCGCGCCAAGGAGGAGTCCTCCTCCTAGTAGGAGTAGGACTCCTACTAGGAGGGGGAAGGAAGTGGGGAGTGAGAGGGAAAGGGGGGCGCCGCCCCCCTCTCCTAGTCCAATTCGGACCAGGGGGGAGGAGGCACGCGGCCCACCTTTGGCTGCCCCTCTCTCTCTCTCCACTAAGGCCTATATGGCCCATTACTTCTCCCGGGGGGGTTCCGGTAACCCTCCGGCTCTCCGGTTTTCTCCGAAATCACCTGGAACACTTCCGGTGTCCGAATATAGCCGTACAATATATCAATCTTTATGTCTCAACCATTTCGAGACTCCTCATCATGTCCGTGATCACATCCGGGACTCTGAACTAACTTCGGTACATCAAAACTCATAAACTCATAATATAACTGTCATCGAAACCTTAAGCGTGCGGACCCTACGGGTTCGAGAACAATGTAGACATGACCGAGACACGTCTTCGGTCAATAACCAATAGCGGAACCTGGATGCTCATATTGGCTCCTACATATTCTATGAAGATCTTTATCGGTCAGACTGCATAACAACATACGTCGTTCCCTTTGTCATCGGTATGTTACTTGCCCGAGATTCGATCGTCGGTATCTCAATACCTAGTTCAATCTCGTTACCGGCAAGTCTCTTTACTCGTTCTGTAATACATCATCCCGCAACTAACTCAATAGTTGCAATGCTTGCAAGGCTTAAGTGATGTGCATTACCGAGAGGGCCCATAGATACCTCTCCGACAATCGGAGTGACAAATCCTAATCTCGAAATACGCCAACCCAACATGTACCTTTGGAGACACCTGTAGAGCTCCTTTATAATCACCAAGTTACGTTGTGACGTTTGGTAGCACACAAAGTGTTCCTCTAGCAAACAGGAGTTGCATAATCTCATAGTCATAGGAACATGTATAAGTCATGAAGAAAGCAATAGCAACATACTAAATGATCGGGTGCTAAGCTAATGGAATGGGTCATGTCAATCAGATCATTCAACTAATGATGTGATCCCGTTAATCAAATAACAACTCTTTGTCCATGGTTAGGAAACATAACCATCTTTGATTAACGAGCTAGTCAAGTAGAGGCATACTAGTGACACTCTGTTTGTCTATGTATTCACACATGTATTATGTTTCCGGTTAATACAATTCTAGCATGAATAATAAACTTTTATCATGATATAAGGAAATAAATAATAACTTTATTATTGCCTCTAGGGCATATTTCCTTCAGTCTCCCACTTGCACTAGAGTCAATAATCTAGATTACACAGTAATGATTCTAACACCCATGGAGCCTTGGTGCTGATCATGTTTTGCTCGTGGAAGAGGCTTAGTCAACGGGTCTGCAACATTCATATCCGTATGTATCTTGAAAATCTCTATGTCTCCCACCTTGACTAGATCCCGGATGGAATTGAAGTGTCTCTTGATGTGCTTGCTTCTCTTGTGAAATCTGGATTCCTTCGCCAAGGCAATTGTACCAGTATTGTCACAAAAGATTTTCATTGGACCCCATGCACTAGGTATGACAACTAGATCGGATATGAACTCCTTCATCCAGACTCCTTCATTTGCTGCTTCTGAAGCAGCTATGTATTCCGCTTCACACGTAGATCCCGCCACGACGCTTTGTTTAGAACTGCACCAACTGACAGCTCCACCGTTTAATGTAAACACATATCCGGTTTGTGACTTAGAATCATCCGGATCAGTGTCAAAGCTTGCATCAACGTAACTGTTTATGATGAGCTCTTTGTCACCTCCATATACGAGAAACATATCCTTAGTCCTTTTCAGATACTTCAGGATGTTCTTGACCGCTGTCCAGTGATCCACTCCTGGATTACTTTGGTACCTCCCTGCTAGACTTATAGCAAGGCACAAATCAAGTCTGGTACACAGCATTGCATACATGATAGAGCCTATGGCTGAAGCATAGGGAACATCTTTCATTTTCTCTCTATCTTCTGTAGTGGTCGGGCATTGAGTCTGAGTCAACTTCACACCTTGTAACACAGGCAAGAACCCTTTCTTTGCTTGATCCATTTTGAACTTCTTCAAAATCTTGTCAAGGTATGTGCTTTGTGAAAGTCCAATTAAACGCCTTGATCTATCTCTATAGATCTTTATGCCTAATATGTAAGCAGCTTCACTGAGGTCTTTCATTGAAAAACTCTTATTCAAGTATCCCTTTATGCTATCCAGAAATTCTATATCATTTCCGATCAGTAATATGTCATCCACATATAATATCAGAAATGCTACAGAGCTCCCACTCACTTTCTTGTAAATACAGGCTTCTCCAAAAGTCTGTATAAAACCAAATGCTTTGATCACACTATCAAAGTGTTTATTCCAACTCCGAGAGGCTTGCACCAGTCCATAAATGGATCGCTGGAGCTTGCACACTTTGTTAGCTCCCTTTGGATCGACAAAACCTTCCGGTTGTATCATATACAACTCTTCTTCCAGAAATCCATTCAGGAATACAGTTTTGACATCCATCTGCCAAATTTCATAATCATAAAATGCGGCAATTGCTAACATGATTCGGACAGACTTAAGCATCGCTACGGGTGAGAAGGTCTCATCGTAGTCATCCCCTTGAACTTGCCGAAACCCTTTTGTGACAAGTCGAGCTTTGTAGACAGTAATATTACCGTCGGCGTCTGTCTTCTTCTTGAAGATCCATTTATTCTCAATTGCTTGCCGATCATTGGGCAAGTCAACCAAAGTCCACACTTTGTTCTCATACATGGATCCCATCTCAGATTTCATGGCTTCAAGCCATTTTGCGGAATCTGGGCTCACCATCGCTTCTTCATAGTTCGTAGGTTCATCATGATCTAGTAGCATGACTTCCAGAACTGAATTACCGTACCACTCTGGCGCAGATCTCACTCTGGTTGATCTACGAGGTTCAGTAGTATCTTGTTCTGAAGTTTCATGATCATTGTCATTAGCTTCCTCACTAATTGGTGTAGGTGTCACAGAAACAGTTTTCTGTGATGCACTACTTTCCAATAAGGGAGCAGGTACAGTTACGTCGTCAAGTTCTACTTTCCTCCCACTCACTTCTTTTGAGAGAAACTCCTTCTCTAGAAAGTTTCCGAACATAGCAACAAAAGTCTTGCCTTCGGATCTGTGATAGAAGGTGTATCCAATAGTCTCCTTTGGATATCCTATGAAGACACATGTCTCCGATTTGGGTTCGAGCTTATCACGTTGAAGCTTTTTCATCTAAGCATCGCAGCCCCAAACTTTCAGAAACGACAACTTTGGTTTCTTGCCAAACCATAGTTCATAAGGCGTCGTCTCAACGGATTTTGATGGTGCCCCATTTAACGTGAATGCGGCCGTCTCCAAAGCACAACCCCAAAACGATAGCGGTAAATCAGTAAGAGACATCATAGATCGCACCATATCTAGTAAAGTACGATTACGACATTCGGACACACCATTACGCTGTGGTGTTCCGGGTGGCGTGAGTTGCGAAACTATTCTGCATTGTTTCAAATGTACACCAAACTTGTAACTCAAATATTCTCCTCCACGATCAGATCGTAGAAACTTTATTTTCTTGTTACGATGATTTTCAACTTCACTCTGAAATTCTTTGAACTTTTCAAACGTTCCAGACTTATGTTTCATTAAGTAGATATACCCATATCTGCTTAAGTCATCTGTGAAGGTGAGAAAATAACGATATCCGCCACGAGCCTCAATATTCATCGGACCACATACATCTGTATGTATGATTTCCAACAAATTTGTTGCTCTCTCCATAGTACCGGAGAACGGCGTTTTAGTCATCTTGCCCATGAGGCACGGTTCGCAAGTACCAAGTGATTCATAATCAAGTGGTTCCAAAAGTCCATCAGTATGGAGTTTCTTCATGCGCTTTACACCGATATGACCTAAACGGAACTGCCACAAATAAGTTGCACTATCATTATCAACTCTGCATCTTTTGGCTTCAACATTATGAATATGTGTGTTACTACTATCGAGATTCAATAAGAATAGACCACTCTTCAATGGTGCATGACCATAAAAGATATTACTCATATAAATAGAACAACCATTATTCTCTGATTTAAATGAATAACCGTCTCACATCAAACAAGATCCAGATATAATGTTCATGCTTAACGCTGGCACCAAATAGCAATTATTTAGGTCTAATATTAATCCCGAAGGTAGATGTAGAGGTAGCGTGCCGACCGCGATCACATCGACTTTGGAACCGTTTCCCACGCGCATCGTCACCTCGTCCTTAGCCAATCTTTGCTTAATTCGTAGTCCCTATTTCGAGTTGCAAATATTAGCAACAGAACCAGTATCAAATACCCATGTGCTGCTGTGAGCATTAATAAGGTACACATCAATAACATGTATATCACATATACCTTTGTTCACCTTGCCATCCTTCTTATCCGCCAAATACTTGGGGCAGTTCCGCTTCCAGTGACCAGTCTACTTGCAGTAGAAGCACTCAGTTTCAGGCTTAGGTCCAGACTTAGGTTTCTTCTCTTGAGCAGCAACTTGCTTGTTGTTCTTCTTGAAGTTCCCCTTCTTCTTCCCTTTGCCCTTTTTCTTGAAACTAGTGGTCTTGTTGACCATCAACACTTGATGCTCCTTTTTGATTTCTACCTCCACAGCTTTCAGCATTGCGAAGAGCTCGGGAATAGTCTTATTCATCCCTTGCATATTATAGTTCATCACGAAGCTGTTGTAGCTTGGTGGCAGTGATTGGAGAATTCTGTCAATGACGCAATCATATGGAAGATTAACTCCCATTTGAATCAAGTTATTATTATACCCAGACATTTTGAGTATATGCTCACTGACAGAACTGTTCTCCTCCATCTTGCAGCTATAGAACTTATTGGAGACTTCATATTTCTCAATCCGGGCATTTGCTTGAAATATTAACTTCAACTCCTGGAACATCTCATATGCTCCATGACGTTCAAAACGTCGTTGAAGTCCCGGTTCTAAGCCGTAAAGCATGGCACACTAAACTATCGAGTAATCATCAGCTTTGCTCTGCCAGATGTTCACAACATCTGGTGTTTCTCCAGCAGCAGGCCTGGCACCCAGCGGTGCTTCCAGGACGTAATTCTTCTATGCAGCAATGAGGATAATCCTCTAGTTACGGACCCAGTCCGTGTAATTGCTACCATCATCTTTCAACTTTGCTTTCTCAAGGAACGCATTAAAATTCAACGGAACAACAGCACGGGCCATTTATCTACAATCATACATAAACAAGCAAGATACTATCAGGTACTAAGTTCATGATAAATTTAGGTTCAGTTAATCATATTACTTAAAGAACTCCCACTTAGATAGACATCCCTCTAATACTCTAAGTGATTACGTGATCCAAATCAACTAAACCATGTCCGATCAACACGTGAGATGGAGTAGTTTCATTGGTGAACATCACTATGTTGATCCTATCTACTATATGATTCACGCTCGACCTTTCGATCTCCGTGTTCTGAGGCCATATCTGTATATGCTTGGCTCGTCAAGTATAACCTGAGTATTCCGCGTGTGCAACTGTTTTGCACCCGTTGTATTTGAACGTAGAGCCTATCACACCCGATCATCACGTGGTGTCTCAGCACGAAGAACTTTCGCAATGGTGCATACTCAGGGAGAACACTTTCTTGATAATTTAGTGAGAGATCATCTTATAATGCTACCGTCAATCAAAGCAAGATAAGATGCATAAAAATATAGACATCACATGCAATCAATATAAGTGATATGATATGGCCATCATCATCTTGTGCTTGTGATCTCCATCTCCGAAGCACCGTCGTGATCAGCATCGTCACCGGCGCGACACCTTGATCTCCATCGTAGCATCGTTGTCGTCTCGCCAATCTTGTGCTTCCACGACTATCGCTACCGCTTAGTGATAAAGTAAAGCATTACAGCGCGATTGCATTGCATACAATAAAGCGACAACCATATGGCTCCTGCTAGTTGCCGATAACTCGGTTACAAAACATGATCATCTCATACAATAAAATTTAGCATCATGTCTTGACCATATCACATCACAACATGCCCTGCAAAAACAAGTTAGACGTCCTCTACTTTGTTGTTGCAAGTTTTACGTGGCTGCTACGAGCTTAAGCAAGAACCAATCTTACCTACGCATCAAAACCACAACGATAGTTTGTCAAGTTGGTGCTGTTTTAACCTTCGCAAGGACCGGGCGTAGCCACACTCGGTTCAACTAAAGTTGGAGAACCTGTCACCCGCAAGCCACCTATGTGCAAAGCACGTCGGGAGAACCCGTCTCGCGTAAGCGTACGCGTAATGTCGGTCCGGGCCGCTTCGTCCAACAATACCGCCGAACCAAAGTATGACATGCTGGTAAGCAGTATGACTTATATCGCCCACAACTTACTTGTGTTCTACTCGTGCATATAACATCAACATATAAAACCTAGGCTCGGATTCCACTGTTGGGCAACGTAGTAATTTAAAAAAAATTCCTACGCACACGCAAGATCATGGTGATGCATAGCAACGAGAGGGGAGAGTGTGATCTATGTACCCTTGTAGATCAACAACGGAAGTGTTAACTTGGTTGATGTAGTCGTACGTCTCCACGGCCCGACCGATCAAGCACCGAAACCACGTCACCTCCGAGTTCTAGCACACGTTCAGCTCGATGACGATCCCCGGACTCCAATCCAGCAAAGTGTCGGGGAAGAGTTCCGTCAGCACGACGGCGTGGTGACGATCTTGATGTACTACCGTCGCAGGGCCTCGCCTAAGCACTGCTACAATATTATCGAGGACTATGGTGGAAGGGGGCACCGCACACGGCTAAGAATATGATCACGTGGATCAACTTGTGTCTCTAGGGGTGCCCCCTGCCCCCGTATATAAAGGAGCAAGGGGAGGATGTCGGCCGACCCTATAGGCGCGCCAAGGAGGAGTCCTCCTCCTAGTAGGAGTAGGACTCCTACTAGGAGGGGGAAGGAAGTGGGGAGGGAGAGGGAAAGGGGGGCGCCGCCCCCCTCTCCTAGTCCAATTCGGACCAGGGGGGAGGAGGCGCGCGACCCACCTTTGGCTGCCCCTCTCTCTCCACTAAGCCCATATGGCCTTACTTCTCCCGAGGGGGGTCCGGTAACCCTCCGGCTCTCCGGTTTTCTCCGAAATCACCCGGAACACTTCCGGTGTCCGAATATAGCCGTCCAATATATCAATCTTTATGTCTCGACCATTTCGAGACTCCTCGTCATGTCCGTGATCACATCCGGGACTCCGAACTAACTTCGGTACATCAAAACTCATAAACTCATAATATAACTGTCATCGAAACCTTAAGCGTGCGGACCCTACGGGTTCGAGAACAATGTAGACATGACCGAGACACGTCTCCGGTCAATAACCAATAGCGGAACCTGGATGCTCATATTGGCTCCTACATATTCTACGAAGATCTTTATCGGTCAGACCGCATAACAACATACGTCATTCCCTTTGTCATCGGTATGTTACTTGCCCGAGATTCGATGGTCGGTATCTCAATACCTAGTTCAATCTTGTTACCGGCAAGTCTCTTTACTCGTTCTGTAATACATCATCCCGCAACTAACTCAATAGTTGCAATGCTTGCAATGCTTATGTGATGTGCATTACCGAGAGGGCCCAGAGATACCTCTCCGACAATCGGAGTGACAAATCCTAATCTCGAAATACGCCAACCCAACATGTACCTTTGGAGACACCTGTAGAGCTCCTTTATAATCACCAAGTTACGTTGTGACGTTTGGTAGCACACAAAGTGTTCCTCTGGCAAACGGGAGTTGCATAATCTCATAGTCATAGGAACATGTATAAGTCATGAAGAAAGCAATAGCAACATACTAAACGATCGGGTGCTAAGCTAATGGAATGGGTCATGTCAATCAGATCATTCAACTAATGATGTGATCCCGTTAATCAAATAACAACTCTTTGTCCATGGTTAGGAAACATAACCATCTTTGATTAACGAGCTAGTCAAGTAGAGGCATACTAGACACTCTGTTTGTCTATGTATTCACACATGTATTATGTTTCCGGTTAATACAATTCTAGCATGAATAATAAACTTTTATCATGATATAAGGAAATAAATAATAACTTTATTATTGCCTCTAGGGCATATTTCCTTCACCAGAGTCCGGCGGGCAACCTCCTTCCAAGAGGAGCCAGCCCACTGTGCCTGTGGCCCCCGTCCAACCGGAGGCGCTGGACAATATGTTGGAGGCGTGTAACGCCCTCGATGCGGCTATATCTCCCACGTGTCGAAGCATGACTTAGAGGCATAACCGCATTGAAAGCAATGTCGCAAGTGAGGTAATCTTCACACAACCCATGTAATACATAAGGGAAAGAGATACATAGTTGGCTTACAATCGCCACTTCACACAATACATGAATACAGCATTACAACAATCAAATACAATCAAGGTCCGACTACGGAACCAAAATAAAAGAAGAACCCCAAAAGCGACAAGGTCCCCCGATCGACCCCAACTGGGCTCCACTACTGATCAACTAGAACGAAACAACACAAAGGACAAGATCTTCATCGAGCTCCTCCTTGAGCTTGGTTGCGTCATCTGCACGGTATCCTCGGCACCTGCAAGCTGGTTTTTGGAAGTATCCGTGAGTCACAGGGACTCAGCAATCTCACACCCTCGCGATAAAGAGTATTTAAGCTTATGGGTAAGGTAAAATGTATGAGGTGGAGCTGCAGCAAGCGACTAGCATATTTGGTGGCTAACATACGCAAATGAGAGCGAGAAGAGAAGGCAAAAGCACGGTCGAACAACTATGATCAAGAAGTGATCCTAGAACAACTATGGTGGCTAACATACACACGCGGTTGATGTATTTTAATTAAGATCAACTTCAGGTTTTCTACAACCGGACGTTAACAAATTTCCATCTGCCCATAACCACGGGCACGGCTTTTGAAAGTTCAATCCCTGCAGGGGAGTCCCAACTTAGCCCATCACAAGCTCTCACGGTCAACGAAGGATATTCCTTCTAGCGGGAAGACCCGATCAGACTCGGAATCCCGGTTACAAGACATTTCGACAATGATAAGACAAATCCAGCAACACCACCCGAATGTGCCGACAAATCCCGATAGGAGCTGCACATATCTCGTTCTCAGGGCACACTCAGATTGTCTAAACTTCCGGTAGGCCAGCCCAGAGTTGCCCCTAGTGGTCACCGGCGGCAGACGAGGTGGACCAACACTCAGAGGAGCACTGGCCCGGGGGGGTAAAATAATGATGACCCTTGAGTCCGCGAAACCCAAGGGAAAAAGAGGCTAGGCGGCGAATGGTAAAACCAAAGTTGGGCATTGCTGGAAGAGTTTTATTCAAGGCGAACTGTCAAGGGGTTCCCGTTATTACCCAACCGCGTAAGGAACGCAAAATCCAGGAACAAAACACCGATATGACAGAAACTAGGGTGGAAAGAGTGGAACAAAACACCAGGCATAAGGCCGATCCTTCCACCCTTTACCAAGTATATAGATGCATTAATTAAATAAGATATATTGTGATATCCCCAACAAGTAAACATGTTCCAACAAGGAACAACATCTCCATGTTCCAACAAGGAACGAACTTCAATCTTCACCTGCAACTAACAATGCTATAAGAGGGGCTAAGCAAAGCGGTAACATAGCCAAACAACGGTTTGCTAGGACAAGGTGGGTTAGAGGCTTGGTTCACAAAATGGGAGGCATGATAAGCAAGTGGTAGGTATCGCAGCATAGGCATAGCAAAAGAGCGAGCATCTAGCAAGCAAAGATAGAAGTGATTTCGAGGCTATGGTCATCTTGCCTGAGATCCCGCAAGGAAGAAGAACGAGTCCATGAAGAAGACAAACGGACGTAGTCGAACGGATCCCCACAACTCCGGAATGAAACCGAAGCTAACGAGAGAAGCAAACCGGAAAGAAGCAAGTAATATAGTAAACAACCAAGCATAACACAGCATGATGCACAACCATGTATGATGTCTGTCCGGTTTAAATATGCATGACATGGCAAATGGCAACAACCAAAACTACAAATTAAGTGGAGCTCAATATGCAATGGGTTGCATATTGATGGAACACCACATCAATTATTTAGTTCTCTCCCGTTTAGGTACCCAACAATATTAAATGTTGTTAAACATGGCAAGAGAAGAAGCAAAAGTAAATGAGGCCGGAACAAACAACGATTCCGGTAAATCCCCATATGCGTTTAGCAATTTAATGCAAACAACAATTTTAAACATTTTAATTGTTGTTATCATGATGCGGATGACATGTGCAAGTTTATGCAATTTTTATTAAAAGTTTACAAGAGCATTATGAAGCATTTGTCATCGTGGTGGAAAGAAAAGGGGTGCCACGGCAACGTTCCAGTTCAGGTAACTCGATTGAGATACCGATGAAAAGGAGAAGTGTGCGGATGCGTGAAAAAGATGGTCGGGCGCTCCCGGATACCAGGTGTCCCATGAGTCGATGGCATGGCAGCGAGAGACACTACAGACACGGTGCAGACAAAGCGTACATCTCATACACCACAAGCAATCGTTCTCGGACGGTCGTCTCGGGGTTATACCTTCCAAAGGAGCATTCTCAGAGCGGTTTGAGTTCGTAGAGGAAGTAGTGGTTCATGTTCGTTTTCAGAGAGGCACTTGACGAATCCAACGTTTTCGGGGCGATGGTAGTTGTACACGGGTCGCATAGGAACTTGACGAAACCCAAGGTGACGGTTGTGGTACTTGGCAAAACGCATGTCAATGGTTGTTGTTCTTGTATCGTCGTGGAGGTATTCGTTCACTCAACGGTCTTATCGGAACCTCGTCAGCAATAGAGATCCACCTTGGTGTTCAGAACGGGTACTTGGCGTCGTGGTACTTGGCGATTTCGAAGGCAGCGGAAATCAAACTTGGTGGTCTCCGTTGACATGGTACTTAGCGAATCCTTGTTCGATGGTCTTCATTGGTGGTTCAGGGCACGGTGTATGTACTTGGCATGATGCAGGGGCGATGGCCGTAGGACACTAGGACCCGAAGAAGAGGAGCAGGGGATCGAGGCTCTAGCCATCTCCTGCAGGTGTTTCGCTGGACGGCGGCGGTAAGGCGACAACAGCAGAGCTGCCAGGGATGGCGACATTGCCATGGAAGAAGCAGGGGCGTGAGGGCGGCAGAAGCAGCAAGGTGGACTTGGGCGCTGGAGGAAGTAGCAAGGTAGCGCCATGGAGATCCTGGACGACGAGGCCAGATCGGCTGGCAGGGCGCCAAGGGACGTCGAGGTGGCGGAGGTCGCGGGTCGGGCATCGGGCTTGAGATGCAGGAGGACTCCGGGCGGCGGCAAGGATGGCCGGCGGTGAGGAGGCAGCAGTGACGCGACGAGGTGCAGCGGCGGGAGCTTCGAGCTCGGCCGGCTGCGGCCATGGAGGACGGCGGCGCGGAGGCGGGGCCCTTGAGGGCGCGACGCTCAGGATCCAGTGTCTGGCAGGGTCATGGTAGCGGCCTCCTCTCTGTGCGGCGGCGCTAGGAGGAAGGGGGAGAGAGGCAGCGCGAGGCCTGGAGAGGGCGTTGGGGAGGATGGGATCGAGTGCTAGTAGAAAAAGGACCTAATGTGAGACACATTAGTCTCGGTTCGATTTTGCCCCGGTACTAATGGCACCATTAGTGCCGGTTCGATCTGCTATGCACTAATGCTGGTTCGTGTTGAACCTTTAGTACCGGTTCGTGCGACGAACCGGTACTAAAGGGGTCTGACCTATAGTCCCGGTTGGAGACACAAACCGGGACTATAGGGCAATTTTCAAAATCTACCCCCCCCCCCGGTGTATCGCCATTTCAGTTTTGAAAAAATCAAAAGAAAATGATAAAAACTTCAGAAAATAAAATTCTTCGAGAGGTAGTTATATTACTACACCTACTAGTTATGAAAATTTGAAAACTTAAATTTGGACATGTTTTGCAAAAAGTGTAGGGAAAATGTAAAACGGCTATAAGTTTTCCATACGATGTCGAAAAAAAACGTATAATATATCAAAAAATTTAGCACGAAAATCCGCATTTGATGGAGACCACCTACGGCTTGTTTGCAATTTTTTAGAATCCTCAAATTCCAAAAGGAAAAAAAGATATGGTCAAATTTCAGTTTTTTTAAAAATTTTTGGTTAAATCTGGTCAAACTACTTATTCAAGAAGTATTAATGTTACTACATAATTATTCAAGAATATTAGTGTTACTAAATAATTATTTCAAGTTTTTGAATTTTGGTCAAATCTGGTCAAACTATGGTCAAATTGTGGTCAAACTATGGTCAAACTTATTCAAGAAATATTAGTGTTACTAAATAATTACTGTTTTTTAGAATAATAGTTTCAAACTCAAACGGTGAAACCTGTGACCTAATGCTCAAGCTAAACTGCTGAGGGTTAATAGGATTGACAGCTTACATTTGTCAGGAAAACAACAAGTGCAGACTTGGAATGTAGGGGGAATAGAACTCCGAAGTTAAGCGTGCTCAGGCTCGGGGAGTGAGAGGATGGGTGACCGGCCAGGAAGTTAGACGATTTGGAATGAGTGATCCACACTTGAGCAGTTAAGAGAGGTGATTAGAGACTAAATCATCAAATAATTCAGAAAAATTAAAAATAAAAAAAATCAAATTTTATTTCCAAATTTTTTTAAAAAAAACCTTTAGTACCGGTTGGTAACACCAACCGGTACTAAAGGTCCCCCATACCAGGGCGCGAGCTCACGCCACGTGGTGGCACTTTAGCGCCGGTTCATGCCGAACCGGTACTAAAGGGGGGGGGCTTTAGTGCCCACCCTTTAGTGTCGGTTATGGAACCGGCACTAAAGGCCCTTACGAACCGGTGCTAAAGCTATGTTTTCTACTAGTGGAGGGAGAGGGTGAGGTGGCGCTGGATGATCGAGAGGGAGAAGGAGGTCGAGCGCACGGGGATGGGATCAAGGGAGAAAGAGGCTGGCGGCGCGAGGTGGAGACGAGGGAGAGAGGAGAGATGCGCTAGGGTTACGGGTTTAGGTGGGCTGGCTTCTGCTGGGCTAGAACAGAGAGACCCAAGGCACTACTGGAGGCCCTATCTCATTTTCTTTCTTTTCTGAAGATTTGGAATACCCAGGTTCAAAAAAAGGAAAAGGGCAGCAAGTTTGAAAAGGAATAAGTACCCTTGTGCTCCTGGATTTATCCATTATTGAAATAAAATGCCTTGGCAATTTTTAGAAGCTGCAAATTTTATACAAGTTTGAAAATAACTAAAACTCGAATAAATTCTTAGCTGAAACAAAACACTTCCAAAAGACCTGCAAAAAGGAGGAGGTGGTCTTGGCATTATTTACGATTTATAGGGAAAAGTTGAACATTTTCCGAATCAGGAAATATGTCACAAGAAGGAAAAAATGAACAAAGAAGAAAGGAGAAGTGTCCAATAATGTTGAGACTTTTCGAGGAGCCTCAATAAATGGAGAGAGAAATGTTGGCAAAGCTTGGGGAACAAACTTGAGATAGAATAGGCATGCAGCTACTTTGCTATATAGCCAAGTGCCAGAACTTCAAATGGATTCAGAAGAGGAAAGAGCAAGGATTAGGATATGGGCACACGGAAGGAACTTTAAAATTCAAGTGGGTTGTGGTTCATTCCAAATTAATGAAATATTTAATATAGCTCCCTAAATATCGGGAGGGTATGTTATAAAGAGAACTCACCATGTTAATTCCCTCGATTTAAATGGATCAAAGATCCATGCCATTTATTTAAAAGAGTTTTGAAATGGTTGCAAAACCAATGGCATGATGACATGATGCAATGCAAAATATGCAATGATGCATGCAACAGACAAAACAAAACACCCGACGAAACTCGGAAAACATGGAAGGCAAACTGAAGCGTTGGTCTCGGGGCGTTACAACACTCCACCACTACAAGAGGATCTCGTCCCGAGATCTAGGATGGCACCGGAGAGAAACGAAGATGAAGAGGTAAGACAAAGTTGCTTCTTCGACAAACGAGTGAGACCATGAACCTTGAGAGGTTAAACCATTTTGAGAAAATAAAAACAATGGAGATGATCAAAGTTGAAAACACTTCGTTAGAAAAGAGGAACAGGGAAGAACAAATTCGGACAACACTCTAGTTGAAAAGAGATGTAAGACTTGATAAGATGAAAAGAACTTGAGCAGAGGGCACAACACTCCGGTTGAATGGATAAGCAATGGAAAGAACATGATCTTTGACAAAAATGAGATAATCGGTTGAATAGAACAACATCACAAAGCCTCAGGAAGAAATGAAAGAATGGAATTGAAGGAACGGAGAAGAAAACAACATCTTCTACCTCAAATGAGCTTGAAAAAAACATCTTTAGGAGAAGGGTCGAACAGAGTTGTTGGAAAACCAACAACAAAAGAGTAAGCTTGTTGTGGGCTTATGGAAAACATCTCGAATCTTGAGGTGAAATTCTGCCACTAGCGAAAAACAATAGATTGTGATATGAACAAGGAGACGAGAAACTTATTTCACCAAGAGGATAAATGAAGAACTTGGGTCATTTATAAGCACCATACATAGTAGCAATCCTTAGGGAAAGCTTTAGGTGAAATATAACCCGAGATAACTCCAACAAAGCGATTGATGGATTGAGAAGAGCACATGCTTGAAGAGATTGATGGGTTTAACTATATCATTCTTGACAACTGTTGAATCATGAAACACGAACTCAAATTGTCACGAATGACATAACACCACCTCAAATGATAAGGTAGAATGAATTGCACTTCGAAATGCAAGATGAAGAAAGCTTGAACTCCTCAAAACAAGACATGTGTTGAACACCATGTTTAGTTAAGAGTATAGCTCGGTGGATCTTAGGTTCGAGAGAAAACTTGAAGAACAATTGAAGAATGAAAAGAATCCTTGACGAACCACCATGTTGAGCCTCCATGAAGAACTCCGGATAGGAAAAGAAAACATAAAAGAATTGAAGGTTTGAAGCGAACAAGATTGAAGCCTTGCAATGATTAGATGGACCTTCGCGACGAGATAATGCAGAAAAAACTTGGAACTGCGGAAAAGAAATATGAAGAAAAGAAATCAAGAATTTTGATGAAGCTCCGGAATAAGGAATTAATCCCTTGGATGAAACAATAATAAGAATTACGTTATGCGTATCCTTCACCACTTTAGCTTGATGACAAGGAACGGATTTGGCATACTACTTATTCTCGTAGAAAGCATTAAGTTAGATATAGCACCAACTTGGGAAGGTCTTCAACGAACTACCGGTAGAATTGAAACAACGAATAAATAGATATGATAAATGAAGGAAGAAGAGTCTTGGAAGAACCAACGTAAGAATTGAAAATGATTGAAGAAAATATAAAGAAACACCGGGAAGAATTATAGAACGAATGAAGATACTTGAGGGGATTTAGATACATGAGAACTAAGAGATCACGAACTGATAAGAGAATACTTGAATGATGCACCGGTAAGGTTTGGAGAATGATAGCTGAAAGCTGAGAATGAATAAATCTTCTGAAATGATGGGCTCCGGAGAATCAAACTGAAAAGACTCATGAATTGCTCCGGATGGGTGAAAAGAATTCTCACAATCGAAAACAATTATGAGAGGATGGCAACAAGCTAGAATCACGAATCTTTGAGAGAACGAATAAGATTTAGAGGAAACTCTTCTTCGGTCTTCAAATGCAGAGAATGATGATCAGAAACACCACCATGAATTGTTGAGGCACTCCGGAATGAAGAATAGAAAGGTTGAGCCAACGATGAAAAGAATTTGAACGCGATCTTGGAGAAATACGTATGACTGATGATAATTCATACTTACGTGAAACTTCGAAAAGAAATTAGGATAGCTCCGGGAAAATTAGAAGAGCTAGGTAAGGTCCTGGGAAAAGACCTGTGGGTTAGGGCCCATTGAAAAGAAACACCTTTGAACAATTTAAAAGAGAGATTGCGCCGGTTGAATTAAATGGCTTAAATGAGATAACAACCTGGAAATAACTTGAACGGATCAAGAATGTAATCGTGATTCTTCTGAGATATCTTCAGCACTCCGGAACAATTGAATAACGAGAAGTAGATGATTAAGAAGTGCAATAGCATGGAAAAGCATTTGAAACAAGGAAAAATTATATGATCGACAAAGCTTGAATTGAATCCACCGGAGAAGAAAATGAGTGAAGAGTCATAGGCTTGAACAACATCTTCATGAGATTCACCGGGTAAAAACATTGATTGAAAAGAATGAAGAGACTTCACATGAATAAAATGTATACTTGATTAAGATATTTGAGTCCTTGAATAAAAAGGGTGGGAGGATGGGAAAACAAAGGCAACTTGGAGACAGATGAAACAAACACCGTTGAGGAAAAACTGAGATTAGATCTTGCGAATGGGGAAAATGATATGATCATCTTGAAGAGAATCGCATCGGTTGGAAAGAATTGACATGACAACCTCGATGATCAAGAAGTATTTGTATTCACATAGCAATATGAGAACACCAATTAGGGAAAGATATGGAATCAACACTTGACATTGAAGCAACTCGAATACCACAACAAAACCAAAACAAAGGATTTGGCTTGCAGAATAAGCCGGAAACAAACATATGATAGATCCCATATCGTATCATGTGTCTGTTGGAAACAATTCCTACGTGATACTTGAATTCCCACTTATAAACACCCGAAACTTTCTGGTTATGCAATCAGGTGTTGGGAATACAGGGGAAGCATAATATCTCACCCAAACTAGCAAATCCTACATCCAGCTGTATCCATCCTTCAACACATAACCAAGAAACCTTCAGAAATCGTTTACCTCAACCTTCGAAAAGCATCTGTTATACGAGTTATTGCAATACTCCCGAACTCCCGCCCCAGTACTAGGTGGCATCGAGGTTATCTCACCAACAACTGCATAAAAGAGATTTTCGATGTCGGCGAACTCAGGTATTCTAGAACTGCAACGATAAAATTGTGACGACAACACCTCGGAGCTCAACTCCTCGGGATACTGCCACAACCCCTAAAAGTCAGGAGGCACCAAGAACAATGTTCTTGTCACAAAACCATCAGAACGATTCCAAGATACCCACATGATTCTAAAATTTTTTAGTGAAATTTGAGGAGAGAAGAGTCCAAAATCAACGTCAGGAGACCTCACCAGAGCGACGAAGGGACTGAGGAATAAAAAGAATCCTACTCTCCGATATATATAATCCTAAGACTCAAAACATTTTGTTCTAGACTCAACAACGTCAGCGATTCGATCAAGCAGGGGGCTCCTAAGTCGAGGATGGCTCTGATTACCAACTTGTAACACCCACGATGCGGCTATATCTCCCACGTGTCGGAGCACGACTTAGAGACATAACCGCATGGTGGGCATGCACAAGAGGGGTAATCTTTACACATCCCATGTACTGAATAAGAAAAGGATAAAGAGTTGGCTTACAATCGCCACTTCACACAATACATAATTATAGCATACATCATCCAGAATACAATCAAGGTCCAACTACGGAACCAAAATAAATAAAGACAACCCCAAATGCTAGATCCCCGATCGTCCCAACTAGGCTCCTTTACTGATCAACCAGAAAAGACACAAAACAACGATCAAGATCTTCACTGAGCTCCCACTTGAGCTGGGTTGCGTCACTTGCACTGGCATCATTGCCACCTGCAACTGTTTGGAAGTATCTGTGAGCCACGAGGACTCAGCAATCGCACACCCGCAAGATCAAGACTATTTAAGCTTATGGGTAGGAAAAAGGTTATGAGGTGGAGCTGCAGCAAACACTAAGCATATATGGTGGCTAATATACGCAAATAAGAGCGAGAAGAGAAGCAATGCAACGGTCGTGAACTAGAAGTGATCAAGAAGTGATCCTGAAATTACTTACGTGCAAACATAACTCCAAAACCGTGTTCACTTCCCGGACTCTGTCGGAAAGAGACCATCACGTCTACACACGCGGTTGATGCATTTTAAATAAGTTAAGTGTCAAGTTCTCTACAACCGGATATTAACAAATTCCCATCTGCCTATAACCGCGAGCACGGCTTTCGAAACCAAGTATGATGCATGTCCAGTTTAAATATGCATGACATGGCAAATGGCAACAACAAAAACTACAAACTAAGTGGAGCTCAATATGCAACAGGTTGCATATTGACGGAACACCACATCAATTATTTAGATATCTCCCATTTAGGTACCCAACAATATTAAATATTGTTAAACGTGGGAAGAGAAGAAGCAAAAGTCAAACCTCTATCTAAACAAGTTTAAATGAGGCCGAAACAAACAACAATTCCGGTAAATCCCCATATGCATTTAGCAATTTAATGCAAACAATAATTTTAAACATTCTAATTGTTGTTATCATGATGCGGATGACATGTGCATGTTTATGCATTTTTTTATTAAAAGTTGACAAGAGCATTATGAAGCATTTGTCACCGTAGTGGAAAGAAAAGGGGTCCCACGACAACAATAACAAAAACGGTGCCACGGCAACGTTCCGGTTCCGGTAACTCAATTGAGATATCGATGCAAAGGAGGAGTGTGCGAATGCATGCAAAAGATGGTGCGGCGCTCCCGGATATCGGGTTTCCCATGAGTCGATGGCATGGAAGCGAGAGACACTACGGATACGGTGCAGACAAAGGGTACATCTCATACACCACAAGCAGTCGTTCTCGAACGGTCGTCTCGGGGTTATACCTTCCAAGTGAGCATTCTCAGAGCGGTTCGAGTTCGTAGAGGAAGTAGTGGTTCACGTTCGTTTTGGGAGAGGCACTTGACGAATCCAACATTTTCGAGGCGACGGTAGTGGTACACGGGTCGCATAGGAACTTGACGAAACCCAAGGCGACGATTGTGGTACTTGGCAAAACGCATGTCAACGGTTGTTGTTCTCCTATCGTCGTGGAGGTAGTCATTCACTCGACGGTCTTATAGGAACCTCGTCAGCGGTAGAGATCCACCTTGGCGTTTGGAAGAGGTA
This sequence comes from Triticum dicoccoides, assembly GCF_002162155.2. Lineage (NCBI taxonomy): Eukaryota > Viridiplantae > Streptophyta > Magnoliopsida > Poales > Poaceae > Triticum > Triticum dicoccoides. The sequence goes on along the minus strand of NC_041386.1, from coordinate 54,436,328 downwards.
CTTGGCGTCATGGTACTTGGCGATTTCCAAGGCCGCGGAAAACGAACTTGGAGGTCTCCGTTGACCTGGTACTTAGCGAATCCCTGTTCGGTGGTCTTCCTTGGTGGTTCAGGGCACGGTGCATGTACTTGGCATGATGCAGGGGCGATGGCCGCAGGACACTAGGACCCGAAGCAGAGGAGCAGGGGATCGAGGCTCTAGCCATCTCCTACATGTGTTGAGCTGGACGGCGGTGGTAAGGCGACAGCGGCAGAGCTACCATGGACGGCAACAACACCATGGAAGAAGCAGGGGCGTGAGGGCGGTGGAAGCAACAAGGTGGACTTGGGCGCTGGAGGAAGCAGCAAGGTAGCGCCATGGAGATCCTGGATGACGGGGCCAGATCGGCCGGCAGGGCGCCAAGGGACGTCGATGTGGCGGAGGTCGCAGGTCGGGCGTCGGGCTTGAGATGCAGGAGGACCACGGGCGGCGGCGAGGAGGTAGCAGAGACGCGACGAGGTGCAGCGGCGGGAGCTTCGAGCTTGGCCGGCTACGGCCATGGAGGATGGCGGCGCGGAGGCGGGGCCCTTGAGGGTGCGGCGCTCGGGATCCGGTGTCCGGCAAGGTCGCGGTAGCGGCCTCCTCTCTGTGCGGCGGCGCCAGGAGGAAGGGGGAGAGAGGCGGCGCGAGGCCAGGAGAGGGCGTCGGGGAGGATGGGATCGAGGGAGAGGGTGAGGAGGCGCTGGATGATCGAGAGGGAGAAGGAGGTCGAGCGCACGGGGATGGGATTGAGGGAGAAAGAGGCTGGCGGCGCGAGGTGGAGACGAGGGAGAGAGGAGAGATGCGCTAGGGTTACGAGTTTAGGTGGGCTGGCTTCTGCTGGGCCTCGTGGCCTGCTGGGCTAGAAAAGAGAGACCCAAGGCACTGCTGGAGGCCCTATCTCCTTTTCTTTCTTTTCTAAAGATTTGTAATACCCAGGTTTAGAAAAAGGAAAAGGGCAGCAAGTTTGAAAAGGAATAAGTACCCTTGTGCTCCTAGGTTTATCCATTATTGAAAAAATTGCCTTGGGAATTTTTAGAGGCAGCAAAATTTATACAAGTTTGAAAATAACTGAAACTCGAATAAATTCTTAGCCCAACCAAAACACTTCCAAAAGACCTGCAAAAAGGAGGAGGTGGTCTTGGCATTATTTTTAGGGAAAAGTTGAACATTTTCTGAATCAGGAAATATGTCACAAGTAGGAAAAAATGAACAAAGAAGAAAGGAGAAGTGTCCAATAATGATGAGACTTTTGGAGGAGCCTCAATAAATGGAGAGAGAAATGTTGGCAAAGCTTGGGGAACAAACTTGAGATAGAATAGGCATGCATCTACTTTGCTATATAGCCAAGTGCCAGAACTTCAAATGGATTCAGAAGAGGAAAGAGCAAGGATTAGGATATGGGCACACAGAAGAACTTTAAAATGCAAGTGGGTTGTGGTTCATTCCAAATTAATGAAATATTTAATATAGCTCCCTAAATATCGAGAGGGTATGTTATAAAGAGAACTCACCATGTGAATTTCCTCGATTTAAATGGATCAAAGATCCATGCCACTTATTTAAAAGAGTTTTGAAACGGTTGCAAAACTAATGGCATGATGACACGGTGCAAGGCAAAATATGCAATGATGCAACAGACAAAATATGCGATGGTTGATTTCGACTAGTAAAATATACACTGGTCTCTCAAATTACACGCGTAACCCGCCGGTTTTACTTCCAGACATCGGGCCCTCGATTTCATTACGGCTGTATTTTACGCGTCGTTTCTGATGAAGAGTAAATTACACTTGTATCTTAATACAGGTGTGAAGTAAACCAGAGCTCCCAAGCACGGCCTTACCGTTTCATGCCGTCTCAGTCTCTCGAAGGTGCTCATAGGTGTCTGATGACCCTGGCTTCTTGAATGAGCAACTGCCGCTGTATCAGACCATCCGCAGGGCCCGCGAGGCCCTCTCCGTCGTCCTTCGAGTTGTTGCGCTCGCCGTGGCGCCGAGCATTGTCAACATGGTCAACGAACATGAGGATTTCGGAGATGACTTTATTTTGACTGGATGACAGTAGGGACCCACTAGGGCCATAGCCATACATACGCAAGTGCCTCTATATTTTTTGGCTTCCTCCTGGTTTCCTGACATCATGGTCCCACAACATGGTCAACCTACGTAGTCAATAAACGACAGAATTGCACAAGGAACGGCCGACAGTTGGGACCAAGCAGCTCGAGTAGTATTTGTGTTTTTGAGGTGTGAGCACTGCAGAGTTTTTCTTGAGCGATGTTTTCGTTGTTGTTCAGAGGAGAGCAGGGTATTAACTGGGCGGGCCGTGGCCCGTCTAGCCCAGGCCAGATATGCAGCCCAGATATTATTGTTTTTCAAGCTAAAAATGGCTAGCCCAGCTATACTTTTTTTAGGAATACCCAGGCAAGGTCAACTTGTTATTCTTAGCCCCACTTGGCATCAAATCTTTCCTAGGAGGGATGCATTAGGCTCAACAGGAAAATGGGTTTTAATAAATATTAAATGAGATGTAATTATAAAACTGGGAAGTAACTATAAAAAATGCGCCAAACACGTAACTAGTTTATAAAATATTATTTTTGGAATTTGAAAATTTTAATTTCACTAATTGTTGCGCGTGCAATGTTTCGTTGGATTTTTACGTAATCCAAATTTATATTGAAATTTTATTTAATCTGACTAGAAATTTCGGGATAAAAATATTTTGTACCTCATCAAAATATGGTATTTTTTTGAATTCTGTTTTGAACGGTTGGATGAAATTATTAATTGTTGTCCTTGCTAGAAAATGGGTTGTACTTTTAACAAACTGTAAATTGGCTGTCCATTGTTACAAATCGCAAATGGGATATAAGTTCTCTACCACACACTAGTGGGCCTACTAAGTTGACGCGTCCCCTAAAAAAGTAAGTTGACGTGTATGCGAGGCTTTGTCAACTTATAGTTAACACATGGTTCTAGCAGAAGTGGCCGTTGGATGTCCATCCAACGGATTTCGTGCTTCTTCTTCAGTCTCGGATATTCTAGCTTCAGCCGCCCAAAAAATGATTCCTCCCCCTGACATCTGGGGCGCACTGTTTTGGAGGCTGACCTATGGGCTTCCTAAGTTGACACGTACCAAGCACTTTGTCAACTTAGTCAATATAAACGATTCTAGCTTCAGTGACCGTACGATGTCCATCCAACGGTCGTTGTGCTTCTTCAACCTCTGGTCTTCTTGCTCCAGCCGCCCAAAGCAGCACCGGTCATGCCGCCTGCTCCTGCCTCTAGTGGCCGGTTGTGTGCTACCACTTGAGCACTGCGTTGGTTTTCCCTTGAAGAGGAAAGGGTGATGCAGCAAAGTAGCGTAAGTATTTCCCTCAGTTTTTGAGAACCATGGTATCAATCCAGTATGACACTACACGCAAGTCACCTCGTACCTACACAAACAAATAAGAACCTCGCAACCAACGGGATAAAGGGTTTGTCAATCCCTTCACAGTCACTTATGAGAGTGAGATCTAATAGAGATAATAAGATAAATATTTTTGGTATTTTTATGATATAGATTGAAAGTAAAGATTGCAAAATAAAATAGATTGGAAACTGATATGATAGAAGATTGACCCGGGGGCCATAGGTTTCACTAGTGGCTTCTCTCAAGATAGCATAAGTATTACAGTGGGTGAACAAATTACTATCGAGGAATTGATAGAAAAGTGCATAATTAGAGGATATCTAGGCATGATCATGCATATAGGCATCACGTCCGCGACAAGTAGACCGAAACGATTCTGCATCTACTACTACTACTCCACACATCGACCACTATCCAGCATGCATCTAGCGTATTAAGTTCATAAGAACAGAGTAACGCATTAGGCAAGATTACATGATGTAGAGGGATAAACTCAAGAAATATGATATAAACTCCATCTTTTTATCCTCGATGGCAACAACACAATACATGCCTTGCTGCTCCTACTGTCACTGGGAAAGGACACCTCAAGATTGAACCCAAAGCTAAGCACTTCTCCCATTGCAAGAAAGATCAATCTAGTAGCCCAACCAAACAGGTAATACGAAGACACTTGCAAAGATAACCAATCATACATAAAACATTTCGGCGAAGAATCAAATATTGTTCATAGATAATCTTGATCATAAACCCACAATTCGTTGGATCTCGACAAACACACCGCAAAAAAGAATTACATCGAATAGATCTCCAAGAAAATCGAGGAGAACTTTGTATTGAGATTCAAAGAGAGAGAAGAAGACATCTAACTAAAACTATGGACCCGAAGGTCTGTGGTAAAGTACTCACACATCATCGGAGAGGCTATGATGTTGATGTAGAAGCTCTACGTGATCGATTCCCCCTCCGGCGGAGCTCCGGAAAAGGCCCCAAGATGGGATCTCTTGGGTACAGAAGGTTGCGGTGGTGGAAATAGGTTTCGTGGTGCTCCGGGATGTTTTCGGTGTATATGGATATAAATAGGAGGAAGAAGTAGGTCGGTGGAGCTAGGAGGGGCCCACGAGGGTGGGGGCGCGCCTTCCTGCCTCGTGGCCTCCTCGCTTCTTTCTTGACGTCTACTCTAAGTTCCATGGATCACGTTTGTTCCAAAAATAACTCTCCCGAAGGTTTCATTCTGTTTGGATTCCGTTTGATATTCCTTTTTTGCGAAACACTGAAATAGGCAAAAAAACAACAATTTGCACCGGTCCTTGGGTTAGTAGGTTAGTCCCAAAAATAATATAAAACTGTATAATAAATCCCATTAAACTTCCAAAATAGATAATATAATAGCATGGAACAATCAAAAATTATAGATGCGTTGTAGACATATTAAGCATCCCCAAGCTTAATTCCTGCTCGTCCTCGAGTAGGTAAATGATAAAAACAGAATTTTGATATGGAATGCACCCTAGCATTATTTTCAATGTAATTTGCTCTATTGTGGCATGAATATTCAGATCCAAGAGATTCAAGACAAAAGTTTAATATTGACATAAAAATAATAATACTTCAAGCATACTAACTAAGCAATCATGTCTTCTCAAAATAAGATGGCCAAACAAAGTTCATCCCTACAAAATCATATAGTTTGGTCATGCTCCCTTTTCGTCACACAAGAATGCTCTCATGATGCACAACCCCGATGACAAGCCAAACAATTGTTTCGTACTTTAGTAATCTCAATCTTTTTTCATTTTCATGCAATACATGAGCATGAGCCATGGATATAGCACTATGGGTGGAATAGAATATAATGATGGGGGTTCTGTGGAGAAGACGAAAAAGGAGAAAGTCTCACATCGATGCGGCTAATCAATGGGCTAGGGAGATTCCCTTCAATTGATGTCAATGCAAGGAGTAGGGATTGCCATGCAACGGATGCACTAGAGCTATAAATGTATGAAAGGTCAACAAAAGAAACTAAGTGGGTGTGCATCCAACTTGCTTGCTCATCAAGACCTAGGGCATTTGAGGAAGACCATTGTTGGAATATACAAGCCAAGTTATACAATGAAAGATTCCCACTAGTATATGAAAGTGACAAAACAAGAGACTCTCTATCATAAAGATCATGATGCTACTTTGAAGCACAAGTGTGGAAAAAAGGATAGTAGCATTGTCCCTTTTTATTTCCTTTTTTTCTTTTTGGGCCTTTTTTAATTTGGCGTTCCCACTTTTTTTTATTTGGGACAATGCTCTATTAATGATGATCATCACACTTCTATTTATTTACAACTCAATGATTACAACTCGATACTAGAACAAAATATGACTCTATATGAATGCCTCTGGCGGTGTACCGGGAAGGGAAATGAATCAAGAGTGACATGTATGATAACTTATGCATGATGGCTTTCCCGCAAATACGGTGTCAACTACATGATCATGCAAGGCAATATGACAATGATGAAGAGTGTCATAAATGAAACGGTGGAAAGTTGCATGGCAATATATCTTGGAATGGCTATGGAAATCCCATAATAGGTAGGTATGGTGGCTGTTTTGAGGAAGATATAAGGAGGTTTACGTGTAATAGAGCGTATCATATCACGGGGTTTGGATGCACCGGCAAAGTTTGCACCAACTCTCAAGGTGAGAAAGGGCAATGCACGGTACACCGAAGAGGCTAAAAATGATGGAAAGGTGAGAGTGCGTATAATCCATGGACTCAACATTAGTCATAAAGAACTCACATACTTATTGCAAAAATCTACAAGTCATCAGAAACCAAGCATTACGTGCATGTTCTTAGGGGGGTAGATTGGTAGGAAAAGACCATCACTTGTCCCCGACCACCACTCATAAGGAAGACAATCAAAGAACACCTCATGTTTCAAATTTGTTACACAACGGTTACTATACGTGCATGCTATGGGACTTGCAATCTTCAACACAAGTATTTCTCAAATTCAGAACTACTCAACTAGCACACTTTAATATCACCATCTTCATATCTCAAAACAATCGTCAAGTATCAAACTTCTCATAGTATTCAATGCACCTTTTTATGATAGTTTTTATTATACCAATCTTGGATGCCTATCATATTAGGACCAATTTTATTGCCAAGGCAAATTACCATGCTGTTGTAAAGGACTCTCAAAATAATATAAGTGAAGCATGAGAGATCAATAATTTCTATAAAATAAAACCACCACCATGCTCTAAAAAGATATAAGTGAAGCACTAGAGCAAAATTATCTAGCTCAAAAGATATAAGTGAAGCACATAGAGTATTCTAATAAATTCCGATTCATGTGTGTCTCTCCCAAAAGTTGTGTACAGCAAGGACGATTTGGTAAACTAAAAAGCAAAGACTGAAATCATACAAGGCGCTCCAAACAAAACACGTATCATGTGGAGAATAAAAATATAGCCTCAAGTAAAGTTACCGATGGACGAAGACGAAAGAGGGGATGCCTTCCGGGGCATCCCCAAGCTTAGGCTTTTGGTTGTCCTTGAATTTTACCTTGGGGTTCCTTGGGAATCCCCAAGCTTAGGCTCTTGGCACTCCTTATTCCATAATCCATCAAATCTTTACCCAAAACTTGAAAACTTCACAACACAAAAATCAATAGAAAATCCCATGAGCTCCGTTAGTACAACTAAACAAACCACCACTTAAGGTATTGTTATGAACTCATTCATTATTTATATTGGTGTTAAACCTACTGTATTCCAACTTCTCTATGGTTCATATCCCCCGATACTAGCCATGGATTCATCAAAATAAGCAAACAACACACGAAAAATAGAATCTGTCGAAAACAGAACAGTCTGTAGTAATTTGTTGGTTTGGAATACTTATGTAACCCCAAAAATTCTGAAATAAATTGTTGGACGTGAGGAATTTGTATATTAATCATCTGCAAAAATAATTAACCTAATCGCACTCCCAGTAAACAATGGCAGCAAATCTCGTGAGCGCTAAAGTTTCTGTTTTTTACAGCAAGATCGCAAAAACTTCCCCCAAGTCTTCCCAAAGGTTCTACTTGGCACAAACACTTATTAAAAGAATAAAACGACATCTAAACAGTGGATAGATGAATTATTTATTACTAAACAGAACCAAAAAGTAAGAAACAAAAATAAAATAGGGTTGCCTCCCAACAAGCGCTATCGTTTAACGCGCCTAGCTAGGCATAAGATTTCAACGATGCTCACACGAAAGACATGAATTGAAGCACAAAGAAAGCATCATAAAGCATATGAAAAACACATCTAAGTCTAACATACTTCCTATGCATAGGCATCTTATAGGCAAACAAATTATCATATGTCGGTGGGAACGACACCTATGGGATCACAAGAATCCCTACTACGGTTAGCGGGGCGCGGGGTCGTGAGAAGAGCAGATCAATCAGATAGTACACAATTTGTTTATCCAGGTTCGGGCCGCAAGGATGCGTAAAGCCCTACTCCTGCTTTGGTGGATGTATATTCCTGTTCTTGAGCTAGCTCTGGGGCATTAGGAGCTCCAAAAAAAGCCGAATCCTCCTCCTGGTCGCCTCAGGCCCCCTTTTATAGAAAAAGGGGTTGCCACAGTGGCACGCAGGAGGTGGAAAGGGTACAGTTATGCGAGGTTGTCCCTCGCATTACATGACAAGGCGCATTTAATGCATCTTGCTTAGGTGTCCTTGATTTATCAGGGATGGGGGAGAAACCTGTCTCGTCCGTCGCCGCCCCTTCTTGTGTCGACACGCACCCTGGCCAGCGATGCTTGTGATGCCATGTAGGTAGGCAGGAAGCTGAGGTGGCGCAGTGGAGGTTCTTCACGAAAATCTGCATGCCGCCACATTGGTGCCTGTCCAGCTGGTTGGGTCGGCAGCTGCATGCGTACGGTGGTGGAGGTTTAGTCGGCGTGGGCCTGATGGTGGCCCTGCGGATGTCCTTGGCAAGGGCCTTGCCGGGGCCCTGGCAAGGGCCTTGCCGGGGCGCCTGATGTCATCCTTGGCAAGGTGCTTGCCGGGGGTCTCGTGGTCTTCCCTGGCTGGTATCTCGCCAAAGGTCGTCGTCTTCTTAGTGCGTATCTGATCTTGAATGTCTTCATAAAGATCTGCATGCCACCACGGGGATGTCTCCCGAATCCTTGCCCCTTGGGGGTAGTGGACTCAAGGGTTATTTGCTACGTAGGCATGGGGCAAGTCGCCGCGGCAAGGGTCTTGCCGGGGTTGCCAAAGCTGTCTCCCGGCAAAGATCTTGGCGGGGGAGACCGCTTCGTCCCTTTTGCTCTTCGTGGTCTTGGCCTTGGTGTCGTCCTAGTTCCCTTGAGCTTCGGTCTTACCCTGGCTCACCTCCCTTGCCTCGCTTGGTGTGGTGGTGCCGGTGGCTCAGACTGTTCGTGCACAGTTATAGGGGTAAAAAAAGTGTACCCCTCTTTTTGTACACCGACAGGAGCCCCCGGGCATGGGCCACACATAAGCACAACGCGTTGTTGGGCTAGGCCCAAAAATGGTGCGCGGGCAGGCGGGGCGGTTTTTTACCGCGGTAATATTTTTCGCACGCTGCGCTTCCCACGAGTCCCGCGCGTGGCGCAGCGTGGGGAGGTGCGTGTGACATGGGCGGCATGCGTGGGGTTGGTCTCTGCATGTATGCGTCACGTCGTAGTAAAGGGGCGGTTCGCGTCTTCCCATAAACGGAGGGAGGCATGGAGGCGCGACCCATTTACTGAATGGGGCCAAGGCGCGGTCCTCAAGGCGTCCACTCGGTTTTGCATGTCCGCCACGTGTCTCCTATGCGCTTGGGGTGGCAAACGGAGGAGGCGGGAAACCGGGCCGTCGCTGGTTGGGGCAGCGGGTCGGTCCTGGCTCCCTGTGCCTTCCATGTTCTGATTGGCCGAGCGGGGCGGCCGAGCCCCAACCCCGTTCCTTTATAAAGAGCGGGAGGGGGGATGGCGTCCCGCATTCTTCCATCTCCTTCCTCCTTCAGCTTCTCCTCCTCTCTTCCATTCGTCATGGAGAGAGGAAATCCCGGTCCTTCAACGGTGGCAGCGAGGGTCGCCGCTCAACAACGTGTCCCTCCTTCTCCTGTGCCTATGGTGGCAGGGCCCGCCGCGAGGGGAAGGGGGAGGGGGCGAGGCCGGGGCGCTCAGGGAAGAGGAGGACGGGGTGGCGCACCGGCCTCGCCTCCGCCAGCAGCTCCTCCTCCAATGAAGGGCCATGTTGGGGATGACCCTTGTGAGTTCTTCGTCAGGCTGCGCCGGCCGCCGCGCCGTCGCCTTCGTCTCCCGACTCAATTTGCGCGAGAGATGGAGCTGGATCCGCCGGAGTCATTGCGGCTGCACATGAGGGGCTACGGGATCAGTGGCACGCGGGTCCGCGTCGACTTCCCCGCTCCTCACGTGATGTATCTTCGTCGGGGATGGAAGGCGTTTGCTCATATCCACAGCTTGACGGAGGGGCTCACTCTCCATTTTAAGCTGATGGATGGTGGCCTTCTCTCTGTCAAGGTCTTCGGGCACTTTGGGACTTGTACAAGGTGCTGCGTGGAGAGCTCTTCTGATAGCGAAGACTCCTCCTCGGGAGGGAGTGACGAGGAGGACAACGGCAGGATGATGGGTCTGACTAGGTGTCGGGTGCCGCTCTGTGCGGCACCGACGACCCCATCATCCGTGTCGCCGGCTCCTCGAACTTATCGGGGTCGTCTCCTTGGGCGACATGCGTTGGGAGGCTGCGGAAGAGGAAGAGGGCGGGCGGCAAGGCCGTCAAGTCAGAGTACGCGGGCACCGACGCCTTCGACACATACTGACGTCCTGTCGCCTCGTCTTCGAGCTCTGCTTCCGGCGCCGCCATCACCACCCAGCCTTTGGACGGCCACCAAGATGTTCTCCCTGCGTCTTCTGCCACCCGTAGCTTGCCTAGGTGCTCCTTTTGCCCTTCTCGCCTCCTTGACCTGCCTCCTGAGGAGAGGGACAAGAAAGGGATTACGAGCACCTTATCTCTTTTTAGTTTGTAAGCCTTCGGGCCTTTGTTGAAAATAAAACTTGTAATCCCTTCATTCATGTTTTTCATTCCCTACGGACTGTACCTGAGTGGAATGTTTTTAATGAAAAAGGGATGCTTGTCGGGTCATTTGTTTGCGGGTGGAACCCACGACAAGGAGTAAATCCTTGATATCTCTAAGATAAACACTTTCTCGCCCGGCAACAGGCCTTGCCGTCTCCCCACTTCGCTCGACCTTTCTCATGCCTTTGGCGTAGGCAGGGATGAGGCGGGTTCAGGCTCCTTGTTTCATCCTTTCGCTGCCGCGACTACGACCAAACTTGGTCCCAGGAACGAGCCCTAGGGCCTAGAGTTAGGGGAGCATGGTAGCTTAAGGAAAAAACGAGGTTTCACATACCTCAGTCCATAATGGAATGCATGATAAGGGATGAAGAACTTATCTGAAGCTGCAGCCCCCGGCAACCCTGGTTTGCCGTGGGTGAATCTTTGCTCTTGCAGCCCCCGGCAATACTGGCTTGCCGGGGCCTAGATGCTGATTTGTTCCTTTTTTTTTCTCCCCAAGTGGTTCGGCAAGGATATCTTTGTGTCATGTGAATGAAAGAAGACAAAAGAAAGACAAAGAGACGCACACTCGACCTCTAAGCTAGGGGTTAGTCGCTGCTAAGCACTATCAACCCTAACCAAGGACGAGACTCGACCTGGCATGCATGCTATAACTTAGGGCGCCAGCGCTTCATTTATTTATGCTCAGGGTCTACGCCTGGCTTTGTACAAAGGGTTACATGCGTCAAAAGCAAGGCTCGTACAAAAGGTGGTTTGCCGGGGGGCCCGGCAAGCCGCGCCTCATGGGTAAAACTTGTGAAGATGCTCAATGTTCCAGGAATTACTCACCGGAACAGCATCTTCGGTCTCCAGGCAGACTGCGCCGGGCCTGGTGACTCATATTACCCGATAAGGGCCTTCCCACTTTGGCATCAACTTGTTGGATTCTTGGCCGATTGAACGCGCCGAAGAACAAGGTCACCTTCCTCAAAGCTTCGGGCATGAACCTTGCGGCTATGGTAGCGGTGCAAGGCTTGCTGGTAGCGCGCTGCTCTCACAGCCGCCCGAAGACGATCTTCCTCAAGGAGCGTTGCGTCATCTTGCCGCAATTGCTCTTGCTCAAGCTCGTTATAAGCGAGTACTCAAGGTGACCCGTATATGAGTTCCGTGGGGAGAACTGCTTCTGCCCCGTATACCAGGGCAAAGGGTGTCTGGCCGGTGGCTCGATTTGGTGTCATTCTGATTGACCAAAGAACCGCCGGCAATTCATCAATCCAGCATCTTCCACTCTTGTGCAGTCTGTCGAAGGTCTTTGTCCTCAGGCCTTGCAGTACTTCAGCATTTTCCCTCTCAGCTTGACCATTGCCTCGTGGGTGAGCAACGGAAGCGAAATAGACCTTGCTACCGAGGTCTTGAATATATTGCATGAAGGTGTGGCTTGTGAACTGCGTGCCGTTGTCGGTGATGACGCTATTGGGTACACCAAAATGGCACACCAGTCCTTTGAAGAACTTGACGGCCAACTATGCTGTGACCTTCCTCACTGCTTCCACTTCTGGCCACTTTGTGAACTTGTCGATTGCAATGTACAAGTACTCAAAGCCCCCGACAGCGCGGGGGAAAGGGCCTAGTATGTCGAGCCCCCAGACCGAGAAAGGCCAGGAGAGAGGAATGGTTTGAAGAGCTTGAGCTGGCTGATGAAGCTTCTTTGAATGGAACTGACACGCTTCACACCTGGTTGCATCCTGGAGGGCGGTGGGCTAGAAGAAGCCTTGCCGAAACACTTTGCCGGCAAGGGTCCTCAACCCTATGTGGGATCCACATATGCCTCCATGTATCTCTGCCAACAGCCCCAGTCCTTCCTCTCGAGGGATACACTTCAATTTCACACCGTTCGGCCTCTTTCTGTACAGGACGTCATCGACGAACTGGTACATAGTAGAGCGACGGGCTACTTTTTCCGCTTCTTCTTGCTCCTCAGGAAGTTCCCCTGTTTGGAGGAATTAGACGGTATGCTGTGCCCACGCTGGAGCCTGGGGCTCCACGGTGAGGACTAAAGGCATTTCCTCTGCTATAGGTGCGGCTGTCTCCACGGCAAGAGCTTGATGCTCCGTCGGAGCTAGCCGTCCTGTGGCGGGCTCAGTGTCTCCGGCAACATCCTTGCCGGCGGCTTCGGGGAGCTCGGCGGGAAAGTACTTGCCGGGCCCTGATTTTCTCCTCTTGTTCTACTCTGTTGATGGATCAACAGATGGCTGAGTTAGCCGAAGCACAAAGGTACCTAGTTCCACAGGTAGCTCGAGGGCAGCGCATTTTGACAGGTAATCGGCAATGTCATTCTCTGCTCGGGGAACGTATTCTGCCTGTATACCGTCAACACGCTCCTCCAGCTTTCTCACTTCATTGATGTAGGCCTTCATCAATGGGCTCTGGTAATCCTTGTTGACTTGCTTGACGACAAGTTGCGAGTCGCCTCTGACGACGAGTTTCTTGATTCCGAGGTCCGCCGCGATCCTAAGACCGGCAAGCAGCCCTTCGTACTTAGCCTTATTGTTTGTTGACACCTCCCTGGGGAAGTGCATCTGGATCATGTACTTGAGGTGCTCTCCGGTGGGCGCGACAAGCAGTACGCCAGCCCCGGCACCCTGTAAGGAGAAAGCTCCATCAAAGTATATGATCCAGTCGCAACTTGCCTCCTTGCAGGGGAGAGCAGTCTGTTGAGCTTCTTCGTCAGGCATCGCGGTCCATTCTGCAACGAACTCTGCTAGGACTCGGCTTTGAATCGTCGAGGTACTCTCAAACTTGAGGCCAAAGCTGGAAGTTCTAGTGCCCACTCTATGATTCTTCCCGTTGCGTCTGGATTGTGCAATATCCGTTGTAGAGGGAGGCGAGTGACGACAGTGATTTCGTGCGCCTGGAAGTAGTGAGGCAGCTTCCTCGAGGCCATAAGAAGGCCGAAGAGCAGTTTCTGCACACCGGAGTACCTTGATCTAGCCCCCTGCAGGAGGGAACTAACAAAGTAGACGGGGTGCTGCATCATTTTCTTCTTCGGCAGTACTCCAACTGGCTGTGTTGTCTCTGCATCAGTGGCATTGGGCTCTGTCACTGCCATTATGTCACGACCGGTTTTCCAATAAAATTATTTATTGAGAAACCAATCTTTTGAGTCCAGTATGAGAGAAATCCTCCTCACTGGTAGACGAATTCTTGATACAATAAGCCAGTAGCATAAAATATATTACAGGGTCGAACTACGGTTGCTCAACCAAATTATTACAAGCACGCCAATAATTATACATAATGGCGGACATGACACAGTGGTGTGGAGGCATACTACTGACTCGAGGATAGGGCGGTGGTGGAGAAACACAGCGGGGAGAGAGATACAAGACTCTAAGTCTGTCATCTCATCGAGCGTCGAGGTGAGGCTCGATGAATTTATTTGGTAGCGGAAGCGGATATAAAACAGTGACCAAATCCAGGGTCGCACGAGACTGACTGGGACTCCTCTAGGTGTCGGACTCGCTATCAAACTCTTCATCCATGAGATCGCCTTCGTCAGCATCTGGCCAAATCAACAAGCCAGTGAGTACTTTGAAAGTACTCGCAAGACAGTTCGGACGTAAGATATAACAAATGCATGCATGAATGCGTCATGAATAATCCAACAATGTACATTCAAAAATTAGCATAACAAGGTAAGTAAAAGGGAAACGGCGGTAGTCCGCCTGAAATCCCAACAAAACATAAATGAAGACCGATCGGGTGTCTGAAGCGACGCCTCGAAAGGTGAACAAATAAATATAAGGAAATGATGCCACAGTCGGGCATCTTAGCGACACCACATAAAGGGCTTAAAAAGAAATGCCACAGTCGGACGTCGGGGCGACATCACAGAAAGGGCTTTAAAAGAAATGCCACAGTCGGACGTCGGGGCGACATCACAGAAAGGGCTTTAAAAGAAATGCCACAGTCGGACGTCGGGGCGACATCACAGAAAGGGCTTTAAAAGAAATACCACAGTCGGGCGTCTTAGCGACACCACATAAAGGGCTTTAAAACAAATGCCACAGTCGGACGTCGGGGCGACATCACAGAAAGGGCTTTAAAAGAAATACCACAGTCGGGCGTCTTAGCGACACCACATAAAGGGCTTTAAAAGAAATGCCACAGTCGGACGTCGGGGCGACATCACAGAAAGGGCTTTAAAAGAAATGCCACAGTCGGACATCGGGGCGACATCACAGAAAGGGCTTTTATTCACAAGGAAATAATACTCATAATAAATGTTCAATTCATGAGAATAAATGGGTTAGTCCATCCACAGGAATAATCATTTAACCGGACTTAGCACTCATGCGATTCACCGGAGTCTCTGTCATCAAAACTGACATTTGATCAGGATAAGATAATATCGATCTAGGACATGGAACAGATGATTTGGAGGAATATATGACTCTGCAGAGTTTGTACAAAATTTTTCCCACAGCCAACAGATTTCCGTAGTCACGAAGGACTAGTTCCATTGACGGTATTTCGGAAGAAAACACAGCTAACCAGTACACACCCATCCTACCTCTCGATGCTAGGAATCACCCTAGACATCGTCCAAGAAAAACTTTTGAGACGGGGAGATCACAATCTTGAATAGCATGGGATCAAATTTATATACGCGCGCTCTAAGGGGTGCCCCCCTCTCGGTCCCAACCGGAAACACCCATGCCCCCTGACCGGATGACTGGCTTTAATCCAGGGCCATGGAACCATCATCACGGCCTCTCCTTTTGGTGTGTACCAGGAAAGCGGTTTGCAACTTACTAAACCATATTCCTTGCGGAAAACATGTGGTAGTACAGGGAAGGAAATGAGAGGAACTGGACCGATATGGTTTGACACTGAAGTCACATAGTCTGGCATAAGACTGGCATGCTATGACACTGCCATCTTACCCATCCTCATGCCAACACATGGCCATTCATACTCACATCCATCCACTTATGGATCATCGAACTCACTTACCTCAATATTGCATAAAATAACATTCATCGATATGCTCCTCAACATGCCATGAAACTAACTAAATGCAAAACATGCCAAGACACTCATCATATCAAAAGTTCAAACATGCTTGCCTGGTTCAGAGTAGTCGGAGCCTAGCTCGGTGAAGTTCGCGGCTCCATCACCTCCTTCGGTATCTACGGTATAAAAAAAATATATGCGCTATCGTAAATACCAAGGGGTGCACAAAAAGTATTCCAAATATTTTTCAAATAAACCTGATAAAAAACTAGACAAAATTTTAAAGAGAATAGAAAAAGAATCAATCAAAAATACTTTTCCGTTTAAAAGTTATAAGGGTTTTTGTCTAGGGACTCATCTGTAATGAAACAGAAGATTTCCAGGGGCTAGCTTATAAAAACAGAAAACGCTTCGGCAGAAACTACGCCAGCCCAAAGGGAAAGCGCATTTGGCAGAAGGCGTTTTCAGAAAATGCTTCGTTTAGAAAGGACAGAGAGGCTGACAGCGGGTCCCGCCTGTCAGGTTTGAACTTTCAAAAAGGGGGAAACGAAGCTCGTCGGCTCCCGAGAGCCGCGGTGGTCGCCGGTGGCGATCCACGGCGAGGCAGGGGGATCGGAGGGTACCTCCGTGTTCAGGGCGCCATTCCGTGTCAGTTGGTGGTGGTGGTGGTCGCCAGCGAGTACCACGTCGACGGCGAGCCTGACTCCGGCGGATGGCGGCTCGGGTGGTTGCCGACTTCGTCGGAGAAAGCTGTGAAGATCAAATTGAGGAGGGGGTTAGGCTTCTGGTAGCTAGAGGGGGTAATGGACGGGGTTTGGGCGCCGGAGACGGCCTCACCGGAGCGAATCGAGCTGGTGGCCGAGGCGGAGCGAGGCGGCCGGAGTCGAGGAAGAAGGGCCCCTCGAGGCTCTTCTAGTTGCTGGTCGGGGTCCAGTGAGGTGGTGGAGGTGTGCGGGGGCGAGAGGGAGCTTAGGGGCGCTATATATAGCTGGCCCGAGGCGGTTGCCGCGAACGGGATAAGTCCGGCGAGTGATTACGGCGGCGCTGTGGTTGGGCAGTGGGATTAGGGGCTTGGGCAACGCCGTTGAGGTCCACCGGTCCCATTTAGGTGCTAATCGGGCTGGGATTTGGTGCTATGGGCGAGTTCGACAGAACGGGGCGGCGCGGGCCCGTCGGCGGCAGTGAGCACGTTCCGTGCTTGCCGGGCCACGGCGACGGTGCCACGGGCGTGCGCTGGCATGCATGAGGCCACGCGGAGAGCAGAGGGGCGTTGGGCGGCGCCGAACGGCGTTGAGCCACCGTTCCGTCCCCTGTCGGCCGCCATGGGAGGTCCCGACGCCGCAGAAGACGCCGGCGAGGGCGGGCCAGCGTGCCACCGACGCCAGGAAGAGGCCAAGTGCGCGTGTGGTGCTCCAGACAGTAGGAAGAGGCGGCGAGGAACGTGCCAAGTGCACTGTGAACGCGTGAGTGAAGCTGACGGACGAAAAATGACACTGAAGTCTGAATTTTCTGAATTTGCAAAGGAACAGTGCAGCTCAGGTGTTCGACAGAATGTTTTTGGCCTCTGGGGATTTTTCCTTGAGCTGATTTTTGGTGGAGTGGCTTCTCATTGCTCCAGTAGGCTGCCTGATTTTTGGTGAAATTTTTGGAGAAGTGTAGGTATGAATTTCACCAAATTTGGCAAATCTGGTCCAAACTTGCAGAGACTGAATTTTGAAAAATTTGAAAAGAGAAGGAGTGGATCAAGATGGTTCTGGGTTGTGGGTACAAAGGACTTTCCAGGAGAGTTGGTTTGGGATAAAAACTCAAAGGCAAAGTGGTACTTGCTTTGAAAATTACTAAGGCTCAAAATAATTTGCAGAATTGATTTGAGGGGAAAAGTAATTAGAATAAAATCCAAAACTTGCTTGGATTAGTTGGGACAGAGAACTTAGGCTGATTACAAGGAGTAGGGGAGGTTTTGGAGGGGTTTTACCACATGGGCAAAAATGCCAAGTCATGGGTGGTTTCCAAGATATGAAAATCCCAAATTTTCATAGAGTTTCTTTTTAAAAGAAAAACAAATTAAACTCCCAAAATAATTTGAGAGGGAACCAATAGAGAAGAAGTTTCAAAAGATCAAACACCACAGTTTGAAGAAAAAATAAAATCCTTGCCAAAGAAAAGAAAGTTTTTAAGAGGAAGGATTTTCTGAAAAAAATAAATGGCCTCTTTTCAAAAACCACAAAGTTTTTTGATGAAAACCAAATTAAAATTTTGGAGTGTCACAACACCTACCCCCTTAGGAAAAATCTCGTCCCCGAGATTTCAGCTGATCCTTAAATAAGTGTGGATGCTTTGTCCGAAGAAAATCCTTGCTTTCCCAAGTTGCTTCACTATCGGTGTGATTGCTCCATTGGACTTTGAAAAACTTGATGGTCTTCTGTCGGGTCCTCCTTTCAGACTCCTCTAATATTCTTACGGGACGTTCCCGATATGTGAGGTCTGGCTGCACGTCAATGTTTTCATGGGATACTTGTTTCTCTGGGTTGCTTACGCACTTCCTCAATTGCGAGACATGGAATACGTCGTGGACATCGGATAATTCCTCGGGTAAGTCTAGCTGGTAGGCTACAGTGCCTCTTCGTGCCACTATGCAGAATGGTCCAATGAATCTTGGTGCTAACTTTCCTTTAATCTTAAACCGTTGCAGTTCTCTCATAGGGGATACTCTCAAGTATACGAACTCACCGGGTTCGAAGCTGACCCTACGATGTCTCTGATCATAATAACTCTTCTGTCGACTTTGAGCGGTCTTAAGTCGGTCTCTGATTAGCTTGACCTTTTCCTCGGCTTCTTTGAGCATGTCTGGTCCGAAGATGTGGCTGTCTCCGGTCTCTGACCAATTTAACGGGGTACGACATCTTCGTCCGTATAAAGCCTCAAATGGTGCCATTTGTAGGCTGGCCTGGTAGCTATTGTTATACGCGAACTCGGCGTATGGCAGGCTTTCTTCCCAACTGGTTCCATATGTGCGGACACATGCTCTCAGCATGTCTTCTAAAACCTGGTTTACACGTTCTGTTTGCCCATCAGTTTGTGGGTGGTATGCGGTACTGAAGGCTAGTTGGGTTCCCAGAGCCTGTTGTAAATGCTCCCAAAATCTTGAGACGAACTGAGTGCCTCTGTCGGATATTATAGTCTTCGGGACACCGTGCAGACAAACTATGCGGGAAAGATAAATCCTGGCAAGCCTCTGAGTGGTGTGGGTCGTCTTTATTGGAATAAAGTGTGCCACTTTGGTTAACCTGTCAGTAATGACCCATATGGCATCATTCCCGTGTCGTGACCGAGGTAGTCCGACAATGAAATCCATCCCTATTTCATCCCATTTCCCCTCAGGTATTTTGTTTGGTTGCAGTAGTCCGGCTGGTCTCTGATGCTCAGCTTTTATGCGTTGACATGAGTCGCAACATGCAATGAAGGTGGCTATGTCCCTCTTCATACCGTGCCACCAAAATCTTTCCTGAATATCCTTATACATTTTGGTTCCTCCAGGGTGGATTGAATATGGAGTGGTGTGTGCTTTAGCTAAAATTTGCTGTTTAAGGTCTTCTATGTTTGGCACGCAAAGCCTTTCTCCGTACCATAATATTCCTTCATTGTCTATGACGAATTCCGAGGCCTTGCCCATACTCAACTTTCTTTTGATGCCTTCGATGCTGGTGTGACCGGGCTGAGCTTCTTTGATTTTCTCCACAAGGTCGGGTTGTATTTCCAAGTTTGATATGGTGCCTTCTGCTACCATTATCAAGTTGAGCTTGGCAAATTCTTGTTGGAATTCGGGCCTCAAGCTGTGCAGATTGTTTTCGTCGGAGCTGGGGTTCCGACTAAGAGCATCGGCCACTACATTTGCTTTTCCTGGATGGTAATGGATACCAACATCATAATCCTTTACCAATTCCAACCAGCGTCGTTGCCGTAAATTTAGTTCTAGCTGCGTGAAAATATATTTGAGACTTTTGTGATCCGTATATATTTCACATCGATTCCCAAGTAAGAAATGCCTCCATTCCTTGAGTGCATGAATAACTGCTGCCATTTCTAAGTCATGAGTGGGATAGTTTTCCTCATGCTTGCGAAGTTGCCTTGAAGCGTAGGCGACAACCTTGCCTTCCTGCATCAACACGCATCCGAGACCCTTTCTAGACGCGTCACAATATACTTCAAAATTCTTGTGTATGTCGGGTACAATTAATACCGGTGCTGTCGTTAACTTCCGCTTTAGCTCTTGGAAACTTTTCTCGCAGGCTTCTGTCCATTCAAACTTCTTATCTTTCTTGAGCAACTGTGTCATAGGCTTGGCTATGGTGGAGAATCCTTCAATAAATCTGCGGTAATATCCTGCCATTCCCAAGAAACTCCGTATGTCCGTTACGCTGGCTGGTGACTTCCAGCCAAGTACGGCCTTGACTTTCTCTGGGTCCACTGCGATACCGTCTTGGGTCAGTACGTGGCCTAGAAAGCCTACTTGTCTTAGCCAAAATTCGCACTTGCTGAACTTGGCATACAATTGGTGTTTTCTGAGCTCTCCTAGCACAATCCTGAGATGTTCTGCGTGCTCTTCTGGTGTCTTGGAGTATACCAGAATATCGTCGATGAATACCACGACAAACTTGTCCATAAACTTCATAAATACTTTGTTCATGAGGTGAACAAAATATGCTGGGGCGTTAGTTAATCCAAATGGCATCACTGTGAACTCGTACAGTCCATATCTGGAGGTGAAGGCTGTTTTGGGGATATCTTCCGCTCGTACCTTCAATTGATGGTATCCTGACCTTAAGTCAATTTTTGAGAATACCTTGGCCTGAGCGAGCTGATCAAACAAATCGTTTATCCTTGGCATCGGGTATTTGTTTTTGACTGTGACCATGTTAAGTGCTCGATAGTCAATACACAATCTCAGCGTTCCATCCTTCTTTTTGGCAAATAAAATTGGTGATCCCCAAGGTGAGGAGCTGGCTCGAATGTATCCCTTGTCCAGTAATTCCTTTATTTGTTTCTTCAACTCGATCAACTCGGATGGTGCCATTCTGTATGGTTTCTTGTATATGGGGGTGGTTCCTGGTGCTAGCTCAATGCGGAATTCTATTTCTCGGTCTGGTGGCATGCCTGGTAGTTCTTCAGGGAATACATCTGGAAATTCACACACTACTAGAACCTTGTTTAGCTCAGAAACGTCCACCTTATTTAATCTCGGTTGCCGGGGTATTTTTCCTTCCTTGGCTGATACTCTTATTGTCTTCCCTTGGTGGTGTGTGAGAATTACGGTCCTGTTGAAACAGTCGATAAAACCCTTGTTGGTGGTTAGCCAATCCATCCCTAGGATGACATCCAGTCCTTTATTTTCCAACACAATAAGATTTACGTGAAACTCCAATCCTTCGAACTTAATGACCACATTCTGACAATAATTCTGAGTAACTTGCTGAATCCCAGGGGACTTGATGGTCATGGATTTCTCCAAGGGAAGCATCGAAAAATTATTTTGCAAAGCAAAACTTTTCGAAATGAAAGAGTGAGAAGCTCCAGAATCAAACAAAACCATTGCATGTATTGTGTTGACAGGAAACGTACCGAGTACGATATCCGGAGCATTTTGTGCCTCCTCTTTGGTTACGTGATTCAGATGACCCTTCCTGTGGTTATTGTTGGGATTGAAATTGTTTCGCTTGGGAGCGGAATTGTTGCCGCCGTTGTTCGGCTTTGGGGTTGAGTTCCTTGGCTTGGGGCACTGTTTGGCATAGTTCCCTTCTTCTCCACAAGCATAACAAGTAACGCCGGGGCGATAGGTGAATTCCTTGTCCCTTGCATGAAAATTCTTGATTGGGCGTGAGACATTGGATGAGGATTTGTGTGTCCCACCCTTTTGAAAATCTGTCTTGCTTCGGTGATTGCGAGCATGATTAGTCTGGTCCCTTTTTTGCTTGCGGATATCTTCCAGACTGCGTCTCTCATTTTCCAGAGTAATGGCTTTGTCCACCAGTGTTTTAAAATCAGGAAAAGTGTGCACGACCAGTTGGCATTTAAGCGCGGGCGCCAGACCGTCAAGGAATTTCTCCATCTTCTTGATTTCAGTCATACGCTCTTCATTGGCATAGCGGGACAATAGAGTAAATTGACTGTTGTAATCTGACACTGTCATGTTCCTTTGTATGAGGTCATCGAACTCTCTCTTCTTGATTTTCATAATACTCTTAGGAATGTGTGCACCACGGAAACCTTCCTTGAAATCATCCCAGGTTATGTCATTTTCGTTGGGATGCATGTGCAGAAAATTCTCCCACCACGATGCGGCTGCTCCTGTGAGATAGTGCGGAGCATACAATACCTTTTCGGGGTCTGAACATTTTGCAATAATTAATTTTTTCTCCATATCTCGAAGCCAGTCCTCGGCTTCAAGAGGTTTGTCAGTGTGAGAAAATGTCTGAGGACGTGTCTTCTGTAGCTCAGATAACTTGGAATGCTGCTGATACTGTCCATGGTGATTTCCCATGTTGATGACTTGGTTCATCATTTCCTGATGTTGTTGCTGACTCTGCTCATAAAGGCGACACATTTGTGAAAGTGCCGATTCACTGCCCTGTTGGCTTGACTGTCCCTGAGTGAACTCGTTGCTGGGTTGTGCATCATAATTTTCCTCTAGTGGAGTTGGCATGGAGCGAGTCCAAGGACGAGACATTTTTCACTCTGGGGATATATTTTGTAAAACCCATAAGAAAAGCGGAAAGAGTCGCAAAAACAATTAAAAAAAAATGCATAAAGCTGGCAAATAAAACTAAATAACCCAGCTTACTTAAGAAAAACAAATTGACTTGCGCACGGAGAAGGATTGCTCATTACATATCTTACACGCGGGCGGTAATTATACAATACATCACTCAGGATATGCGTACATAATCCTGACATGTTATTTAGGCTAGTGCACTTCTCCAGATCCTACATGATGCGCAAACAGGCTACTTCTCACAACCTATGTACATATCTTACAAAGCGGTACATTACATGGCAGCTAAGCGTACTCAGGCAGAGATGTTGACGACCTCCTTTGCCCTGCCTAGGGCGAGGCGTAGCGAGGTCGGGGACTCGACTTCCTCCTCGCTAATGGGCTCCATACGTGTAGTGTTGCACAGAGTGGATGGAGCGGTTGCCAGGGGCGGAGCTATACGTACAGGAGTGGGCGCGAAGGGTGGTGCAGTGCGCGCTGGGGTGGGCACAATGACTTGGTTGAATTCTTCAGTAGAAGGCAGGCGACGAGTAGGCGTATAAGATGCTGAGGACGAGACCAAAGTCAGTGGCGGTGCGATGGGTAGGAGCTCCCTCCTGTTGGCGGCACAGCCATGGACTGAGTCCATGCGGGTAGCTACGAAGTCGTCCACCAGGTTGTCGAAGGCTGCCTCCAGGGCCCGGAGATACTCAATGAGCATCTCAAAAGCCTCGTCTCGTTCTCCTCTGGGGCAGGAGTTTGCGTAGTGACAGGTGTAAGGCACATGGCATGGAAGATAGCGGTAGCGACGAGTCTTCATCGCGGGAAGGACATCCCTGAGGCGAGCTATCGCCTCACGGGCTACCATCTGCATAGCATGCCTCTCCGTAGGCATGGCTCTTCCCACGAACCGGAAGCGGCGTAACTCACCACGCCCTCCCTTGAACTGCACCGCGGCCTGGTGCATGGTCAGACTGTCGTTGACTCGGTGCTGGCAGAGTGTGAAGACTGGGCGCACAGATGGCCCCATCGCGACCTGAACGATGAAGGAAAGAAGCTTGACGAACCCATCGGGCACGTTGGCGAAGGTCTGAGACTCGCAGCTGTTGTCGGCCATTACAAAAGTAGGCAAAAATTCTGCATGGTCAGATCATAAATTTATGCTGACTGACAGAAAATGACTACAATCAAGAAAAATATGAAAAGGCTCAATCATGCTAATAACCAATTAGCGATCGCACCTAGTGGCTTCCTACAGTCAGCCTGGCTCTGGTACCAAGCTTGTCACGACCGGTTTTCCAATAAAATTATTTATTGAGAAACCAATCTTTTGAGTCCAGTATGAGAGAAATCCTCCTCACTGGTAGATGAATTCTTGATACAATAAGCCAGTAGCATAAAATATATTACAGGGTCGAACTACGGTTGCTCAACCAAATTATTACAAGCAAGCCAATAATTATACATAATGGCGGACATGACACAGTGGTGTGGAGGCATACTACTGACTCGAGGATAGGGCGGTGGTGGAGAAACACAGCGGGGAGAGAGATACAAGACTCTAAGTCTGTCATCTCATCGAGCGTCGAGGTGAGGCTCGATGAATTTATTTGGTAGCGGAAGCGGATATAAAACAGTGACCAAATCCAGGGTCGCACGAGACTGACTGGGACTCCTCTAGGTGTCGGACTCGCTATCAAACTCTTCATCCATGAGATCACCTTCGTCAGCATCTGGCCAAATCAACAAGCCAGTGAGTACTTTGAAAGTACTCGCAAGACAGTTCGAACGTAAGATATAACAAATGCATGCATGAATGCGTCATGAATAATCCACCAATGTACATTCAAAAATGAGCATAACAAGGTAAGTAAAAGGGAAACGGCGTTAGTCCGCCTGAAATCCCAACAAAACATAAATGAAGACCGATCGGGTGTCTGAAGCGACGCCTCGAAAGGTGAACAAATAAATATAAGGAAATGATGCCACAGTCGGGCGTCTTAGCGACACCACATAAAGGGCTTAAAAAGAAATGCCACAGTCGGACGTCGGGGCGACATCACAGAAAGGGCTTTAAAAGAAATGCCACAGTCGGACGTCGGGGCGACATCACAGAAAGG
>NC_041386.1:54262017-54411516 GCF_002162155.2 Triticum dicoccoides | reverse complement strand
AGTCGGACGTCGGGGTGACATCACAGAAAGGGCTTTAAAAGAAATACCACAGTCGGGCGTCTTAGCGACACCACATAAAGGGCTTTAAAAGAAATGCCACAGTCGCACGTCGGGGCGACATCACAGAAAGGGCTTTAAAAGAAATGCCACAGTCGGACGTCGGGGCGACATCACAGAAAGGGCTTTTATTCACAAGGAAATAATACTCATAATAAATGTTCAATTCATGAGAATAAATGGGTTAGTCCATCCACATGAATAATCATTTAACCGGACTTAGCACTCATGCGATTCACCGGAGTCTCTGTCATCAAAACTAACATTTGATCAGGATAAGATAATATCGATCTAGGACATGGAATAGATGATTTGGAGGAATATATGACTCTGCAGAGTTTGTACAAAATTTTTCCCACAACCAACGGATTTCCGTAGTCACGAAGGACTAGTTCCGTTTACGGTATTTCGGAAGAAAACACAGCTAACCAGTACACACCCATCCTACCTCTCGATGCTAGGAATCACCCTAGACATCGTCCAAGAAAAACTTTTGAGACGGGGAGATCACAATCTCGAATAGCATGGGATCAAATTTATATACGCGCGCTCTAAGGGGTGCCCCCCTCTCGGTCCCAACCGGAAACACCCATGCCCCCTGACCGGATGACTGGCTTTAATCCAGGGCCATGGAACCATCATCACGGCCTCTCCTTTTGGTGTGTACCAGGAAAGCGGTTTGCAACTTACTAAACCATATTCCTTGCGGAAAACATGTGGTAGTACAGGGAAGGAAATGAGAGGAACTGGACCGATACGGTTTGACACTGAAGTCACATAGTCTGGCATAAGACTGGCATGCTACGACACTGCCATCTTACCCATCCTCATGCCAACACATGGCCATTCATACTCACATCCATCCACTTATGGATCATCGAACTCACTTACCTCAATATTGCATAAAATAACGTTCATAGATATGCTCCTCAACATGCCATGAAACTAACTAAATGCAAAACATGCCAAGACACTCATCATATCAAAAGTTCAAACATGCTTGCCTGGTTCAGAGTAGTCGGAGCCTAGCTCGGTGAAGTTCGCGGCTCCGTCACCTCCTTCGGTATCTACGGTATAAAAAAATATATGCGCTATCGTAAATACCAAGGGGTGCACAAAAGTATTCCAAATATTTTTCAAATAAATCTGATAAAAAACTAGACAAAATTTTAAAGAGAACAGAAAAAGAATCAATCAAAAATACTTTTCTGTTTAAAAGTTATAAGGGTTTTTGTCTAGGGACTCATCTGTAATGAAACAAAAGATTTCCAGGGGCTAGCTTATAAAAAGAGAAAACGCTTCGGCAGAAACTACGCCAGCCCAAAGGGAAAGCGCATTTGGCAGAAGGCGTTTTCAGAAAATGCTTCGTTTAGAAAGGACAGAGAGGCTGACAGCGGGTCCCGCCTGTCAGGTTTGAACTTTCAAAAAGGGGGAAACGAAGCTCGTCGGCTCCCGAGAGCCGCGGTGGTCGCCGGCGGCGATCCACGGCGAGGCAGGGGGATCGGAGGGTACCTCCGTGTTCAGGGCACCATTCCGCATCGGTTGGTGGTGGTGGTGGTCGCCAGCGAGTACCACGTCGACGGCGAGCCTGACTCCGACGGATGGCGGCTCGGGTGGTTGCGGACTTCGTCGGAGAGAGCTGTGAAGATAAAATTGAGGAGGGGGTTAGGCGTCTGGTAGCTAGAGGGGGTAACGGACGGGGTTTGGGCGCCGGAGACGGCCTCACCGGAGCGAATCGAGCTGGTGGCCGAGGCGGAGCGAGGCGGCCGGAGTAGAGGAAGAAGGGCCCCTCGAGGCTCTTCTAGTTGCTGGTCGGGCTCCAGTGAGGTGGTGGAGGTGTGCGGGGGCGAAAGGGAGCTTAGGGGCGCTATATATAGCCGTCCCAAGGCGGTTGCCGCGAACGGGATAAGTCCGGCGAGTGATTACGGCGGCGCTGTGGTTGGGCAGTGGGATTAGGGGCTTGGGCAACGCCGTTGAGGTCCACCGGTCCCATTTAGGTGCTAATCGGGCTGGGATTTGGTGCTATGGGCGAGTTCGACAGAACGGGGCGGCGCGGGCCCGTCGGCGGCAGTGAGCACGTTCCGTGCTTGCCGGGCCACGGCGACGGTGCCACGGGCGTGCGCTGGCATGCATGAGGCCACGCGGAGAGCAGAGGGGCGTTGGGTGGCGCCGAACGGCGTTGAGTCGCCGTTCCGTCCCCTGTCGGCCGCCACCGGAGGTCCCGACGCCGCAGAAGACGCCGGCGAGGGCGGGCCAGCGTGCCACCGACGCCAGGAAGAGGCCAAGTGCGCGTGTGGTGCTCCAGACAGTAGGAAGAGGCAGCAAGGAACG
Organism: Triticum dicoccoides; assembly: GCF_002162155.2. NCBI lineage: Eukaryota > Viridiplantae > Streptophyta > Magnoliopsida > Poales > Poaceae > Triticum > Triticum dicoccoides. The sequence goes on along the minus strand of NC_041386.1, from coordinate 54,409,128 downwards.
TGCCAAGTGCACTGTGAACGCATGAGTGAAGCTGACGGACGAAAAATGACACTGAAGTCTGAATTTTCTGAATTTGCAAAGGAACAGTGCAGCTCAGGTGTTCGACAGAATGTTTTTGGCCTCTGGGGATTTTTCCTTGAGCTGATTTTTGGTGGAGTGGCTTCTCATTGCTCCAGTAGGCTGCCTGATTTTTGGTGAAATTTTTGGAGAAGTGTAGGTATGAATTTCACCAAATTTGGCAAATCTGGTCCAAACTTGCAGAGACTGAATTTTGAAAAATTTGAAAAGAGAAGGAGTGGATCAAGATGGTTCTGGGTTGTGGGTACAAAGGACTTTCCAGGAGAGTTGGTTTGGGATAAAAACTCAAAGGCAAAGTGGTACTTGCTTTGAAAATTACTAAGGCTCAAAATAATTTGCAGAATTGATTTGAGGGGAAAAAAATTAGAATAAAATCCAAAACTTGCTTCGATTAGTTGGGACAGAGAACTTAGGCTGATTACAAGGAGTAGGGGAGGTTTTGGAGGGGTTTTACCACATGGGCAAAAATGCCAAGTCATGGGTGGTTTCCAAGATATGAAAATCCCAAATTTTCATAGAGTTTCTTTTTAAAAGAAAAAAAAATTAAACTCCCAAAATAATTTGAGAGGGAACCAACAGAGAAGAAGTTTCAAAAGATCAAACACCACAGTTTGAAGAAAAAATAAAATCCTTGCCAAAGAAAAGAAAGTTTTTAAGAGGAAGGATTGTCTGAAAAAAAATAAATGGCCTCTTTTCAAAAACCACAAAGTTTTTTGATGAAAACCAAATTAAAATTTTGGAGTGTCACACATTACCTCGTCATCAATTTCTCTCTGCGCCAGTAGTGCGGCGCTGACCACCTGGTTCGTTGCCGCCAAGTATAGCAGCAACGGTTCCCGTGGCCTAGGCGCAACTAGTATTGGCGCGAAGGAGAGGTACCTCTTCAAATCTTGCAATGCTGCTTCGGCTTCTGGTGTCCACTCCATCGGGCCCGCCTTTTTCAAAATCTTGAAAAAGGGAAGGGCAGCTCGGCGCACTTGGATATGAACCTGCTCATGGCGGCAATGCAACCAGGAAGCCGATGCACATCCTTGACTCGCTTGGGTGCTTCAATCTGCTCTATAGCTTTGATCTTGTCCGGATTGGACTCTATCCCGCGCTGCGACACAAAGAAACCGAGAAGCTTGCCGGATGGGACGCCGAAGACGCACTTCTCAGGGTTCAACTTGAGATTGATCTTGCGTAGGTTTGCAAATGTTTCTTGTAAATCCGGTATGAGGGTTGCCCTGTTCTTGGTTTTGACCACTATATCATCCATATAAGCTTCCATATTTCTATGGAGCTGGGGTTCAAAACCAATCTGGACCGCCCTTGCAAATGTTGAACCAGCACTCTTCAACCCGAAAGGCATCCGTATGAAACAATACGTACCACATGGGGTGATGAATGCCGTTTTCTCTTCATGTTCTCTTGTCATGAAGATCTGGTGGTAGCCGGAGTAGGCATCGAGGAATGACAACAGATCACACCCAGCCGTGGAGTCAACAATCTGGTCGATGCGCGGCAACGGAAGGGGTCTTTGGGACAAGCCTTATTGATATCTGTGTAATCAATACATAGCCTCCACTTCCCATTTGCCTTGCGCACTACCATTGGATTGGCCAACCACATTGGATGGAGCACTCCTCTTACCAAACCCGCTGCTTCCAGTTTTCGGATCTCCTCTGTGATGAACTCTTGTCGTTCCAAGGCTTGCTTTCTGACCTTCTACTTGACGGGCTGGGCATGAGGACAGACAACAAGGTGGTGCTCAATCACCTCCCTGGGAATGTCGGGGATGTCGGATGCTTGCCATGCAAACACATCGACATTCGCCCGCAGGTAGGTGACGAGCGCGTCTTCCTATTTCTCGTCAAGGGCGGAGCTTATGGTAAAAGCCCCTCCCGTGCCGTGCTCCTTGACAAAAACCTTCTTGGTTCCCGGCGGTGTGGCCGTGGACTTCTTGTTTCTGTCAGTGGAGCTCTCTGGCACGTCCTTGACAGGAGCGCTACACTCCGAAGAGGTGCGCTTGCCGGAGTGGGTGCCTGAGGTCTCACCGGTCTTCTTCTTTTTCCTTCCCGGGGCTCCATCGGCAGGAGCAAGCGCCTTAGCAGTGGCAGATGCTGCAACTGCTCGTTGGTAGAGTTGGTCACCACAAATTAGCGCATCCTTCTTGTCTGATTGGACGGTGATGATCGTCATAGGCCCCGGCATCTTCAGGGTGTTGTAGGCGTAATGTGACGCCGCCATGAACTTGGCCAGCGCTAGGCGACCAAGGATGCCATTGTAAGGCAAGGGGATCTTGGCAACATCGAACACAATCCTTTCTATCCTGTAGTTCAGATCACTCCCAAAAGTCACGGGCAACGTGACCTTTCCCTTTGTTTGACTTCTTCCCGTGTCGACCCCCTGAAACATGCCCGTCTCTTCGAGGTCTTCATCAGGAATCTGTAGTTTCTCGATCACAACAGGCGAGATTAAGTTCAGACCGGCCCCGCCATCGACTAGCATCTTTGTAACCTTGAGGTTGCGTATTGTTGGTGAAACCAACAATGGCAAGCACCCGACTGCAGTAGTGCGATCAGGGTGATCCTCAGTGTCAAAAATGATAGGTGTGCTGGACCACTTCAGCGGCCTTTGGGCATCAAACGACGGCTCTGTCACTGTAATCTCACGCGCCCACTGTTTATGCTGGCGGTGAGAGATATGCAGCGAGGCGCCGCCATCGACGCACATGGCCTCCGTAGCTTTCTGAAATTCTTGGTCACCAGACTCATCGTCTTCTTCGCGATCATCGTCTTCTGCCTTTTTGTCACGGCCCCGGGCGGGCCTCTCCTGCTGTTTATCTTTGCCGCGACGGCCCGCCTGGCCGTCACGCTTCTTGCCGGACCCCTCAGCACCGTCCTGGCCTTTCTCCTTGTCCCGCCTCTCATATTCAGCCCTCTGCTTCTCAGCAAGGAGCTCAACCTGTTGGCAGTTCTGGAGATCATGGCCTTTGGTGCGATGGATCTTGCAGTATTGCTTGTCGGAGTTTCTTGGCTTCTCGGCAGCCGCTAAGGCCCGGCAGGCGACACATCCGGCAATTTCCTTGCCGGGGTCATCTGCCTTGGTTTTCTTGGCGGAGCCAGCGTCGTCAGATCCCTCGACGGCAAGCACGGCTTTACCTTTGCGCTTCCTGTTGCGGCGCCGGCCTTTCTTCGCTGGGGCGGCAGTATCCTCATCTGAGGAGTCGGTTTCCACGCCGGCATCTTCGCCGGGGTACTTCCTTCCCTCTTGAGCTCGGGCACATCTATCAGCAAGAACATAGAGTTCTGCCACATCTTTCACCTTGTTCATTGCCAGCTCTTCGCGCATCTTGCGGTTACGCACGTTCTGATGGAACGCGCTGATGATGGCGGCAGGGTGAACATCAGGGATATTTTACTGTACCGGGCTGAACCTCTATTTATACTTGCGCAGACTCTCGCCTCCCTTCTGGAGAATGACGTGCAGGTCGCTTGCTTGGCCATGGGCTTGGTGACCTCCAGTAAAGGCACCCACAAACTCATGGCACAAATCTGACTAGGAGGAAATAGAGTCTACCGGCAAGTGCATCAACCACGACATGGCGTTGGGTTTAAGAGCCAATCGAAAGTAATTCACAAGCACCTTATCGTCGCGGGCTCCGGCAGCTTGCATCACGATGGTGTAGACGCTGAGGAACTCAGACAGGTGGGTCTTCCCGTTGTACTTTTCGCCAACGTCAGGTTTGAAGGTGCGGTGAGTGGGCCACTGGAACTGCTGCAGCTCACGGGTAAAACCCGGACAGCCTACCTCGTAAGGTAGGCCTCCAGGGCTCTCCGGGGCCGGGTGGTTCGTAGCAGGTCCTGCTCGCCTGTCTGACTGGTGGCGCGCTCCGTGCCGGCGCTCGATAGTGGTTCGAGCGTCTTCATGGGCTCCTTCCCGAAGAACTTGGCGCTGGTCACAGTGGGTCCGTGGGTCAGACGATGCTATGGAGATGTCATCGCCCGTGACGTCGCGACGAGCCGGCGTCAGCGGTACCGGATAGGGAAGAGGTGAATGCACCATGGTCGCAGCGCCGCCGGCTTTTCCGCCACCGGTGCGCAGGACTCCATCGGAGCGTCGACTCGGGGGACCCATCGGACTTGGTTCGTCTTTGTTGGCCACCGCAACAAGGCTTCGGACAGTGGCTCTCCATTTGTCGAGTTTCCCCGTAGTGGGAGGAAAGTCGAGGAGCAACTGCGCGCGCGCCAGGGCCTCTGCTGGCGTCGGTGGCAGCGGAACCTGCACGGATCGCGACGCGCTTCGACTTCTGACCACGTCAGAAGGAGCTCTATCATGACCCCGCGGTCGCATGCCATTTTCACCAGCACTTCGGCGAGCGGGCAGGTCTTCTACGTCCCGGGAGTGGCGCTCGGGGCTCTTCCCGCGGTGACGCTCGGGATCTTCGGCGTGATTACGCCGTTCGTCGCGCGCTGCCTGGGAGGAGCGCGCTGTTGGCGCCAGCGTGGTAGTCTTGGAGGCCCTTGCGTCGCCTTCGGGTGGGGCGGCGATGACCTTGGAAGGCCCCGCTCCACCCACGGAGGGCCTGGCTCCGCCTTTGGATTTGGCGATGTGTGGCCCGTTACCAGGCGCACAAACATCACTGCCTCCCAAACTCCGGCTGCTGGGATGGTGTTGGTGTTCGCGAGCAGCGCCCCGGGTCCTTTCTGCGACCGGTCCGCTGCTCGCCCGCGTCGGGATGGGCTGTCCGGCTTCTGACTGGCCAACCGCCATCGTCGTCTTCTTATTGGGCGCCATGATGATGAAGAAGCGTCGAACTAACTGCTAAAGCCGATTCTCACAACTGCGCCCCCTACCTGGCGCGCCAAAGATGTCGGTGGGAATGACACCTATGGGATCACAAGAATCCCTACTACGGTTAGCGGGGCGCGGGGTCGTGAGAAGAGCGGATCAAACAGATAGTACACAGTTTGTTTATCCAGGTTCGGGCCGCGAGGATGCGTAAAACCCTACTCCTGCTTTGGTGGATGTATATTCCTATTCTTGAGCTAGCTCTGGGGCATTAGGAGCTCCAAAAAAAGCCGAATCCTCCTCCTGGTCGCCTCAGGCCTCCTTTTATAGAAAAAGGGGTTGCCAAAGTGGCACGCAAGAGGTGGAAAGGGTACAGTGATGCGAGGTTATCCCTCAAATTACATGACAAGGCGCATTTAATGTGTCTTGCTTAGGTGTCCTTGCTTTATCAGGGACGGGGGAGAAACCTGTCTCGTCCATCGCCGCCCCTTCTTGTGTCGACACACGCCCTGGCCAGCGATGCCTGTGATGCCATGTAGGTAGGAAGGTAGCTGAGGTGGCGCAATGGAGGGTCTTCACGAAGATCTGCATGCCGCTACGTAGGTGCCTGCCCAGCTGGTTGGGTCGGCAGCTCAGTCCTACGGTGGTGCAGGTTTAGTCGGCGTGGGCCTGATGGTGGCCCTGTGGATGTCCTTGGAAAAGGGCCTTGCCAGGGCCCCGGTAAGGGTCTTGCCGAGGCGCCTGCTGTCATCCCCGGCAAGGCGCTTGCCGGGGGTCTCGTGGTCTTCCCTGGCTGGTATCTCGCCAAAGGTCGTCGTCTTCTTAGTGCGTATTTGATCTTGAATGCCTTCACAAAGATCTGCATGCCACCACGGGGATGTCTCCCGAATCCTTGCCCCTTGGGGGCAGTGGACTCAAGGGTAATTTGTTCCGTAGGCGTGGGGCGAGTCGCCGCGGCAAGGGTCTTGCCAGGGTTACCAAAGCTGTCTCCCGACAAGGATCTTGCCGGGGGAGTCCGCTTCGTCCCTTTTGCTCTTCGTGGTCTTGGCCTTGGCGTCGTCCTAGTTCCCTTGAGCTTCGGTCTTACCCTAGCTCACCTCCCTTGCCTCGCTTGGTGTGGTGGTGCCCGTGGCTCAGACTGTCCGTGCACAGTTATAGGGGTACAAAAAGTGTACCCCTCTTTTTGTACACCGACATCATACCAAGCAAAAACTAGCATATTCAAGGAAGAGGAAAGAAACAATAGCAATCTCAACATAACGAGAGGTAATTTGGCAACATGAAAATTTCTACAACCATATTTTCCTATCTCATAATAATTACATGTGGGATCATAAGAAAATTCAACGAAATATCTATCACATAATATATTTTCAATACGATCCACATGCATGCGAACTTGACACTCTTCCAAAATAGTGGGATTAACATTAACTAAAGTCATGACCTCTCCAAACCTACTTTTATCAAAAACTTCATAAGATTGAACATTCTCCAAATATGTGGGATCTAAAGTTAACACTCTTCCAAACCCACTTTCAATATTATTGCAAACATTATCAATCTCATATTCATCATGGGGCTTAAATAAAATTTCAAGATCAAAAGAAGAATCACCCCAATCATGATCATTTCAACAAATAGTAGTTCTAGCAAAACTAGCACCCCCAAGCTTAGGGTTTTGCATATTATTAGCACAATTGATATTAAGAGAATTTATAATAACATCATTGCAATCATGCTTTTGATTCAAGGAACTAATAAGTATGGGTGCAATAGCAACGATCCCATGTTTAACATAAGGAACTATAGAAAACTCATCTTCATAAATATTGGCATCATGGCCACAAGAATAGCAAGCATCATGTTCATCAAGGGATATTTCAATCAAATCATCGGAATCATAATTATCTATAGATTCATGCATATCATTATTTTCTTCCGAAGAAACGATCATTCTTTCAATAAATTCTTTGACATAGACAATATGAGCATAGTTTTCATAGCAATATTTAAGTATGTCAAAATTTTCAGATTCGTAAAGAGTAACATCATACTTTTCATTCAAAGAACCAACTTCATAAGCACCCTTAAAAGCAACAAATTCTTCAATTTGTTCGATGTTGTAGTAACTATAAACACCCTTTGTATAAGAAGATAAGATTTCATTATCATCAAACTCACATAGGTAGGGGAGGTGTTTTTTAGGGTTCTTAGAACAACAAGTAAAATCACAAATTTTACAAAGATTCCAAGCATAACACAGCGATTTGTTTCCCATAAGAGTCTCCCTTTTTCAGACAAACAGTGACGCACAAAATGAGCATGCTCATCTAAAGATTTCCCATCAACTAGGCTAGTTGGGGTTTTAGCATGAGCGCATAAGGATCGAAGATGATCCAAGTAGAACACTTTAAGTGGATCCATATCAATAGATTTTTAGCAAGCAAAGATGCAAGAAAACAGAAGGCACATGGAACACAAGCAAAGATACATACGGGAAGAAGCCGAAGAAAAGGCAAAGGTTTTCGAAAATAGTTTTAGAAGTGGGGGAGAGGAAAATGAGAGGCAAATGGAAAATAGTGTAATGCGAGAGTTAAGAGTTTGTGATGGGTACTTGGTATGTCTTGACTTGTGCGTAGATCTCCCCGGCAACGGCGCCAGAAATCCTTCTTGCTACCTCTTGAGCACTGCGTTAGTTTTCCCTTGAAGAGGAAAGGGTGATATAGAAAAGTAGCGTACGTATTTCCCTCAGTTTTTGAGAACCAAGGTATCAATCCAGTAGGAGACTACACGCACGTCACCTCGTACCTACACAAACAAATAAGAACCTCGCAACCAACACGATAAAGGGGTTGTCAATCCCTTCACGGTCACTTACGAGAGTGAGATCTGATAGCAATAATAAGATAAATATTTTTTGTATTTTTATGATATAGATTGAAAGTAAAGATTGAAAAATAAAATAGATTGGAAACTTATATGATAGAAGATAGACCCGGGGGCCATAGATTTGACTAGTGGCTTCTCTCAAGATAGCATAAGTATTACGGTGGGTGAACAAATTACTATCGAGCAATTGATAGAAAAGTGCATAATTATGAGAATATCTAGGAATGATCATGCATATAGGCATCACATATGCGACAAGTAGACCGAAACGATTTTGCATCTACTACTATTACTCCACACATCGACAGCTATCCAGCATGCATCTAGAGTTTTAAGTTCATAAGAACAGAGTAACGCATTAGGCAAGATGACATGATGTAGAGGGATAAACTCAAGCAATATGATATAAACCCCATCTTTTTATCCTCGATGGCAACAATACAATACGTGCCTTGCTGTCACTTGGAAAGGACACCGCAAGATTGAACCCAATGCTAAGCACTTCTCCCATTGCAAGAAAGATCAATCTATTAGGCCAAACCAAACTGATAATTCAAAGAGACTTGCAAAGATAACCAATCATACATAAAAGATTTCAGCAAAGAATCAAACATTGTTCATAGACAATCTTGATCATAAACCCACAATTCATCGGATATGGACAAACACACCGAAAATAAGAATTACAACGAATAGATATCCAAGAAGATTGAGGAGAACTTTGTATTGAGATCCAAAGAGAGAGAAGAAGCCATCTAGCTAATAACTATGGACACAAAGGTCTATGGTAAACTACTCACACATCATTAGAGAGGCTATGGTGTTGATGTAGAAGCCCTCCATGATCGATTCCCCCTTCGGAGGAGCTCCAGAAAAGGCCCCAAGATGGTATCTCTTGGGTACTGAAGGTTGCGGTGGTGGAAATAGGGTTTATGAGGTATATGGATATATATAGGAGGAAGAAGTAGGTCGGTGGAGCTGCGAGGGGCCCACAAGGGTGGGGGGCGTACCCACTACAAGAAATATGTCAACTTGTGACCTTGACTATTGGTCACTGAATGGTCATTATTTTCCATTTGTGACCTTTTTGTGACCAAAAAAAGATGGTCAAAAGCTAGCGGTCGTAAACTGAAATTAACGACCTTCTCTGTGAGAAGGTCGTAGACTTTTACGACCAAAATATGCCTACTGTTTTGTTTTGGTCACTAGCAGCCTCCCCAGGCCACGTAGGCATCCGACGTGGCAATCTGTTGTGGCACAAGAATCAGCCCGGTCCAATTCGATGTTTTACATGGGCCGAGCCCATTAATTCAGCCCATATATATATATTTTTTCCTATGAATTTTTTGTCAGCTAAGTGGACCAAGCCCAACATTGCAGCCTTTTTATTTTTGGGCCATGGCCTTTTTGTCTCAACAATTTCATTTTTTTCTAAATTAAGTTCACTAATCAGGTGGGTCCCCATTGTCAGGTTCTAGTACTGGGTCCTAGCCATCAGGGCAATATTATTCATTTTTTTATTTCACGCAAATAAATATCTGGTATTCAAATTGTCACACACACGAAATACTTCAAATATTATCAACCATCAAAGTGCTACATCATATAACACACATACAATGTGATCAGCATCTAGTTTACAATCATATAACAAGCTCCACAAGTGTACAATCACATGAGCCAGGTTCTGCAACATCATACACACATACAAATAGGAGCAGTATAAAGGGTTTCATTAATGCAAAACTTGACAGTTGACAGCAATGTTAGAACTATGCTTCCTCCGACTTCTTTGTCCTGATGCTCACGAAGAAACATGAAAGCCCAGCATGTGCACGTTACAGATCAAAATGTTTAGGAACAAAATAGAAGTAAATCTAACAGAATATTTAACAATAAATAACAGAATAATGAAGTTAATGAGACATTTGAGAATCAACTTGACAGTTGACATCAATGTTTGCATTGGACACATCCAAAACTAAAATAATACATAAATGCCTAAATTCCAATGCCCAATGCCTCAATTTAGTAAACACTAAGCATGGTACATAGTAAAGATTTGACACAACCAGAACTGAAATCATTTACTGTATCAAGCAACAATGATGCAACACACAAGAAAAGAGAGATGCACAACGGAGCAGCATCGTATATCACACAATATGGACACTGCCAGCTCACCGAAGAACTTGTGGTCATCGCCGTACACAGCCACCATAACACCGGTCACCTTGTTGATCTTGTCCTTGAAGTTCTCTAACTCCGGGTTGTTCCACTACAGCTCAGTATTTTCTCAACCGTATGTGTACATGCATCATGGCATACATAAAATATTCTAGTCAATATTCTCAGCTAACTGTGATGTAATGAAAATAATTACTTAAGGACTTGGGGTAAAAATTGATTTTAGACAACAAAATTAGCAGCGCTCATTTCAACCATGTTCAGATAAACTTGAGGTAAATTAGCAGTAATGATATTAGTTACAAGCTACGTGTGTAACTGCTATCAACACCACCACCACCAGAGACACGCAAGATAAGCATCAACACCACCATGATCTTGATATTAGCCACCCCATATCACCAGAGCATCACAGGGGCACATATATAAAGCAAGTATACGTGGGCAGCTACTGACAGACCCTAGAACCGCATGAATTTATCACCAGAGAGCTCCAGTAGGAGTTGATGCTTGGTTACAGCATCTAGCAGCAACTAGTAGAGCCCCACATCCAACCCAAATCATGGAGAAGGCCATGGAGGAGCTACATCAGAGAAGTAGGCACGGGGAGGAGCTCACCAGAGGGAGGTTGTAGCCGTAGTAGAGGCTCAGCCACACCACGGCTGTGGTGTGACCATCACCACATCCAGGAGAGGGTCTGGAAGCCGTCGAAGCACCACCGCGGTGACCAGGGCAAGCGCCGGGCACAGTGGCGCCGCCCCAGGCACATCACCGCATGGAAATCATCGGTCTCGCACTGTTTCAAGAAATGTTCACAACAACTTTTTCAGACTCGATCAATTCTGAAGAAACCACCTTCGTCGTCAGACACATACATACATACAGGATGCAAAAAAAGAAGAAACAGAGCAGGGACCTGGTCAATCATGAGATAGTGTTCAGATCATTAGGAAGAAATAGGCCATTGTATAGCTCACATAAACAGATCTGCTACTATGCACAACACAAGCACTGTCAGGACCGAATTTTCAGGATATAAATTTCCCAGAAAATGGCCCTTGCGCTCACCAGCCCCAGGATTACTATTAGCTGATGAGGCACCAACTTGATACAGAAATTCCAAGCAAAGTACATAATATGTAGTACAAGACCATTCTGGCCTATGGGTACAACAATTTGTTTCTAGTGGTTGATGGCGGAAGCGGTTTGCGGATCATAAGCGTCTATGGGACTCCATTTCCCACAGGAACAACTGACCAGGAAAACTCGTATCTTCCCGAGGCTGCTATCACCATTGCGTAGGTTCCGGGGCTGTCATCACAACGCTCCTCTCCACGCAAGAAATCTTGCCAAGACAATAGCCAGGGACAAGCCAGTGAGTACATTGAATGTACTCACTAACATTAAGAACACAGGTATAATATAGCCACTGATAATCATGCCTTGAAATATTCTATGATCACTTCGTCAGTTATGAAATAAGGTTCATGATGCACGCAAGCAGATCATTCAAATAAAACATGAGTAAACAATCTAGGAGTAGAAATGAAAAGCACCGATCGAGTGTCTGAAGTGACGCCTCGAAAGAATAATAATATGAAGCATGCCGCAGTCGGGCATCTGAGCGACACCACATAAAGGGCTTATAAATAAAAGGTATAACTAGCATGCCACAGTTGGGCATTTGTGCGACACCACACAAAGGGCTTATAAGTAAATGAAATAACAAGCATGCCACAGTCGGGCGTCTGTGCGACACCACATAAAGGGCTTATATAAAAATAATCACAGTGAATATCCAGGTGGTAGAACCGTCCCAGGGATACTCATTAATTTCAAATAATACAATTGATTAGTCCACAATAATAATAATCATAATCATCATATGTCATAGGTCATAATCAATGTTCTGGTATAGTAGTTTTTCCTTCGAAGACCGACACTAAGACCGACACTTGACCCATCCCAGACTGTAGTCCTTAACCATGCACACGGCTATTCGAATAGGTATAGTATCTCTGTAGAGGGTGTACTCTTTACCCACTAGCAACAGATTCCTTTAGTCCATCGGGACTAAGTTCGTCTATGGTCTTTCATTTGAAAACACAGCTGACCGCACACACTAGCTTAACTTACCGGTGTCTGGAATCACCCACGACACCTGTCAAGCGAAACTCTAAGTGGGGAGGCTACAACCTCGCTTAGCATGGGATCAAACTTATATCGCGCGCTCTAAGGGGTGCCTCCCTCTCGGTCCCAACCGGAAACACCCATGCCCCCGGACCAGGTGGCATGCCTACCGGATGCAGCCGGTATCTTCCACCATGGCCTCTCTGTACGGTGTGTGCTAGGACAGGGCTTGACAACTTACTGAACCGTACCCTACCTACGACAGGGACAAGTGGCAGCACGAAACAAGTATGGGGGTTACTGGAACAAGACTTGATCTAGAGCCGACTCAGGAGGTTTAAGCATTCCTGCATGGTTAGCTCAAGAATTATATTTCACATCCATCAGACAGAACCACCACTCATGATACCTCCCCATGCCCCACCGGTCATCATCGTCACCGACGAGGGACAACCTCGTGTCTACCCAAGACAAAGGCTTTCTCGGATCCTTCCCGGTAGGCATGAGAGGCATATGAGGGGGATTTCTATCACAAACATATCAAATGCCAACAGCATGAAATCATCAATATGCACTATGATTATGATCGTATCATCGCATAGAATAACGAAATCTCCAAGACAAGATGGGGTTGCAACCGTATCAACAACGCAAGAGAATATTATGCCAGGGTTCAGAATGCTTGCCTTCAAGTTGTGGAGAGGCAGGGTGCATTCCAAAACTTTTGAAAGTTTTCTTCTCCCTCTCCATAACCCTATTTTAAATAAATTTGAATTAACACATACTTTAAAAACAGTACAAAAAATTTCTTTGGAAAATTTTGAAATAAATATGAAAATAAACTAGATAATATTTGGGAAACAACAGAAAAAGAATCAAGTCATTTGGATTTATATTTAAAAAAATATAGCCAGTCAAAGTTTCAGTCAAACTCTGATTTTAAAATAAAACAGAAAAAAGAAAACGTTTCGATGAGAATACGCTTTCGAAGCAGGGGAGACGTACTTGGGGGTTTTACGCTTCCACTTAAAACGACGCGGGCGGGGCTGTGTCGCTGACTGTGGGTCCAGGTGGACCACTGGTCAGGTTCAGAATGCGGGGCTCCAGCGATCAACGCCGGCGAACGGCGGCTTCCCGCGGGCTCTGGAGGGTAGGGATGGATCCGCCAGACCGGGGCGATCCTCCCGGTGGTTGTTGGGTCAGCGGGGGTGGAGGGAGTCGCCGGCGGCGAGCTCCATGGCGGAGGAAGCTTCGGCTGGATTTGGGGTTCTGGGCTGCGGTGGTTCCCCGTCGCAGCCGAGGGCTTGGGCGGCTCCGTAAGATCGAGGGGAAGAGGACGGTGGCTCTGGAGGGGCGGGGGAGGCTCTGGTTGCAACTGAATGGACCGGAGGGCAGCGGCTATACTGGCTGGAGATGGGGGAGACGGCCTCTCGCCGTCGATTGCGGGCTAGGGGAGCTCCAGATGGTTGGCTTGAGGTTGCCTGAGGGCCTAGGCAAGCTCGGGGGTCTTTTTGTAGTGCAACGAGGTCGGTTCCGCGGCGTTGGATAAGAACGACGGCGAACCGCCGTTCTATTGCTGCAGGGGGGACGTGGCGGCGACGAGCGCTTGCAGACGAGCTTGTGGATGAGCTCGGACTGCTCTAGAGGGCAGCTGGCGCACGTGTGTGGCTCGGGCGGCACCGTCCATGGCAGAGGTTGCTGTGGCCGCCCGCTTGCTGCCATGGCCGACCTGACGGCGGCGTTGTAGGGCGCCAGAAGGGGGCCAGGGCGGCTCTGCGGCGAGGGAGGGGTTGGGCGCTGGCTGCGAGTGGCCAGGGGGCAGCACGAGCACGGGGCGGGCTACAGCGAGACGCGGCGGCTCGGTGCACGCGCGTGCAAAACGTGCACTCTGGGCACGCCCAGCGCACGCACGCTACGTGCTCGACACAATGCCAGAGCGTGCTAGAGGATTAGGATGAGGCTGGGGATTAGCAGGCCTGGGTTAGGGTTAGCTAGGAGCTTAGTGGACATATTGGTTGGGTCAGGGGGTCAAGTCCACAATGCAGACTAAAGATCATGCCAAATCTATGCATGCACTCAAGGTGTTTGACAGAATGCCATGTGCATCTACGCAACTCTTGGGGTGGCCAAAAGCTCCAGACCAGTGTCTATTTAGGTGTAGGTGATGGTGGCAAGGTGAGTTGGTCAAGACTAGAAACTTGATAGAGCAAGTTTTTGGGAAAACCATTTCTAGACAGAAAGAAAAGGGCATAGTTTCATGGACCAAAAACACTCGAATGGTTCCACCCTCCTGGACTTAAGGGTTTTGCAGGGTGGTCTATAAGTAGGAAAAAGCTCATGGTTACTAGAGCAAGAGGAATTAGGGTTGCAGTACAAATCACCAAGCTGGACCAGAATGAAAAAGAGGTTGATTCACTCAAATTTTTCAAATAACATCAATGGGTGTTTTTCATAGAGTTGAATAAAATACTCCTATTAACATCCCATAATTTTGGTGGAAGTTTTAAAGAAATATTTAAATAGTATGTAGTGCAAAATTGCCCACTGGACCAGATTTGAAAACTTGGTGTAGAGCTCAAAATTTCCAATGAATAGAAGATATTTTTGCATAAAAGTGATTTAAAAAACATCACATGACATCTCCAAATTTTGGTTGGGATTTTAGATAAATTTATCAAATGGTTGTAGTTCAAAAAGAGCTCCAAAACTAATGAAAAATCACTTTAAGGAATAAAGCTCAAAGAGAAATAGTTATGCAAATAAATCCACTGATAATAGGAATGTATTTCTTGAATGGGCAAACAAGTCCAATAATATATTTGGAAAGTTTTTACTTGGGGTAAAAACTCCATAATAATAAGGAAAAGAATGTCTCTGAAATCAAAAGAAAATCCAAAAAATAAAAGTTTAAATTTCCTGGCAAAATTTTAATTAATAAGACAAGGTTGAAATTTTTTGGGGTGTCACAACACTACCCCCCTTAAGAAAAATCTCGTCCTGGAGATTTGCTAAGGGTCGTTTTCAAAATATAGCTCATATTAGCTGAAACCGAACAATTTACTCATAGCACGAACTTGGGTACAACGCATAAGCTGCAACACATAAATAAACATAGACATGACGTTTACAATGAAAACGGTAAGAGGACAGGGTCCTGAGAGAACGTCTCTGGCACTGGGGTACACTCCTCCTCTATCAGGGAAAGAGGATTGACTAGTCGATGAATGTGTCTCTCCTGGTCGGGCCTAAGTGGTCTGCCGATGGCGATCTGAGGATTTAAATCAGCGAGGCTCTGAAGGTAACCCATTGTTCGCTGGGTCAGACGCTCTTGCGCGATGACGTACTGGGCACTGTTGGCCAGTACTGGGTCTCTCTCAATTCGTCCACCGGGAAAAGATGCTACTTCCCCCGGTGCTGCACGGCTCGGAAAGTAATAATACCCTCGTTCGCTGGCATAGGGTACCGCGAATCGAAGGCGAACAAGCGCTTCGTGTGCAGCCGCTTCTATGGCCATCTGTGGAGTCGGCATAGATTTCCCCAGGAAGGAGACTTCCGTTGGGTCTTGGTTTGAGTTTACGGGAGGGATGTGCACTACTGCCCAATATTTCGAGGTGTATGAGGTGATTCTCGATTTGAGCAGCTCGTACTGGGGTGTCTGGGTAGAACCCATGGTACTGCAGGTAAAGTCCTACAATATTTTAACAAAACTACCTGGGGTTGCCTCGGGGATCCTCAGATAAATGCTAGGGCTCGGCATGGCAAGAAATGGCTGTGAGGGCTGTGCCCAAGGTGAGGGGTACTTGACAAGGTCACGAGGTGGCCTTTTATATAGCAACTGGGCTAGGTTATTTACCGCGGTGAAGGGCAACTAGTTTGCCGGTTCTGCTATATGGGTTTGGGGTCAAAGCCACAGAAACACACATCCCACAAAAGTGGCGCATTACTGTGGGTGCCGTCGGGGTTGGTTTTTGGTAGCTACGCCCGGAATTAAAAATGCAACCGTACATCAACATACTTATGCATAGCTACTATTTAAAATAAGGGCGCACATGCAGACAACATTCCAATATGGCGATACATGATCACACAATTACAGGGCGTGGGGTATACTAAGACTCCGTACTAATCGAGTGACTTAGTCTACCTCGTTTATGTCCAAGCGGGCTTGCCTTGTGGACGCCGAGGCTTCTCCACGGTTTTCACTGTCAGGGTTAGCTGGAGGGGGTTGAGGGGCTGCAGGGTCAGGGTAGCAATGATGACCATCTCGGGGATTGTTGGCCACAATCCCGTTGGAGCGTGTTCCCAAAAGGCGATGAAGCACTTCTGGAGACATCATAGTACCTTGGTCGATGGCTCGGGCTGTCCTCAAGGTCTCGATCGGTTGTCCGAACAGCACGACTGGGTTGACGGTGTCGGGCTCATCTTCTCTTCTTGCCGGGGCTCGGCGGATCAGTTCTCCACGAGCTGCGATCAGATCAGGGGTGATTTGATCGAACAATTCCTCTAGTGCACTTACATAGCGCACCAGATGCAATAATGCAGGATCCATCTCGTGATCTCTGTTGGCAACTTGGGGTGGCCTACCATACCCGTCACGGCTGGGGTAGTACTAGAAGGAGCGACAGTTAACTCTAGGCGACAAGTGCTGGAGTTGAACTATAGCCTCTCGAGCAGCTAGTTGGATGGCCTGTGGCTCAAAGGAAGTTGTCCTTCCGAGGAACCTATAGGGGCGTTCTGGCGATAGACCCCTACCATAGACGTGTACAGTGGCCCAGAATTGACGGCTCTCACCACTCATGGACCCTTGGTACACAACATATTTTGGGGGCTCTTCTAACGCGAAGGCACAACGGGTGAGGTTTGCTAGCACGGTCACGAAGCCTCCAAGGTTGGTTGATGTGGTCTCATTGTGAACAATGGGTCCTGGCATTTTAGCTTGGTTTGGGAAGAGGCTGAGCCATGCTGGGTTGAGGTTTGCATGCCCCTTTTATAGAAAAAGGGGACAGAGTCTTCCTTCGCACGCTTGCGAATGAGACAATTTAGGTGTCGGTCACTGGCACGTGATCGACAGGCTAGGCTGATAGGTTGGGCACCGACTACCAAAAGGTGTCGGGTCATTGTGTGGCTATCTTACACGAGAAGCTTGGCCGGGATTTGGTTAAGGTCTGGTGGGTTGGTTACCTAGGTTTTTCGACCTGGCTAAGTTAGGATTAGCCAATGGTCAACCTGGCTCTGATACCAAGTTTGTCAGGACCGGCTTTTCGGGATATAAGTTCATAGAAAATGGCCCTTGAGCTCACCAGCCCCAGGATTACTGTTAGCTGATGAGGCACCAACTTGATACATAAATTCCAAGGAAAGTACATAATATGTAGTACAAGACCATTCTGGCCTATGGGTACAACAATTTGTTTCTAGTGGTTGATGGCGGAAGCGGTTTGCGGATCATCAGCGTCTATGGGACTCCATTTCCCACAGGAACAGCTGACCAGGATAAATCCTATCTTCCCGAGGCTGCTATCACCATTGCGTAGGTTCCGGGGCTGTCATCACAACGCTCCTCTCCATGCAAGAAATCTGGCCAAGACAATAGCCAGGGACAAGCCAGTGAGTACTTTGAATGTACTCGCTAACATTAAGAACACAGGTATAATATAGCCACTGATAATCATGCTTTGAAATATTCTATGATCACTTTGTCAGTTATGAAATAAGGTTCATGATGCACGCAAGCAGATCATTCAAATAAAACATGAGTAAACAATCCAGGAGTAGAAATGAAAAGCACCGATCGAGTGTCTGAAGTGACGCCTTGAAAGACTAATAATATGAAGCATGCCGCAGTCGGGCGTCTGAGCGACACCACATAAAGGGCTTATAAATAAAAGGTATAACCAGCATGCCACAGTCGGGCGTCTGTGCGACACCACATAAAGGGCTTATAAATAAATGAAATAACAAGCATGCCACAGTCGGGCGTCTGTGCGACACCACATAAAGGGCTTATATAAAAATAGTCATAGTGAATATCCAGGAGGTAGAACCGTCCCAGGGATACTCATTACTTTCAAATAACACAATTGATTAGTCCACAATAATAATAATCATAATCATTATATGTCACAGGTCATAATCATTGTTCTGGTTTAGTAGTTTTTCCTCTGAAGACCGACACTAAGACCGACACTTGACCCATCCCAGACTGTAGTCCTTAACCATGGACATGGCTATTCTAATTGGTATAATATCTCTGCAGAGGGTGTACTCTTTACCCACTAGCAACGGATTCCTTTAGTCCATCGGGACTAATTCCGTCTACGGTCTTTCATTCGAAAACACACGTGACCGCACACACCAGCTTAACTTACCGGTGTCTGGAATCACCCACGACACCTGTCAAGTGAAACTCTAAGTGGGGAGGCTACAACCTCGCTTAGCATGGGATCAAACTTATATCGCGCGCTCTAAGGGGTGCCCCCCTCTCGGTCCCAACCGGAAACACCCATGCCCCCGGACCAGGTGGTATGCCTACAGGATGCAGCCGGTATCTTCCAGCATGGCCTCTCTGTACGGTGTGTGCTAGGACAGGGGTTGACAACTTACTGAACCGTACCCTACCTACGGTAGGGACAAGTGGCAGCACAAAACAAGTATGGGGGTTATTGGAACAAGACTCGATCTAGGGCCAACTCAGGAGGTTTAAGCATTCCTGCATGGGTAGTTCAAGAATTATATTTCACATCCATCAGACAGAACCACCACTCATCATACCTCCCCATGCCCCACCGGTCATAATCGTCTCGACGAGGGACAAGCTCGTGTCTACCCAAGACAGAGGCTTTCCCGGATCCTTCCCGGTAGGCATGAGAGGCATATGAGGGTGATTTCTATCACAAACATATCAAATGTCAACAGCAGGAAATCATCAATATGCACTATGATTATGATCGTATCATCGCATAGAATAACGAAATCTCCGAGACAAGATGGGGTTGCAACCGTATCAACAACGCAAGACAATATTATGCCAGGGTTGAGAATGCTTGTCTTCAAGTTGTGGAGAGGCAGGGTGCATTCCAAAACTTTTGAAAGTTTTCTTCTCCCTCTCCATAATCCTATTTTAAATAAATTTGAATTAACACATACTTTAAAAATAGTACAAAAAATTTGATTGGAAAATTTTGAAATAAACATGAAAATAAACTAGACAATATTTGGGAAACAACAGAAAAAGAATCAAGTCATTTGGATTTATATTTAAAAAGATATAGCTAGTCAAAGTTTCAGTGAAACTCTGATTTTAAAATAAAACAGAAAAAAGAAAACGTTTCGATGAGAATACACTTTCGAAGCAGGGGAGACGTACTTGGGGGTTTTACGCTCCCACTTAAAACCATGCCGGCGGGGCTGGGTCGCTGACATTGGGTCCAGGGGTCCCACTAATCAGTTTTGACCAGTCGTTCCCCGCCTCCTTCTTCCTCTATCCGAGCCGATGCGGGGCTCCGGCGATCAACGCCGGAAAACGGCGGCTTCCCGCGGGCTCCGGAGGGTAGGGATGGATCCGCCAGACCGGGGCGGTCCTCCTACTGGTTGTTGGGTCGGCGGGGGTGGAGGGAGTCGCCGGCGGCGAGCTCCGCGGTGGTGGAAGCTTCGGGTGGATTTGGGGGTCTGGGCTGCGGTGGTTCCCCGTCGCCGCTGAGGGCTTGGGCGGCTCCGTAAGATCGAGGGGAAGAGGACGGTGGCTCTGGGGGAGCGGGGGAGGCTCTGGTTGCGACTGAATGGACCGGAGGGCGGTGGCGGCTGTACTGGCCGGAGATGGGGGAGACGGCCTCCCGCCGTCGATTGCGGGCTAGGGGAGCTCTAGAGGATTGGCTTGAGGTTGCCTGAGGGCCTAGGAAATCTCGGGGGTCTTTTTATAGTGCAAGGAGGTCGGTTCCGTGGCATTGGATAAGAACGATGGCGAACCGCCGTTCTGTT
Source organism: Triticum dicoccoides (assembly GCF_002162155.2). Lineage (NCBI taxonomy): Eukaryota > Viridiplantae > Streptophyta > Magnoliopsida > Poales > Poaceae > Triticum > Triticum dicoccoides. The sequence continues at coordinate 54,389,091 of NC_041386.1, read as the reverse complement.
GCTGCAGGGGGGACGTGGCGGCGACAAGCGCTTGTAGACGAGCTTGTGGATGAGCTCGGACTGCTCCAGAGGGCTGCAGGCGCATGCGTGTGGCTCGGGCGGCACCATCCATGGCAGAGGCTGCTGTGGCCGCCCCTTGCTGCCATGGCCGACCTGACAGCGGCGCTGTAGGGCGCCAGGAGGGGGCCAGGGCGGCTCTGCGGTGAGGGAGGGGTCGGGCGCTGGCTGCGAGTTGCCAGGGGACAGCACGGGCACGGGGCGGGTTGCAGCGAGACGCGGCGGCTCGGTGCGCGTGCATGCAAAATGTGCGCTCTGTGCACACCTAGCGCACGCACGCTACGTGCTCGACGCAATGCCAGAGCGTGCTAGAGGATTAGGATGAGGCTCAGGATTAGCATGCCTGGGTTAGTGTTAGCTAGGAGCATAGTGGACATGTTGGTTGGGTCAGGGGGTCAAGTCCACAATACAGACTAAAGATCATGCCAAATCTGTGCATGCACTCAAGGTGTTTGACAGAATGCCATGTGCATCTAGGCAACTCTTGGGGTGGCCAAAAGCTCCAGACCAGTGTCTCTTTAGGTGTAGGTGATGGTGGCAAGGTCAGTTCGTCAAGACTAGAAACTTGATAGAGCAAGTTTTTGGGAAAACCATTTCTGGACAGAAAGAAAAGGGCATAGTTTCATGTACCAAAAACACTCCAATGGTTCCACCCTCCTGGACTTAAGGGTTTTGCAGGGTGGTCTATAAGTAGGAAAAAGCTCATGGTTACTAGAGGAAGATGAATTAGGGTTGCAGTACAAATCACCAAGCTAGACCAGAATTAAAAAGAGGTTGATTCACTCAAAATTTTCAAATAACATCAATGGGTTTTTTGCATAGAGTTGAATAAAATACTCCTATTAACATCCCATAATTTTGGTGGAAGTTTTAAAGAAATATTTAAATAGGTTGTAGTGCAAAATTGCCCACTGGACCAGATTTGAAAACTTGGTGTAGAGCTCAAAATTTCCAATGAATAGAAGATATTTTTGCATAAAAGTGATTTAAAAAACATCACATGACATCTCCAAATTTTGGTTAGGATTTTAGATAAATTTATCTAATGGTTGTAGTTCAAAAAGAGCTCCAAAACTAATGAAAAATCACTTTAAGGAATAAAACTCAGAGAGAAATAGTTATGCAAATAAATCCACTGATAATGGGAATGTTTTTCTTGAAAGGGCAAACAAGTCCAATAATATATTTGGAAAGTTTTCACTTGGGGTAAAAACTCCATAATAATAAGGAAAAAGAATGGCTCTGAAATCAAAAGAAAATCCAAAAAATAAAAGTTTAAATTTCCTGGCAAAATTTTAATTAATAAGAGAAGGTTGAAATTTTTTAGGGTGTCACAAGCACCCACTTGCACTTGGTATATTTCTGTATCTAGGACACCCATCAAGCTATTTTGTATTTGAGAAACTGAGAAATGCATGAACAATTTTTCAGAAGGTAACTCAACTTCTGTGCACGCATTTAGACAGGAAAACAAGGGCTTGTAGTATACACATTAATTAGAACAAGATCGCATGACACGAATATAAGCTAGAATTGACAAGTACACATTAATTTTAACATAGCATCACTAGCTCTGTTGTTGTCTGCATATTACACCATATGGAAAAATGCTCAGGTCATTATTAATGTCATGAAAACTGTACATAGGAGGCTACAACTTTTCATCGAGGCATGATAGACAACAACAAATGGACATTCTATATGAGAACAAAACAACATTGATCAAACAGATGTTACGTGGACGGATATGTGACTGCTACAGATGAGTGAATTATCAAAAAAGGAAGATATGCATCTGCCTGCCAAATACACAGGAGTAGTGCAGCTAAAGGATGATGGGAAATTTGCATATTATGCTACCACTTAATTTTAGAGCATGTAAAAGACAAAAAGCATGGCATCAACAACATCATCAGGAGCATACTATCATCGTAAATAGATGGACTAAATTGATCGATGCTCATCCATCCATGAGAGAAGACAGTACCTCTAGTTAATGAAGAGAAGCGAAGACATACTGTTCCTACGACCATACCGTCCATCCATGCATCATAGGAGACTAGCCCATCCACCCTGAGAGAATCACACAAGTCAGACAAGGGAATGGAAGGAAGAATGGGAAACCGTAGGAAGAGAGGGGGTGCTGACCTTGATGGCGTCGGCTGCTTGACCTTGAGTAGCACTTGAGAAGGCAGAGGAAGACCATGGCATCGGGGCTCGATCTGGCCCATGGCTTGGTGGATCTGCAAGGTAGACGACACGAGGTGAGGAGGAGGGAGAGGGTCATGGCAAATAAGAGGGATGGACCAGAAACCCTCTGCTGTTCTGTGGTTGTGCCATGTCGATGAGGCGGGCTGAGAGACGTAGGTGAGGTGACGATGGCGGATCCCATCGAAGAAGAGAGGAGTGGCCACCGGCGACGCCAGCCCGAAACCATGCCGACTGGGTTGCAAACGGTGAAGAGGGTGTGCCGGTGAGCGCACGTGCGACCTTGTCCGGCCCGAGCACGAGGGACTGGGCGGCGCCATGGGGGAGGAGGAGGCGACAGCGAGGTTGGAGAGGTGGTGCTGGATAGGCGGCAGCGAGGGGGTTGGGAGGCGGGGAGGGGGATGTGCGGTGGCAGCGTGGATCTGAATCGGGGGGAGAGTGTGAGAGGGATCGATGGGAGTTAGGGTTTGGGGTAGTTGGGCTGTGGGTGGGGTTTTCTTTTTATTTTTTTCTCCTTTTTCTGTATATAAATGGGATAGATGGATGGATGGATGGATGTGTGCCACGTCATCAATCCATGGCACAAACGTTTCAACCAATCACTACTAGGGAAAATGCTAGCAGCAGCGCGGGTTTTAGGTGTATCAGTAGCGCGGGGACCGGCACTACTAATAAGGCGCTACAGCTAACACGTAGCAGTGGCGCGTTCTCACCAGCGCTACTGCTACACAAGTGTAGTAGCAGCGCGCTTAATGGAAGCTCGCTAATGCTAATAGCTATAGCGCGCTTCTCCTGTGCGTGCTATTGCTACTACCGCGCTGCTGCTAACTTTTATCCAGTCGCTACTGCTACTTTTAGTAGTTTTTTGTTTTTTTCGGCATATTTGTTTTGTATTTGAACAGGCTTTATAGAAGAATCTTTAGCACATACAAAAGTCATCATGATACACATACAAATGCCTGCGAGACCACAAATGTAATCATAGCATATAAATACAAATAGTCCCATCATAATCATCATCCAACACAAAGTGGTATCTTTTCATCATCTCGAAAATAGCGATACAAGCAAGTCTTGAATACTTGCAACTACAACGTCATCCATCTAAACAAAGGTATACACGAGAAGAGCTATCACTATGAGTGAGAGCGGAACTATGCAGTACATGAGGTGGCGGTTACGAGTCCTCTCTCGCGCTAGCGTGAACCTCAAGTAACTAGCTTCTCCTTCTTGTCTGCTTTTGAAGCCTTTATGGCTGGCGCCCTAGAACCCATTCACTTGCGCCTGACACTCATGCCACTCGTTGTACACCCCCGGAACCTTCCCTTTGTACACGACATAGCACTTCCATCTCGCCATCAAGAAACTAGGTACCTGTTAGAGATGCATGTTCATGAAGAGGATGTACAATCATATATATGCAACAAAATATACTAGAGCAACACCAAAAAAGGAAGGGTTAGCAACTATATGCAACATACAGTATGCAAATTAATTAACTAGAGGTACGAAGGTCATCGTACGCAAACTAACAAAGTAGCATTACACAAGTTCGGCAGGGACCGTGGACATCACAAAGTTTCATCGCTACAAAAAGTATACAAGTTCAACCGACACATATCATCATCATCGGCATCATAAATCACTAGAAGTTCCATCCTTCCATATCATCGAGGATGGACCCTAGCTTCTTGAATGGCGTGAGGTCTAGACATTGCATGCCTATGCAAGTTCGGACGTCAGCTTGCGATATAGGGCCGTGGTGGAACATCCCCTTCTCATCGACGACTTCTTTCATGATGATCATCGCAATGTCGCTTTGGATGTGAAAGAAGTCATCTCTAAGTTTATAATCCGCTTCTCCATGAGATTCTAGCCACTTGTGGATATGATCATCATTTCTGCTTCTCATGCGAAGCTTTCGGTGATCCGTGTTGAACTGAATCATGAGATGGACGATGTAGAGTCCATCCTTCTTGCTTGGTTTTGGGACATGGATGCAGGAGAAGTTAGTTTTATGCGTGAAACCCATCTTCTTGTTCCTTTGTTTCCTGATCTGCATGTGGCCACCTCTAATGCTGAAGCCTTGGAGAGCATCATCTAGAATATTCATTATGTGGGTGTAGTCTTTTTTCTCATAGTCTCTGGAAGGGTCAAAATACACAGCGTGGGAGACTTGCGGGTAAAGAACGATAAGGACGCCGCGCCCGTTGCTGCGGGGAAAAGACACCTCAAATTATTCCCCATATATATGAGAGAGAAGGAATGATTGAAATGTACGTAAGGGTTGTCCGGGACTGACTTACTTTGGATGATAAGGCACGAGGAAAATTTCCCGGTCCTTATTCTGTACCATAAAGTTTTGGAGGTACTCCCTAGTAGTTTCACGCTCAAAGTCGCCGAGACTCAAGAAAGACTCGTGCATGTAGTACAGATCCGCCACACAGATCTGCGAGACTTCTTCACTCTTCATGACGGAGCTCATATGTAGCACAAAAAGGCGGACGATTGTAAAATCGAGCCGCCTTGTCAGAAACATCTCAAAGATATGGTCTAACCGCAGGAAGAAAACCTCCGCGGGCCGTGTCTCGACATAGCACTTTCCCTCAGCCACACGAGCCGCGTATGTCAGATATCCTGGATCCTTTGAGGCTAGTAGGCTTTTCTCAGTCGACAGCACATGGTCGTGCAGTCTCCAGAGATCCCCTGATAGTGCCTCCAGCGGTTTCAGCGGTAGCATCGACTCGCCCGTGAGATGGAACATGGCCGCACCTTTCACGGGTACACGCTCTTCAAAATGCATCGTCTGACTTCTTTGTGCTCTGGCTTGTTTGGAGGCAGTTATCTTCCCCGATCTCTTCCTCTCCTTTTTCTTGGGCACACCTTCCAGACCCTTCCTTAACCCTTGCCCCACGGTTCCCTGGCTAAGCACTGTACGACCCCCGGCTAGTTGAGCCTGTGTTGAGGTGACATCTTCAGGCGTGTCTTGTGAGGAATTCATGAAGAGAGACTTTTTGCAATCCTTCCAACGACCTTCCTGCCCGGGCATATCATCCATATCCTCATTAGCATGCTGATAGCCCGATTCGTCATATGGTTGACTCATCATATCTATGTCACAGTCATACGCGTTTGTATTGAGGAAACCCATAGGGTCAACCTCCGTCTCATCATCCATTCTCTGTTCTATAGGAATGATTACATCAGCCAGTACTATTGCACCCCCTTCATCATGTCATCCGCCGCTCTCACTCGGCACTACAGGATCTGGTAATTGCGTAGGTGGGGTGCTGGTCTCCGCACATGATTGTTGATGTGTGGTTATTGGTGTGCTCTCGGCCGGGTCCAGACGAATAAGATTCTACGGCCATAGTAGCACCCAACCCTTGAAGTTTCCAATCCGTGGCGGGGTCTCGTCGTCCTCTCCCACAGGATATTCCAGAGGAGGCAAATGCTCGTGCCCCGATTTCACACTGGACAAGCTAACCCTGAAGTGCCCAGCGTGGATCGGCTGGTTGTGGAACGTGGGTTGCATCGGGTTCATTATCATCCCCCTTCCCACGTCCACCTTCTGGCCTTTGATCAAGTAGAGTATGGTGCATGGGGTTTCTTTGCCCTGCAAACACATATATCTGTGGCGTAAAATATCCGAAAGGCAATGAAAATGTAATATTATATATATATATATATATATATATATATATATATATATATATGTTGGTGTGACATGTAATTACCGTGACGACGTCGAGCTCAGCCAAATTCGAAGGCCCACCTAGCGCGCCAGAGACTAAGGACGGGCTGCTATGAGTGGGAGCGACCGCGAGAGGAGGCTTGGTTGCGTGAGCAAGTGATGGTGCGGTGTTGTTGTTGTTCATGGAGTTGCTCCTGATGAAACTGGGCATCAGGAAATCATATACCGTCTTGTCTGGATTTTCCTTCGTCCAGTTGCTGATAGCTAGAACCAAGTTAGTAGCAAAATCATTTCTGCAGGCAGTTACAGCTGCATTGATTGCCTGCTGTAGCAAGTCATTTTTCTCCTCGGCTGTTTTTTCCGCGTCCTTAGCTTCTTTTTTCTCGACCGCAAGCTTCACCTTTGCGTCGATGTCCGCCTGGCTAAACTTCTTTTTCTACTTCTGGGCCTCCGGGCCCTCGTTGTAAAACACCTTCCATGTGGCGCCGTCTCCAGCGCGTGCACACAACCATATTGTGGCCGCTGGCCCAAAAGGAGTCCCTTAAGTTCGTTCAAGGCCCGGTTGAGAGGGGTGTCCCACTTGGGCCTCATCGGAGAAGTAGGGCTTTCGGCTGGAAGCTGGTGATGCTTCTCCAGTAGTCTAATCAATTTCCTCATGAGCTGGTCCGTGTAAAAAACCTTTTTCTCCTTGTCCCACTTGTAGCGGGCCCTGATGAAGTCACGCTCCAAGGGGTTGGTGAACTTCGCGAAGGGTTCTGGGAGACCCACGGCTTCACCTTCCGCGTCCTCCTTATCCCATATGGGCCTTTTGCCGAGGTAGCCACGGCTTCCGAGGCGATGCTTCCCCGTGTTCCTTTACTGAAGGCTCTTGAATTTCGCAGCCTTAGCCTTGGCTGCCTCGGTAGCGCAAGTGTCCTTGAACTTTTCGAACTCCTCTTCAGTAAGTGTCGGATTTTCCTCCAGAATCTTGGATAGGGGTTCGTGAGCCTCAATAGCTCATTTCACCCTCCCTTTCCAGGAGGCCAAATCATTGCTAAACATGCCATGGCGTGATTGTCAACCTTTTTCATCTTCAGATCATCCCACGGTTGTTCAATGTTATCATCCCGGTCGAGGAACTTGAATCTCTGGTGCAACTTCGTTAGGAGCAACTGCGTCAAATGTTCTTTACTCCTTAAGTCATCGTCGTTGATGCTCGCGCATTCCCATAGGATGCATCCTAATTGGTTCCCATAGCACTTGCGAGGTTCTTCCAGCTCTAATGGCTCAAACTTGCCAGGTGCCATCTTTGTGATCACAAGTCGTCCAATCCCTAGTTTGTTAGATTTCCATATCATCTGCTTCTTATGCTTCCTCTTTTTGGTAGCGGCATCGGCACCGGTACCTTCCCTGCCGGTATCTTCCCTGCCGGTACCTTCCCCGCCGGTCTCGGTTCCGCCATCGGTGCCGACGCTGTCGGTGTCAGTACCATCATCGAGGCCGACCTGCAAACCTTGCTTAGCAGCCAAATAGTTGAGGTACTCTTGTTCACCCGCATAATCCATCTTGTCTGCATCTTGGTCAGAAGGCCCAGTTTCTTCGTTGTTCGACATGTTTCCTGTGATTAAGTGTCCTCGTTTATTTCTAAAAGTATGAATAAATGAGAAATGACATAAAAATGAAATCTATGTGCCAGCACTCGATATGCCAACAATGTAGCACAAATCATGCCTTTATTCACGGCAAATTTCTGCATGAACTTTGCTAAAAAATGGACATATCGAGCGCCTGAAATTCACCGCAACAGAAATGAATCAACATTCCGGCGTAACATAGGCCACTCGGATCATTTACCAAAATTGAACCAAAACATCACATGTCCAAATGACATGTTCAAATTCCAAACATGACATGTCCAAAACATGACATATCCACATATCACATGTCCAGTTCAAATTTGCATATAAATTTAGCCTACCTAAATTTGCTTTAACAAGGGATGTTGATTGGACAATTGCTTAAATGCTGCCTTTTCTTTTAACTACAATTGCTGAACCCTAAATTTCTGTCCTATTTTAAAACCTAGCTAAATTCAACTAAATAGATAACCTAATTAACCTACTGCCGTAAATAAAACCTAAGTAAATTAACCGAAGAACCCTAGCTAGCAGAGAGAGGGGGGTTTACGGAGGGTGCAGGGGCGAGGAAGCAGGCATGACGACGGCCGAGGTTGGGAGGGGAGGAAGTAGAGCAGGGAGGCGAGGGCCGAAGGGTCGGGGGCGAGCGCCGGGGTCGGGGGCGAGCACCGGGGCACGGCGGTGTGACGGGGGAAGAGAGAGTGGGGATTTGGGGGGGGGGGAGAGGTGGGATGAAGCAGGGAGAGTGAGAATTTTGGGTTAAGTGGACGTAGCAGTAGCGCGTTTAGACAAAACGCGCTGCTACTACCTTCACTAGCTGCAGCGGTTTAGATAAAACGCGCTGCTACAACCTTCACTAGCTGTAGCGGTTTACATAAAACGCGCTGCTACTACCTTCACTAGTTGTAGCGTTTTTATAAGGAAATCGCTACTACTAGCTTGACTATAGCTGTTTTATAAGGAGATCGCTACTGCCAGTTTCCCTTTTTCTTTTCCTTTATTTTCTCCCACTTTTATTTCCCGGGAGCAGTGAACGAAGGGAAGGCGATATATATTGCATCATTCGATGGTTAAATATGTGTACAAAATAGGAACATATATACTACATCATTGGACCCATGCATAATAATGGCTAAGTGTGTATACAAAATAGGAACATATATATATATTACATCATTTGATCGATAACATACGGTTCCTCAGCGCTGACGTTTTCGTTTTTGAGTCAGCTTCTTTCCCTTCTTGTTCGTCGAAGAATAATTGAGCCCCTCATTGTGACTTTGCCTTTTCCATGGAGTATGATTTTTCTTAGGTAATGTAGTATTGATTCTTCTTTGGACGTATACGTCATCATCATCGTCATCTTCCCTCATTGGGTTGCCGTACTGATTACAGTCTTCCTCGTTGGCGACTCCATCCATTCCAATGATGTTCCTTTTGCCTCTCCTCATGACAACACGACTGGGATTGCATGGTTCGGTTATGAAGAAGCATTGTGTCACGTGCTTAGCGTGTACCCATGGCTCGTTTTTGGCGATACCGTTCACGGTAGCGCTCTTGGCGTCGGGTATAGTCATGGTAGTGAAAATCCGGTTTTATCTTTCGACATTCTTAGCCCATCTGACATGGAACATCGTCGTGTTGTGCAGTCCAGAGTAGTGAAGCTCCCAGATATCCTTGACCCTTCCATAAAATCGTTCAGTTGCGCCATTGTCGCTGCCGGTCGTGCATATCATCGTCACCCCTGAGTTCTGATCATCACTGTCCATATCTTTGGCCCCCGTGTAGAACGTGTATCCGTTGATATCATATGCCTGATAGGTTATGAGGTTGGGTGAGGGGCCATGTGCTAAGGTGTATATGAGCAATCCGTCCTTAGAGCCCTCCTCCGGGGGATTAGCAATAATATGATCTTTGAACCAATGCAGGAAAGTGGTGTTGTGCTCTCTAGTAACTTCGGCGTCTGTCCTGCATACCCCCCGGTCACGATACTTATTTGTGATAATTTCTTTGTGCAGTGCCACGAAAGGATCTACCTCGTCTAGGTGTTGTAGCACTACCAAGTTTGCTCTGTCAAAGTCGCTGCGTCGATCTGAGTATGCCAAGTGCAGTTCCCTGCGACCGTTGCAGTGACCTTCTCCTTCGAGCCTCCCATCGTGCTTGTTAACGGGCGAACCAACACTAACACCAGGCGGCTGGTCTGCGCCATATAGAACATTATCATAGAAAGAGATGAACTCTTGTGTCACATAGCCTTGGACGATGCTTCCATCCGAACGGGACATGTTACGAACAAATCCTTTGATGATCCCATTCATCCTCTCAAACGACATCATGTTGTGCAGGAATGACGGCCTCAGGTCTATTATGTCATCCACAATATCGACACACAGATGCACCATCACGTCAAAGAACGCGGGCGGGAAGTACATCTCAAGCTCATTCAGTATCACAACGATCTCTTCCTGTAGCCTTCGGAGTTGCTTCACACCGATCGACTTTTGAGAGATGACGTCGAAAAAGTTGCAGAGACCAATAAGTGTGTCACAGACGTGCTTGTCCATTATCCCTCTAAGGGCAACAGGTAGTATCTGCGTCATGATCACATGACAATCATGGGACTTCATCCCGCTGAACCTTTTCTTGTCCATGTCTAGATATCTGTTTATCTTGCCATAGTAACCGGAACTAACTTTCACTCTAGTAAGGCACTTAAAGAATTGATCAATCTCAGCCTGACTTAAGGTGAAGGAAGAAGGGGGGCAATAATCCTCTTTCTTTATTTTCTTGCCCTTCTTATCCCGTGCCTCTGTCTCCGTCTCTATCCCGTCTGACATTTTACGGGGAGGCATGTGCAGATCTTCCCTGATTTTCATATCTTGCAAGTCTTTTCTTTCCTTCGGCCCATCCTTGGTCTTATCCGGCATGTTCATTAGTGTTGCGAGCAAGCTCTCAAGGACATTCTTACAGATATGCATTTGGTCAAGGCAATGAGGTGTATCGAGTTTGTGCCAGTACTCCAAGTCCCAGAACACAGACCTCGTCTTCCATACCTTCAGCAGCGGCTCCGGTGCGTTTCTCATCATCTTTCCCGGCACAGGGCACTCCTTCTAGTTTTTCAACAGCTCATCGATTTCAGCACCGCTCCGCTTACGTGGAGGTCCTCGATGCTCAGCGTGACCATTGAATAGATCTCCACGGTTTCTCCGTGACTCGTCCTGTTCAAGCCATCATTGATGCCCCATGTACACGATTTTCCCAGACCTGCCATCTATCCTTGACGTTAGCTGCTGAGACGTCGTATCATCCATGCACCGCGTGCATCCGCAATATCCATGGCACACCTGGCCTGCCACATATCCGTAACTGAGATAGTCCTGCACTATCATGATCAGCGCGGCTCTCATGTTGAAATACTCGCCTTTGCTAGCGTCCCATGTCTTGGCCGGTGTTTTCCATAACGTGTCTAACTCCTCTTGAAGTATCCCTAGATACAAATTAATATTATTTCCTAGTTTTTTCGGCCCTTGAATAAGCATGCTCATGTGAATGTACTTCGATTTCATGCACAACCAGTGGGGAGGTTGTACATCCATACAAACACGGGCCATGTGCTATGGTTGGTGTTCTGGTTGCCAAATGGGTTCATGCCATCAGTACATGCGCCGAGCACGATGTTCCTTGCATCACATTCAAAATACCGATAGAAGTTGTTCAACGCTTTCCACTGGCTTCCATCCTTGACGTGTCTCAGCTTCGGATTATGTCCATCGTCGGGCTTCTTCCTCTCCGCGTGCCAGTGCATTAGCTTTGCTTCCTTGGGATCTACAAAATACCTCTGGAGACGGGGAGTGATCTGTAAGTACCATACCACTTTCTGGGGACATTTCTTCTCGGCCTTCTTGTATCGAGAAGCATTGCACACTGGACAGCTTGTTTTTTCCGCGTGCTCCTTCCGATAAATTATGCAATCATTGATGCATGCATGGTATCTAACGTGTGGCAGATCCAGAGGGCACACGATCGTCTTGGCCTGATCAACACTACTAGGACATAGATTACCCGCGGGAAGAACATCCTTTAGGTACTTGAGATGCTCATCGAGGCTAGTGTCGGTCCATTTGTTTTTAGCCTTTGTCTTCAGGATTTGGAGCGTGAAACTCAAGTGGGTCACCTCAGGATTGCAACCATGATACAATGGAGTGTTCGAGTCTACCACCAGTTGCTCCTGCTTAGCCTCCTCTCTAGAAGCAGCTCTCTCAGTACTCGTCTCCTTTCGAAGCAATGCTTCAACATGAGGGTCCCGCACGATTGAACTTAGTACCGACGAACTCTGCTGCACGGAGTCCATGTCGTTCTCTCCGCCGGCATGTTCGGCCTATTCCCCGCTGCCATTCTCGATCATCTCTTCGTATTGCCCCGTGTCATCATTGCCTGCCCCGTTGGCATCCTCAACATCGTCATCCTCATCTTCAATTATCCACCGAGTATAGCCATCCATGAAACCAGTCATGAGCAGGTGCGCTTCGACACGACCATCGTCATGGGGGTCGAGCCAAACTATTCCTTTGCATTTTTGACACGGACATAAAACCTCTGTCCGGTTATTTTCTTTCATGTCCTGCATCGCCGACCGCAACCACCTGTCCACCATCGTTCCACTGACCATCATCAACTCTGCATGGTAATAATAAACAAATCGATTATAAAAATGCGTGCATGCATCAAAGTCATACAAAAATTCGGCATGACCTTCCTTAAAAATAGGACATATATACATCAAGAGTTTTCCCGGAATTCGCCGAAATAAAAATAAATCGACATTTCGGCAAAACAAAGGCAACTCAAAAGCACAATTTGGCATCAACTCATGCCACACACAGAATTTCCATAAACATATCACACACACATAAACATATTTCCATTTTGCAAAAGCATGCAATTTTAATCACCTATATCTCGAGATCGAGCACATGGTGGAGATGATGATGTAGGGAGATCAAAAGTGCACAAAGCTCTTCTTGACAAAGATAGATCTAGTTAGGGGGCAAATAGGTCACTTAACTAAATACTACATCCACCTAGCTACCTAATTTGGGAGGAGACAACTTCAACTAGTGGAGGAAGGAAAAAGAGAAAGGAGATGCATTAATGGAGGTGGTGTAGTTAGGTAGGAGTAATGAAGAGAGAGAAAGATAGGTAGAAGAGGGAGAGTAATGGGGGAGAAGTATTGAGGAAGAAGGAGAGTGAGAGTGGGAGAGGTAGGGGAAAGGGAGAGGAGGGGGAGGGGGAGGGTGGGTCGGGAAAAGGTGGTGGGTGCGGATTAGCAGTAGCGCAGGACGTAAAACACGCTGCTGCTAAGAAAGTAGCAGCAGCGCGCTTTCGGTACAAGCGCTACTGCTAACCGGGACCAAAAGTGTGCCCGATTTGAAAATTAGTAACAACGACCTCAGAAAAACCATGCTACTGCTACAGCTATAGCAGTAGCGCGACTCGCGGCACTGCGCTGCTGCTAAATGGAGTTGGGTGGGCACTGTCGGTCCATATTTGTAGCAGCGCGGGTTACGCCGAGCGCGCTACTGCTAAGCACTTGTCAGTAGCGGGTTTTCCACACCTGCGCTACTGCTAATTAGCAGCAACGTTCCTTTTTGAGCAGCACTGCTGCTAAGATTCTGTGTATAGGGTTTTCCCTAGTAGTGAATAAGAACAAAGCTTATGTAATTGTATTTTTTCTTTCTGTTGCTCTTTTATTTTTTGCACAAGGTTGTATCTTGGAATGGCATAGTTTTTTCAAAGGGCGTTGGTCTGCGTCGGTCGACCGGCCGAGTCGCTCCGCCGGTCTTCCTGCGTCCGCTGGACTCATCCATCCATAGACGTTGGATCTGTGTTCTTTCGGTTATCTCTCAGCCCGCATCTCGCACGCACACATGAAAAAAGAGATGCATCCACCTTCTTCACAACTGCTCGCGCACAACTCTCCCCCGCATGTCTGCCCATGTTTCCTAGGACGGTGACCTGCGAAGTGCCCTTGCAACTCTCGAGCGGCAGCTTGCCAGCGTGGAGTCAGGGGAGGGAGGGGTCGGGTTGTGCGGCGGCTGGTGTGATCGGATTCTCAATCTAAAGTCAGGAAGACGAGAGACACAAGGGAGACGTAGTCTCAAACGCACGATGAGATTGGATCGCACGATGCGCGTGTGACCGACAAATCGTTGGACCGACATGGCAGTATATTTTGCACAAGTTTGCATCTCTGAATGGCAAACAATGTTGCTTAAGAAAGTTTTCATTATCTTTGCATGAAAATTTCATTTCACATTTTTAAAGTGCCCAAAATGAGTTTTTTTAAGAACGTACCAAATATTTGTTGAAAAATTGGACCAAATCATTTTTATAAAATATTAGGACATATTTAATGCATAATTGACCAAATGGTTGTGTGTCAAAAGCTTTGATCCACCTCTCGTGAAAAAGACAAATTACCACCGATTCAACAGGAAGTGTGTCAAGTTGAACTGCAGCTGCCTCATAGTTTGCTCATGAATTTTTCCTATAATCAATTTTAGGTAGATAAGAATCCATTTAATAAGATAAACACCAAAAAATTATAGGATTCAACCGCTAGCTAGGAACGGTCATGCCTGCTATTTTAACCTCATTTTGAAACGGGAATAAAAAATTCAAAAACTATCAAAAAATTGGAAAACCTTCGCATTGTGTCATTATATGTGACCAAGTTTGCAGGAAAAATAATAAACTTGTAATACGACAATTATTTTAAAAAAGTGTTCTCAGAAATGAGCTATCATGCGTGAAGATTCATGGCTTTCAAGCCAAATGATCAATCTTATGGCCACATTCATGACATAGTTTGTTCAGGTGATCTCATATCATGCACAAGGGTGAATCTTGGAATTCCAAACAATGTCGCCTAAGGGAGTTTTCATTTTCTTTGCACGAAAAAACCATTTTCCATTTTTTGAGTGCCCGAAATGAGGTTTTTTGTGAAGTACCTACCATATATTTGTTGCAAAGTTGTACCAAATCAATTTTATAAAATTCAAGGACACATTTAATGCACAATTGACAAAATGGTTGGGTGTCAAAAGTTTTGATCCACCTCTGGTGAAAAAGACAAATTCCCACCGATTCAGTAGGAAGCGGGTCAAATGTGAACTGTAGCTGCCTTATAGTTTGCTCTTTATTTTTTCCAAAAATCATTTCTAGGTACATAAGTATCTATTTAATCAGAGAAACACCAAAAAAGTTCCAAGATTCAACCACTAGCTACGAACGGTCATTCCCGCCGTTTTGACCGCATTTTGAAACGGGCATAAAAAATTCAAAAAAAATCAAAAAATTGGGAAACATTCGCATTGTGTCATTATATGTGGCCAAGTTCCCAGCAAAAATAATAAACTTGAAATACGACAATTATTTTAAAAAAGCGTTCTTAGAAATGAGTTATCATGCATGAAGATTCATGGCTATCAAGCCGAATGATCAATCTTATGGCCACATTCATGGCATAGTTTGTTCAAATGATCTCATATCATGCACAAGGGTGAATCTTGGAATTCCAAACAATGTTGCCTAAGGGAGTTTTCATTTTCTTTGCACGGAAAATTCATTTTCCATTTTTCGAGTGCCCGAAATGAGGTTTTTTGTGAAGTACCTACCGTATATTTGTTGCAAAGTTCTACCAAATCAATTTTATAAAATTCTAGGACATATTTAATGCACAATTGACAAAATGGTTGGGTGTCAAAAGTTTTGATCCACCTCTGGTGAAAAAGACAAATTCCCGCCGATTCAGTAGGAAGCAGGTCAAATTTGAACTGCAGCTGCCTTATAGTTTGCTATTTATTTTTTCCAAAAATCATTTCTAGGTACATAAGTATCTATTTAATCAGAGAAACACCAAAAAAGTTCCAAGATTCAACCACTAGCTAGGAACGGTCATTCCCACCGTTTTGGTCGCAATTTGAACGGGCATAAAAAATTCAAAAATAATCAAAAAATTGGGAAACCTTCTCATTGTGTCATTATATGTGGCCAAGTTCCCAAGAAAAATAACAAACTTGTAATATGGCAATTATTTTAAAAAAGTGTTCTCAGAAATGAGCTATCATCTCTGAAGACTCTTGGCTTCCAAGCCAAATGATCAATCTTATGGCCACATTCATGGCATAGTTTGTTCAAATGATCTCATATTGTGCACAAGGGTGCATATTGGAATGGTAAATAATGTTGCCTAAGGGAGTTTTCATTTTCTTTGGATGAAAAATTAATTTTCCATTTTTCGAGTACCCAAAATGAGTTTTTTTTGTGAAGGACCTACCTTATATTTGTTGCAAAATTGGAACAAACAAATTTTATAAAATACTAGGCCATGTTTAATGCACAATTGACAAAATGGTTAGGTGCCAAAAGTTTTTATCCACCTCTAGTGAAAAAGACAAATTCCTGCCGATTCAGTAGGAAGCGGGTCAAATTTGAACTGCAGCTGCCTCATAGTTTGCTATTTATTTTTTCCAAAAATCATTTCTAGTTACATAAGTACCTATTTAATCATAAATACATGGTTTGGTGGCGATACGTCGAGGTTTGGATGGTGGCCGAGGGCTCCAACTCTAGAGCGCGTAAACTAGCATGCCCGCCGCGTGGTCACCGTGTCACCGTGGCGTTTCCTTGTGTTCTGGGAGGCCTAGGCATGTCTAGTGGGTTGATCTCTCCCCAGGTAGGTGCTAGGAAGAAAATCACAACATAAGATTCTCACGAGGAGACCGATCGATGCTCAAACATGAATAAGCAGCCAAGTGTTTGATTAGCGGTACGGGAAATGCACATGGCCAGTGGGCGTTAGTTTTGGCTGAGGATGATCATCTACTAAGGAGAATGTCTTCACAAATTTTTAGCTCAAAAGGAGGATCCTAGGTGGTACTTGCTTTGCAAATTACCACGCTGGACAAGAATATGAATGTTGAAGCTGGGCTCAAAATAATGAATGGATTGAGCTGAAATTTGGTGGAGGATGGTTATTTGGGCATAGAAAATTGATACCATTTGGACATGCCAAAGTCGTACTTCCTTCACAATGCTCTTCTATGGACAGAAACTTGGGAAAACTAGTGAGAGAGATTGGATGAATGAAATGAGCTAAAAATTGGTGTAGGTACGTTACATAGGTATGGTCATGCACTGGTAAATTTTCAGATCATTTCGGCAAGCCTAGCTAGTACTTACTTCACAAAGCTTCTCTCGAGGTAGAAACTTTGGAAATTTCCTGAGAAAGATTTACTAGTTAAATTGAGCTGAATATTATCATGTGGCAATGATTTGGGTATGGAAGAGTGTCCGAAAAGTTTGAGGGTAATAGGAGGGGTCTATATAACACTTGCTTTGCAACGTGTCAATTTGGCCATAAAATATAAATTGAACCTGGGCTCACATAGATGATTTGACTGAGCTGCAATTTGGAGGAGGGTGATAATTTGGGCATATGAAGGAACTGTATAAATTCCATGTCATTTTGATATACAAAAAAGGTAGTTCCTCACAATGCTTCTAGGTGGACAAAAACTCTGGAAATTTGCCGAGGAAGATTTGCTAGGCAAATGGAGCTGAATTTTGTCATGCGGTAATGATTGGGATAGGAAAGAGTGCCCAAAAATTCCAAGGGCAATCAAGAATATATAAATAGAACTTCCTTCATAAAGTGATGTTGTGAATAGAATAGGAAAATGAATATTGTTGAATTAGTTTGGAACTAGGCAAGGAAGGATTTTTACATATTTGATGAAGATATGACCCAAAGAATTTATGAGATTTTTTTGGGAATTTTGGGAATGACAAAAATATAGGTTGCTTCACAACCTAGAGCAAAAACTGCCACATGGACATGACACATAGGCAAAACTGATGAGGTGGTGCCTAGTCATAGCAACCCACCACAATTTACAAGGATATGACCATCTATATTGGTCATGGTCAGCTAGAAATACGGCAGCAGACCAGTGCTATCTGCTTTATGACCATTTCGTGTAGGGAAATTACGACCTTTCTGACCAAAATGGTCATTATAGTTTAGGGTTTGGAGCCCCCCGAACAGCTTTTGACCAATTGGTCTGAAATGGTCATAGATCTATGACCAATTCTTCCAGGGTCACTGACAGAAGGTCACTAGTTGACATATTTCTTGTAGTGGCCCAGGGGGGCTGGTGCGCCTCCCTCCCTCATGGCCTCCTCGCTTCTTTCTTGACATCTACTCCAAGTCCCCTGGATCACGTTTGTTCCAAAAATAACTCTCCCATAGGTTTCATTCCGTTTGGATTCCGTTTGATATTCCTTTTCTATGAAACACTGGAATAGGCAAAAAAACAGCAATTTGCACTCGGCCTTGGGTTAGTAGGTTAGTCCCAAAAATAATATAAAAGTGTATAATAAAGCCCATTAAACATCCAAACAGATAATATAATAGCTTGGAACAATCAGAAATTATAGATATGTTGGAGACGTATCACTGTGCTGCTGCACAGGCCTCACCGCCCCCTACTACTCGCACCGCTGGCTAGGCCATCCCTCTAGTCACCCACACCCCCTGTTATTTTGTGGCGACAGCAGCCTCACACCGCAGCCGAACCAGTGAACCCTCGTACTCCTCTCCGCGTGGGCATCAACTTCCCCGTATTCCCCGGCTCCGTGTCGTCCCCTTCCTAGGCCTCGCCGTCATCCACCGCCCTGGTCCTCTCGGTGCAGCATGGTCAACATGGTCAATGAACGATATCCATCGGATGTGGACTGTACATGGAGAGGCTGACAGCTGGGTCCATGGCTGCACACAAGGAAATGCCTCCTTATTACGCGCAAAATAATTATTCCTCCACCCGACATCTAGGACCAACTGAAAGGGCCTCTGTATTTCATGAAAAAACGTTCCCGCCGCTGACAGCTCGGACCCACCAGCTATATCCTCGCATGCAAGGAAGTGCTTCCTTATTACGCACAAAAAAATGAATAACCCCCTCCTAGCTGGAACCCACCATATGGGAGGCTGACTTGTGGGCCTACTAATATGAAGGGGACGGAAGGCTTTGTCAACTTAGTAAATATGAACGATTCTAGCTCCAATGACTGTACGATGTCCATCCAATGGCCGTAGTGCTTCTTCAACCTGTGGTCTTCTTGCTCCAGCCGCCCAAACAAGCATCGGCCGTGCCGCCTGCTCCGGCCTCCCATGTCCGGCTGTGCTACCACCGCTGGCCATGCCATCCCCCTATACTCACCCACACCTCCTGTTATTCTCAGGCGACGGCAGCCTCACACCGCATCCGAAGTAGTCAATCCACGTATTCCCGTCCGCGTGGGCATCCACTACCACATCTTCCCCGGCTCCACGTCGCCCCCTTCCTAGGCCTCACCATCGTCCACCGCCCTAGTGTTCTCGGCGCGGCGTGGTCAATGTGGTCAACGAACGACTTCCATCGGAAGAGTACTGTACATGGAGAGTGTCGGTGTCAAACCGGCGGATCTCGGGTAGGGGGTCCCGAACTATGCGTTTATGGCGGATGGTAACAGGAGGCAGGGGACACGATGTTTACCCAGGTTCGGGCCCTCTTGATGGAGGTAATACCCTACGTCATGCTTGATTGTTCTTGATGATATGAGTATTACAAGAGTTGATCTACCACAAGATCAGAGAGGCTAAACCCTAGAAGCTAGCCTATGGTATGATTGTATGTTGTCCTACGGACTAAAACCCTCCGTTTTATATAGACACCGGAGGGGGCTAGGGTTACACAAGGTTGGTTACAAAGGAGGAGATACATATCCGTATTGCATAGCTTGCCTTCCACGCCAAGTAAAGTCACATCCGGACACGAGATGAAGTCTTCAATCTTGTATCTTCATAGTCCAACAGTCCGGCCAAAGGATATAGTCCGGTTGTTCGGAGACCCCCTAATCTAGGACTCCCTCAGAGAGGCTGACAGCTGGGTCCACGGCCGTAGTAAGGAAATGCCTCCTTATTACGCGCAAAATAATGATTCCTCCACCTGCCCGCAGGGACCCACCGGACGGGCCACCGTATTTCGTGAAAAAAATGTTTCCCCCCTGACTGCTGGGACCCAGTAGCTGCATCTTCGCACGCAAGGAAGTGCGTCCTTATTAAGGGCAAAAAAATGATTCGCCGCACTAGCTGCTGGGACCCACCAGCCACATCTTCGCTCGGAAGGAAGTGCCTGATAGTCGGGACCCACCCGGTCGAAGTGTATGTAGCGTTGTCATTCTGGTCGCGAATGTGTACGTACATACTGGTTGATCGGTTTGTCTACAGGCTACAACAATGAACCATGGCTGTGTAAGGAAGGGCACGTGTGGTAGTAGAGGCGCGCACGTGTGGT
Organism: Triticum dicoccoides; assembly: GCF_002162155.2. Taxonomy (NCBI): domain Eukaryota; kingdom Viridiplantae; phylum Streptophyta; class Magnoliopsida; order Poales; family Poaceae; genus Triticum; species Triticum dicoccoides. The sequence continues at coordinate 54,369,118 of NC_041386.1, read as the reverse complement.
AGTAGAGGCACGCATATAGCATGTACACGTATGTACAACGGTCAGGGTGCAAGAAAGTAAATACGGCCACGTACGTACATACGGGTGGGATCTCGAACGCCTACTCGTGCATACATATGGCTAGGGCTCGTGTACATGGCTGTGGCTGGGTCAGAACGGAGAAACTGCATCGTCGTCGTCGTGTTCATGGGGAGGCAACAGAATGAGTCGTGTTCATCGGGAGGCAACGGAACGTGTGCTATTCATCGGGAGCCAACCGGCTTGGACGGAACAGACGATGGAAACGAGGCCTAGCGTCCACGGGCGATGGAAACCGACTACTATTCATCCACCGTCGACCTCCTCCAGCCTCCACCTGTGACTATTCATCCATGGGCTCCTGTTCATCCAACCTCAACCGCGCACTCCTCCACCGGCTACGGTTCAACCAGCCCTACCCACGGGGGTCCTGTTCAACCACCCCTCCATGGGCTACTGTTCATCCAGCCCTCCACCGGCTACTGTTCATCCAGCCCTCCATGGGGTCATGTTCATCCAGCCCTCCACGGGGTCCTGTTCATCCACCGGCTCGATAGATCGGGGTACTATTCTTTGAGCGGCAATGGCCTACTACCACGGGTTCCTGTTCATCCAACCACTCACCAGGAACAGTTCATCCAAACCCTCACAATAACGCTCACTATTCAAACAGGGAAGGAGGCAGCAATGTTTGATCGGCTTCAGTTAGTAGCAGTAGCGAAGGAATCACTCGTGTTCAGTTAATAACAAGGGATCGATTGATCACTCGGGTTCAGAAACGCGTAGCCGGCAATGCAATCGTTCGAGTTCAGTTAGAGCCCAACGCCTCGCTTGGGTTCAGTTAGAGCGCCACGCCTCGCACACATGCGCGTACGTACGAGAGAAACGCGCAACGCTCGGCCCCCGACCACCCACCGTAACCGAGAACTCCTCGATATTTTTCTCGCCCTCACTTCTACCATGGTTTTTTCCTGCATGGACGGCCCAAAGAATGTCATGCCGCTGCGTCTCCGGCCCACCCAGGACGAAAAGCCCATTTTTGTCATGATTTTCTGTCATAGAAGTAGGAGCCCACCCCATCTATGATGATACCAGGTTTTGTCAAAATTATCGTCATAGAAGTGTCATAAGTATGACATAATTTTTTTTCGTTTGGCTCAAAATGTCACGGATGTGTCTTTGTTTGTAGTGTCACCCAAAGCTTGAAAACTTCAATCACACAAAACTTAATGGAACTTCGTGAGATAGGTTAGTATGATAAAGAGTACACCATTCACTTTGGTACTGTCAAAGACAAGGTTCATAATTGTTCTCACACAAATCCTATTGTACCATATCATTTCTACAATTTATATTGAGAAATATAAGCCATAGAAACTAGAAAACAAGCAGACTATGCAATGAAAACAGAATCTGTCTGTAATGATCTGAACACCAACCATACTTCTACTACTCCAAAAATTCTGAAATAAACTGGTGGACATGAGGAATTTGTCTATTAATCTTCTGAAAAAAGAATCAACTCAATCGCACTCTTCTGTAAAAAATGACAGCTAATCTCGTGAGCGCAAAGTTTCTATTTTTTTACAGCAAGATCACATTAACTTTCACCCAAGTCTTGCCAAAGTATTACTTGGTACTTTTTTGAAACAAAAGCTATAATACATGATTAATATAGTAGCTTAATCATGAGATCACACAAAAACAGTAAGGGTAAATATTGGGTTGTCTCCCAACAAGTGCTTTTCTTTAATGCCTTTTAGCTAGACATGATGATTTCAATGATGCTCGCATAAAAGATAAGAATTGAAACATAAAGAGAGCATCATGAAGAATATGACTAGCACATATAAACCTAAACCACTTCCTATGCCTAGGGATTTTGTGAGCACACAATTTATGGGAACAAGAATCAACTAGCATAGGAAGGAAAAACAAGTATAACTTCAAAACTTTAAGCACATAGAGAGGAAACTTGATATTATTGCAACTCCTACAAGCATGTAATGATCCCTCATAGTAATTTTCATTAGCATCATGAATGAGCTCAACAATATAACCAGCACATAAAGCATTATGTTCATGATCTACAAGCATAGAAATTTTACTAGTCTTCACATAAATAAAATTCTTTTCATTCGGAATAGTGGGAGCAAACTCAACAAAGTAACTGCCATCTGAGGCATAATCCAATTTAAAATTAAAATCATGATGACAAGTTTCATGGTTAACACTCTTCTTTATAGCATACATGTCATCACAATAATCATCATAGAGAACAAATTTATTCTCATAATCAATGGGAACCTCCTCCGAAATAGTGGAATCATTACTAACTAAAGTTAACACTCTTCCAAATCCACTTTAGATTATAGTATTATTCATACTCCAAAAGATATAAGTGATGTTCATGGATCATTCTACAATTAATACAGACTAACCAATATCCAAGGTCGAAATATATAAGTGAAGCACATGAAGCATTCTATAAAACCATACTCAAAAGATTTAAGTGAAGCACAAAGAGCAATTCTATAAGATCATACTTAAAAGATATAAGTGAAGCACATGAAGCATTCTATAAATCAATGAAGGGCTATCTCATACTAGCATGCTTCTTAAAGGAAAAAAACACAAAGGACACAAATCATGTGAACAAAACAAAAATCGATGTATATCGATAATTGTTGAAGAAGAAAGATGGGATGCCAACCGGGGCATCCCCAAGCTTAGATGCCTGAGTATCCTTAGAATATTTACTTGGGGTGCCTTGTGCATCCCCAAGATTGATCTCTTGCCTCTCTTTATTGTTCTCACATCGGTAACTCCTTGTTCTTCGAAGACTTCATCCACACAAAACTTTAACAAAAACTTTGTGAGATCCGTTAGTATAATAAAGCAAATCACTACCTTTAGGTACTGTCGCAAACTCATTCCAATTTCGTATTATAACTATATCTACTGTATTCCAACTTCACCATGGTTCATACCCCCGATACTACCCATAGATTCATCAAAATAAGCGATCAACACATAGAAAACAGAATCTGTCAAAAACAGGACAATCTGTAGTAATCTGGAAGTTTAGTATACTTCTGTAACTCCAAAAATTATACACAAAATATGAAAATTTAAACAATTTTTAAAGAAGTAATGTGCAAAAAGTATCAGACCCATTTGACTTTCCAGTAAAAAATGTAAATTCACGGGCTATATCCAAAGTTTTTGTTTTTGTACTGCACAAAGTAAACAAGCAATCTAATCATCCTAAAACCAATGCTTCGCACATTATTTTTATAATACAATGGATATATACAAGGGGATAATTATTTTCAGAGAAGCTTCCATGAATTTTTTACATTGTTTCCATGAGCATGAACACAAGTGTTCAAGGTCGACCCTCACTTCTCCAATGCATAAACTTCCAATCACTTCTCTTATTGAAAAACTTTTTAGGTAAGAGAGGCAAGTAATTGTTTTTCTATTTTCATTCTTTTAAAAAAATTGTATGTTTCACCCACAACTAAACTGAAAAAAGGAAAAACAAAATCTACTTAGTGAAGAAAGCAAACAAGCACACACGAGAATATCAATCCCACACTATTGCTCCCCGGCAACGGCGCCAGAAAAGAGCTTGATAATCCCCAAGTGCAGGGAATCATTGTAGCAATTCCCAATGGTGGAAGTGATAAGTATGGAGTGTTGAACCCACAAGGAGCTAAAGGTAAGATCAATATTCTCTCAGGTCCTATCTGCCACTGATATGACTCTAAGTACACCGAACGTTTGCTTCCAACTAGAAACGAGAAATAAAACTACGTTGTGAGGATAACTTTGCATGGTATCGGAGAGATAAAATATAAACATAGGTTCTGTTATCATAAAGTTAGAATATATTAGTAAATATTATAAATAGTAAGTGTGGAAGAATGGTGGATCGGTGTGCGGAATTGTCTTAGGCAATTGTTAACAAGACTGATTGTCGTCATTGCAATTTCATATGAGGAAGAGGCATAAGCTAACATACTTTATCTTCTTGGATCATATGCACTTATGATTAGAACTCTAGCAAGCATCCATGACTACTAAAGATCATTAAGGTAAAACCCAACCATGGCATTAAAGCATCAAGTCCCCTTTATCCCATACGCAACAACCCCCTTACTCGGGTTTATGCTTCTGTCCCTCAAGCAACCCCCCTTACTCGTATTGCAACACCCTACAGTGGGAATCCCTCACGCTTGCGCGACACGAAGGGCACAATAGGATAGCACCAAAATAAAACATACAACTCATACCAATCTAGATCATCAATCAACCCAAAGATAAAGGATATCTACTCAAAACATCATAGGATGGCAACACATCATTCGGTCAAAATATGTGGCATAAAGCACCATGTTCAATTAGGGAATACAGCGGGGTGCGAGAGAGTGGACCGCATAAAAGAGATGAGGGTGGTGATGATGATGGTGATGTTGATGAAGACAATCACCGCGGTGATGATTCCCTTCCCGATGGCACTCCAGTGCCACCAAGAGAGAGGAGGAGAGGTTCTCCCCCTTGTGCTTCCTCCTCCATGGCCTCCCCCTGGATGGGGAGAGGTTCTTCCTCTGGTCCTTGGCCTTCATGGTGATGATGGCCCCTCCGAGATCTTGCTCCATAGCCTCCGGTGATGATGGCCCCCTCTGGCATGGTGCCAAAGAGGGCATAAATTGATTTCTCGTGGCTACAGAGGCTTGCGGCGGCAGAGCTTCCGATCTAGGTTATTTCCTGGAGGTTTGGGCATTTATAGGAGAGGTTGGCATTGAGAACAAGTCAGGGGCCCCCACGAGAAGTCCACGAGGCACAGGGGCACGCCCGGGGGGGGGGGGGGCGCACCCCCACCCTCGTGGGGCCCATGGGACTCCCCTTTGGTAGATTTTTGTTCCAGTATTTTTTATATTTTCCAAAAAAATTCTCCGTTGATTTTCATCGCATTCCAAGAACTTTTATTTCTGCACAAAAGCAACACCACGGTAGTTCTGCTGAAAACAATGTCAGTCCGGGTTAGTTCTAATCAAATCATACCAAAATCATATAAACTATTTTAAACTTGGCATGAATACTTCATTAATTATAGATACATTGGAGACGTATCACGTCCCATGCCGCTGAGGGGGCGCGCACACGGGCACGGGCGCGTGCACGGCTGGTGCATCCAAACACATGGGGACCGGCGCCATGGTGGGTGGAGGGGCGCGCACGGGCATGGGTACAAGAATTATGGGAACAAGAATTTATGGGAACAAGAATCAACTAGCATAGGAAGGAAAAACAAGTATAACTTCAAAACTTTAAGCACATAGAGAGGAAACTTGATATTATTGCAACTCCTACAAGCATGTAATGATCCCTCATAGTAATTTTCATTAGCATCATGAATGAGCTCAACAATATAACCAGCACATAAAGCATTATGTTCATGATCTACAAGCATAGAAATTTTACTAGTCTTCACATAAATAAAATTCTTTTCATTCGGAATAGTGGGAGCAAACTCAACAAAGTAACTGCCATCTGAGGCATAATCCAATTTAAAATTAAAATCATGATGACAAGTTTCATGGTTAACACTCTTCTTTATAGCATACATGTCATCACAATAATCATCATAGAGAACAAATTTATTCTCATAATCAATGGGAACCTCCTCCGAAATAGTGGAATCATTACTAACTAAAGTTAACACTCTTCCAAATCCACTTTAGATTATAGTATTATTCATACTCCAAAAGATATAAGTGATGTTCATGGATCATTCTACAATTAATACAGACTAACCAATATCCAAGGTCGAAATATATAAGTGAAGCACATGAAGCATTCTATAAAACCATACTCAAAAGATTTAAGTGAAGCACAAAGAGCAATTCTACAAGATCATACTTAAAAGATATAAGTGAAGCACATGAAGCATTCTATAAATCAATGAAGGGCTATCTCATACTAGCATGCTTCTTAAAGGAAAAAAACACAAAGGACACAAATCATGTGAACAAAACAAAAATCGATGTATATCGATAATTGTTGAAGAAGAAAGATGGGATGCCAACCGGGGCATCCCCAAGCTTAGATGCCTGAGTATCCTTAGAATATTTACTTGGGGTGCCTTGTGCATCCCCAAGATTGATCTCTTGCCTCTCTTTATTGTTCTCACATCGGTAACTCCTTGTTCTTCGAAGACTTCATCCACACAAAACTTTAACAAAAACTTTGTGAGATCCGTTAGTATAATAAAGCAAATCACTACCTTTAGGTACTGTCGCAAACTCATTCCAATTTCATATTATAACTATATCTACTGTATTCCAACTTCACCATGGTTCATACCCCCGATACTACCCATAGATTCATCAAAATAAGCGATCAACACATAGAAAACAGAATCTGTCAAAAACAGGACAATCTGTAGTAATCTGGAAGTTTAGTATACTTCTGTAACTCCAAAAATTATACACAAAATATGAAAATTTAAACAATTTTTAAAGAAGTAATGTGCAAAAAGTATCAGACCCATTTGACTTTCCAGTAAAAAATGTAAATTCACGGGCTATATCCAAAGTTTTTGTTTTTGTACTGCACAAAGTAAACAAGCAATCTAATCATCCTAAAACCAATGCTTCGCACATTATTTTTATAATACAAGGGATATATACAAGGGGATAATTATTTTCAGAGAAGCTTCCATGAATTTTTTACATTGTTTCCATGAGCATGAACACAAGTGTTCAAGGTCGACCCTCACTTCTCCAATGCATAAACTTCCAATCACTTCTCTTATTGAAAAACTTTTTAGGTAAGAGAGGCAAGTAATTGTTTTTCTATTTTCATTCTTTTTAAAAAAATTGTATGTTTCACCCACAACTAAACTGAAAAAAGGAAAAACAAAATCTACTTAGTGAAGAAAGCAAACAAGCACACACGAGAATATCAATCCCACACTATTGCTCCCCGGCAACGGCGCCAGAAAAGAGCTTGATAATCCCCAAGTGCAGGGAATCATCGTAGCAATTCCCAATGGTGGAAGTGATAAGTATGGAGTGTTGAACCCACAAGGAGCTAAAGGTAAGATCAATATTCTCTCAGGTCCTATCTGCCACTGATATGACTCTAAGTACACCGAACGTTTGCTTCCAACTAGAAACGAGAAATAAAACTACGTTGTGAGGATAACTTTGCATGGTATCGGAGAGATAAAATATAAACATAGGTTCTGTTATCATAAAGTTAGAATATATTACTAAATATTATAAATAGTAAGTGTGGAAGAATGGTGGATCGGTGTGCGGAATTGTCTTAGGCAATTGTTAACAAGACCGATTGTCGTCATTGCAATTTCATATGAGGAAGAGGCATAAGCTAACATACTTTATCTTCTTGGATCATATGCACTTATGATTAGAACTCTAGCAAGCATCCATGACTACTAAAGATCATTAAGGTAAAACCCAACCATGGCATTAAAGCATCAAGTCCCCTTTATCCCATACGCAACAACCCCCTTACTCGGGTTTATGCTTCTGTCCCTCAAGCAACCCCCCTTACTCGTATTGCAACACCCTACAGTGGGAATCCCTCACGCTTGCGCGACACGGAGGGCACAATAGGATAGCACCAAAATAAAACATACAACTCATACCAATCTAGATCATCAATCAACCCAAAGATAAAGGATATCTACTCAAAACATCATAGGATGGCAACACATCATTCGGTCAAAATATGTGGCATAAAGCACCATGTTCAATTAGGGAATACAGCGGGGTGCGAGAGAGTGGACCGCATAAAAGAGATGAGGGTGGTGATGATGATGGTGATGTTGATGAAGACAATCACCGCGGTGATGATTCCCTTCCCGATGGCACTCCAGTGCCACCAAGAGAGAGGAGGAGAGGTTCTCCCCCTTGTGCTTCCTCCTCCATGGCCTCCCCCTGGATGGGGAGAGGTTCTTCCTCTGGTCCTTGGCCTTCATGGTGATGATGGCCCCTCCGAGATCTTGCTCCATAGCCTCCGGTGATGATGGCCCCCTCTGGCATGGTGCCAAAGAGGGCATAAATTGATTTCTCGTGGCTACAGAGGCTTGCGGCGGCAGAGCTTCCGATCTAGGTTATTTCCTGGAGGTTTGGGCATTTATAGGAGAGGTTGGCATTGAGAACAAGTCAGGGGCCCCCACGAGAAGTCCACGAGGCACAGGGGCACGCCCGGGGGGGGGGGGGGCGCACCCCCACCCTCGTGGGGCCCATGGGACTCCCCTTTGGTAGATTTTTGTTCCAGTATTTTTTATATTTTCCAAAAAAATTCTCCGTTGATTTTCATCGCATTCCAAGAACTTTTATTTCTGCACAAAAGCAACACCACGGTAGTTCTGCTGAAAACAATGTCAGTCCGGGTTAGTTCTAATCAAATCATACCAAAATCATATAAACTATTTTAAACTTGGCATGAATACTTCATTAATTATAGATACATTGGAGACGTATCACGTCCCATGCCGCTGAGGGGGCGCGCACACGGGCACGGGCGCGTGCACGGCTGGTGCATCCAAACACATGGGGACCGGCGCCATGGTGGGTGGAGGGGCGCGCACGGGCATGGGTACGGGCGCGGCGGGTGCAGCCAAAAGCAAGGGGGCCGGCACCACGGTGGGTTGAGGGGCACGCATTGGCATGGGCGCTGGCGCTGGCATGTACACGAGCTCGCGCGGGTCCACGGAGACCTCGCCGATGCCCGCGGCTTCCAGCTCTCCGATAGTGCTCGGCGACCAGCCCCTTAATGCTACATGGATGGTCGTTGGCGCGGGCGCGGGGATGGGAGCTGGGACAGGAGCGGGGGCAGCAACCGCCACGGCCAGCTCATTCTGGACCATGTCCATGAGGCCCTATTCCTCCTTAGTTTCTATTTCCTCTTGCTCGGTGTCCACTTCACCAAACTTGAAGACTAGTGGCAGATGATCATTCTGCGCCATGGCGTTGGTGGAGGTCTGCGGGAGGGAGGGGAATGGGAGGCGAATAGTAAGGCTACCCGTATTAAACAACGACACGAGCACCATTAATGGAGAGGAAGGCGGGCGGCCATGGAAGTCAAAGGGCTCGCTTCCAAGTGAGGCTGCGCAGTGTACAGCTCGCATGCTTCCCGATGAGCCTGTGCATTGGAGGACACCTTGCATGCCTCTCGGTCAGCCTACGCACCAGACCCCGCTCGCACGCCTCACGTTTAGTCAAGGTCAAGAAGCTATCCGCACGACATCTCCTATAGCCATTAAAACGAAGACACGTAGCGTCACATGAATGGTTAACAGAACACACATGATTTGAATTATAAACCCGTTTGAATATTAAAGTGGCAGCTATTTTTTCAAAATGCCTTTGTTGGCTGTTATTCGAGTGCGCCATCTCTCAAAATGGACACGAAATATACCACAACATGTCGGGTTCCATTCCATGAAAGCATGCCAAGTTTCATGAATTCCAGACGAGTTTTGGATTTAGTAGAATTTAGAAACAAAGTACCTCAACATTTTATCGGCAATGAACGGCGCCCTGGTATTTGAAATTCATTCCATTTCTTCCATGGGGCCTAAGCATGCACCCAAGGACACATAATTGATTTTTTTTCAACAAATTTATATGCATTAGAGCATGTGCATGTAGTTCAAATTTTAATTATGCACATAAATGCATTGAAAACTCAAAATGCATAAAAATGTCCAAACAAACCATGAAAAATCCCCAAAACTGACACAACACTCCTGTTGTTCTATGTTGACACGAGAAATTGTTTAAAAGCAATAAGAGGCAATGGATATCGTTTCGTCCCCAAAGGTGGGACGTTCCCTACCGAAACCATCACGCTTGTTGTGAGAAGCTCTGGTTTGTGATAAGCATATCCCCAAACCCGCCCCAAATGGGACAAAAACATTCCCCACATGTTGATGCCACTCCATGATAGCATGCCAAGTTTCATGAACTTCGGATGAGCTCTGGATTTACTATAATTGAAAAACCAGGTATCTCAATGTTTGCAGCCGAGTAACCGTGGCAGGGTGTTTGACATTCATTCCCATTTCTTGCATGAGACCTAAGCATGCAACCAAGGACACATATTTGAATTTTCAACCAATTTATATGCATTAGAGCATGTGCATGTAGTTCAAATTTGAATTATGCACATAAATGCATTGAAAACTCAGTGAATGCATAAAAATGTCCAAATGAACCCCAAAAAATCCCAAAAATTGACACAACACTCCTGCTGTTCTATGTTGACACGAGAATTTTTTTGAAAGCAATAAGAGGCAATAGATATCGTTTTGTCCCCAAAGTTGGGACGTTCCCTACCGAAACCATCAAGCTTGTTGTGAGAAGCTTTGGTTTGTGAGAAGCTCTGGTTTTTGAGAAGCATATCCCCAAACCTACCCCAATTGGGATAAAAAAATTACCACAACATGTTCATGCCGCTCCATGATAGCATGCCAAGTTTCATGAATTACAGACGATCTTTGGATTTACTAAAATTTAAAAACCAGGCATCTCGATGTTTGCGGCCGAGTGACCGTGGTAGGGTGTTTGACATTCATTCCCATTTCTTGCATGGGACCTAAGTATGCAACCAAGGACACATATTTGAAATTTCAACCAACTTATATGCATTAGAGCAAGTGCATGTAGTTCAAATTTGAATTATGCACAAAAATGCATTGAAAACTCAGTTAATGCATAAAAATGTTCGAATGAACCCCGAAAAATCCCAAAAATTGACATAACAGTCCTGTTGTTCAATGTTGACACGAGAAATTTTTTGAAAGCAATAAGAGGCAATGGATATCGTTTCATCCTCAAAGGTGGGACGTTCCCTACCGAAATCATCAGGCTTGTTGTGAGAAGCTTTGGTTTGTGAGAAGCATATCCCCAAACCTGCCCCAAATGGGACAAAAAATTTACCACAGCATGTTGATGCCGCTCCAAGATAGCATGGCAAGTTTCATGAATTTCATACGAGCTTTGGATTTAGTAGAATTTAAAAACCAGGTATCTCGATGTTTGCGGCCGAGTGACCGTGGCGGGGTGTTTGACATTCATTCCCTTTTCTTGCATGGGACCTAAGCATGCAACCAAGGACACATATTTGAATTTTCAAATAACTTATATGCATTAGAGCATGTGCATGTAGTTCAAATTTGAATTATGCACATTAATGCAGTGAAAACTCAGTTAATGCATAAAAATGTCTGAACGAACCCCGAAAAATTCCAAAAATTGACACAACACTCCTATTGTTCTATGTTGACACGACAATTGTTTTGAAAACAATAAGAGGTAATGGATATCGTTTCGTCCCCAAAGGTGGGACGTTCCCTACCGAAACCATCAGGCTTGTTGTGAGAAGCTCTGGTTTGTGAGAAGTATATCCCCAAACCTGCCCCAAATGGGCAAAAAAATTACCACGACATGTTGATGCCGCTCCATGATAGCATGCCAAGTTTCATGAATTTCAAACGAGCTTTGAATTTACTAGAATTTAAAAACCATGTATCTTGATGTTTGCGGCCGAGTGACTGTGGTAGGGTGTTTGACATTCATTCCCATTTCTTGCATGGGACCTAAGCATGCAACCAAGGACACATATTTGAATTTTGAACCAACTTATATGCATTAGAGCATGTGCATGTAGTTCAAATTTGAATTATGCACAAAAATGTAGTGAAAACTCAGTTAATGCATAAAAATGTCCGAATGAACCCCGAAAAATCCCAAAAAATTGACACGACACACCTATTGTTCTATGTTGACACGACAATTTTTTTGAAAGCAATAAGAGGCAATGGATATCATTTCATCCCCAATGGTGGGACATTCCCTACCGAAACCATCAAGCTTGTTGTGAGAAGCTCTCGTTTGTGAGAAGCATATCCCCAAACCTGCCCCAAACGGGATAAAAAATTTACCACGACATGTTGATGCCGCTCCATGATAGCATGCCAAGTTTCATGAATTTCACACAAGCTTTGGATTTACTAGAATTTAAAAACCAGGTATCTTGATGTTTGCGACCGAGTGACTGTGGCAGGGTGTTTGACATTCATTCTCATTTCTTGCATGGGACCTAAGCATGCAACCAAGTACAAAGATTTGAATTTTCAATTAATTTATATGCATTAGAGCATGTGCATGTAGTTCAAATTGGAATTATGCACATAAATGCATTGAAAACTCAGTTAATGCATAAAAATGTCCAAACGAACCTCGAAAATCCCAAAAATTGAGACAACACTACTGTTGTTCTATGCTGAAATGAGAATTTGTTTTAAAGCAATAAGAGCTAATTGATATCGTTTCGTCCCCAAAGGTGGGACGTTCCCTACCAACACCATCGGGCTTGTTGTGAGAAGCTCTGGTTTGTGACAAGGATATCCCCAAACATGCCCCAAATGGGACAAAAAATTTACCACGGCATGGTGATGCCGCTCCATGATAGCATGCAATGTTTCATGAATTTTGGACAAGCTTTGGATTTACTAGAATTTAAAAACCAGGTATCTCAATGTTTGCGACCGAGTGATCGTGGCAGGGTGTTTGACTTTCATTCCCGTTTCTTGCACGGGACTAAGCATGCAACCAAGGACATATATTTGAATTTCAACCAATTTATATGCATTAGAGCATGTGCATGTAGTTCAGATTTGAATTATGAACATAAATGAACGAAATATGCCCTAGAGGCAATAATAAAGTTGTTATTTATATTTCCTTATATCATGATAAATGTTTATTATTCATTCTAGAATTGTATTAACCATAAACTTAGTACATGTGTGAATACATAGACAAACAGAGTGTCAATAGTATGCCTCTACTTGACTAGCTCGTTAATCAAAGATGGTTAAGTTTCCTAGCCATGGACAAAGAGCTGTCACTTGATGAACGGGATCACATCATTAGAGAATGATGTGAACCAGTTGAACCCTATACACGGTGGGTGGCATCAGATTACCGTGGAATAGGCGGTTGCCCGGTTGAACGATTCTGGCCTTAGCGACATCGATCAACTTGCCATCCATGAAGTGCATGAGACTACATGGAACGTCAGCGGCGCCCCACGAAAACATGTAGGGCATCAGGGATGCCCAGTCAAAGTAAAGGAGATGAATTCATCGTCCGAGAGGCTTAGTTACCATGATGGCATCGAGCTCGGTAATGTCGAGGCACCACCAACGGTGGGCGTGCAAGTGACAGAGGGGCCGGTTGCTGCCGAGGTGCCGGCCGGCGTATTCTTTCCACACCCTGGTGCAAGGGGGAGATGGTTAGCTTTGATGAGCAGGTAGCATCTTCCTAACCCCCTTCTTATTGTCTCCTCTCACTATCTCTCTCACACACATGGCAAGCAAGGGTGTCTGAGTGTGTGAAAAAATACTAAACTAATCCAACAACTAAAGCACTAGATCACTACTATTGTACAATCTTTTCATAGCTTTGTATATATGTATGGCTCCAATGGGTGCCACTGCCATGCATCCCTCTCCTATTATTTAATCATGATTAGCCCATCATTTTGACCAGAGATTAGTTTTGGTTAATTAATTAACTAGTGTGTGCCACACCTAGCCGAGCACAAATCTCCATCTAGCTAGTAGGAGTAGCTTTCCAAGGCCTCTTTCCAAAGCCACAACTCCTCTAAGTTCTCAAGATAACCTAGTTGTCAAGGGATGTGTCCATAAAGTTGGGTGATGTCAAGATACATGCTGATTAATTTTTGTTTCGGTTGAGAATCGGGCACCTTCTAGGTCAAGAAAATTGGGCAGGACCTTTGCTAATTTTCTTGACCTAGGAGTGCCCCATTCTCAACCGAAACGGAAATTAATCAACATTTCAGGAGAAAGGGGTCATTTCAGAAGATCACAAGTAGCAGTAGCATCACAAGTTGACAAAATCACAAGTAGCAGCAGCATCACAAGTAGTACAACATCAGCATCATCACAAGTAGTACATCACAAGTAGTACAACAACATCATCATCACAAGTAGTATTATCCAAAATATTAGAAGGGCACTAATCACCTAAGCCCAAGATTAGGACAAGAAAATATTGATCACCTGTATAGTAATAGAAAGCTTACATCTCCATTTCGATAATACTAATGCAAATAAGGAAGCATCAGCATCTTGCAGTTAAAAAATTGATCAGAGAATGTGGTACTAGAATGGGTCAGAGAATCCATGCATGTTTGCTTTCTTGCTTGCCTACCTCAACTAGCCCTATCTAAGCTAGCTGAAGAGAGCAGCATTGTACTAGTGTAGTGACCATGTAGCAGCTTACTTAATTACCTTGCTTAGAGTAAGAATTTACCACATATTGCTATGAATTGTAAAAACTAAGTGTAAAACAGCTAGCCAGCACTTAGTTTCTTGACCACTATACTAGCATTATTATGTCAGTACCCAGCCAAATGTAGTGGCGTCTTGAGTTTACCTCTTGTCAATGATATCTATAACAGCTTTGAAACAACACGAGCTGATGTTGTTCGTGGTACGGAGGCAATGCTTGACATATCTGCACCTATGAAACAAAAAAACAGAATTAAGTTAGGCAGAATAGAAATCAAACATAGCATCAGCTGCACTGAAACAACAATTCTTAATCTACTACAAAGTACAAACTCTACTCAGGATGCACAAATAACTCTCCAGGTCAATCAGCATTTAATATATTCAGAGATTCAGTGCATATATGATTTCCCAAAACTAGGTGCACCTTTCTATTATTAACAAACTAATAGGAGCAATTATGTTGTCTAAGATATTGAAATAATCCAATAATCGCTGCTTCAAAAATTATTTTGTGTTCTTCTAAGCATTCCAGTTTAAATTACAACACTTGGCATAAGCTCAACAGTAGCAGGAAAGATGGTGCTAGATGCAGAGCATGGTAAATTCGTAATCAGTCACAGACAGAAATTCGTGCCCATTACAAAACTTACAAAACTACTCTTAATGAAGAGAGTTCGGGCCATTACTTGGTCACAAAAAAGGAAATGTGGAGAACATCAAGTTATTCCTCAAATACAGTATCTGTAAAACAAGTTAACAGTTCATGTACTTACTAATTCATATAAGTAGGAAGCATCAAGTTCAATTGTATGGTTGACATGAACATGAATTGACACCAATCTTTATCTTCCCAGATTTGCTGCTTAGCAGAATTGCAGGAAGGGAAGATCAATTGTACCTTGCTAACTTGCTAGGGCAGGTCGGCAGCGATGGTGTGGACCACGGGCGCCCTACAGGTTGGAGGCGAGCCGGCGAGGGGAGGGGATCGTCCAGCCGGCCGGCACCGTGACGGGAGCGGGCTAGCTGGCATTGGCGTCTCGGAGAGGGCCCGAGGGCGACCGAGGGAGGGGAGCAGGCTAGCTGGCGTCGACGTCTCGGAGAGGGCTTGAGCATCTCGCGGTCGATGGTGCTGCGCGACGGAGGCGGAGGGCTTGAGCAGCTCGCAGTCGATGGTGCTGAGGATGCGTGCCGCCCCACCGGTGGCTGGATTGGCTGCGGCTCGCGCTCGAGGGCAGGGGCGGCTAGGGTTCGTGGGGAGGACAGGGGGGCGATGACGGCGAGGCTTTCTGGGCTCTTCTCACTAGTGGGCCTGGGAGGGCGAGGGGAGCGGGCGCGGGCGGATGGCGGCGGTGGAGCGGGCGCGGGGGTCGTCGGGTGTGGGGGTCATCGGCGGCGGTGGAGCAGGCGCGGGGGGCGAGGGGGGTCTGGCGAGGGAGGGTTAGCGAGATGGACATCACACACCTACATACAGAGGGGGGAAGGTTAGCAATGGCGCACCTTCTAGGGGTGCACCATAAATACAGTGATAACAATGGTGCACCTTCCACTGGTGCGCCATTACTAACTACTTTTTTGGGATTTTTAGTTGCATCTAATAATTTTTTAGAAAATGACGATCAAATTTGAAAACATTTATGAATGTGAAAAAATATCATCAAATTTGTTATTTGAAAATATTTATGAATATGAAAAAATATCATCTAATTTGTTATTTGAAAATATATTTTTTGGATTTTTAGTTGCATCTAATATTTTTTTTAGAAAACATTTATGAATATGAAAAAATATTCATGAATTCAAAAAGTGCCCATATAATTTAAAAATATACATCAGTTCAAAAAATATTAACAAATTCAATAATTTTTGTGAGTTAGAAATTCAATACCAGAACAAACCTAAATAAAAATTGGCATACCAATGGCGCACCTCCTAGGGGTGCGCCATAAGTACCTTGATAGCAATGGCGCACCTTCTCCTGGTGCGCCATTAGTAACTTTTTTTTGGATTTTTGGTTGCATTCATTTGTGAGTTGGTAAAACATTTATGAATATGAAAAAATATCATCAAATTTGAAAAAATATTCATGAGTTCAAAAAGTGCCCATGAAATTTTAAAATATTCATGAGTTCAAAAAAATTAACAAATTCAATACTTTTTGTGAGTTAGAAATTCAATACCAGAATAAACATAAATAAAAATTGGTATACCAGAATAAACATAAATAAATATTCATGAGCACTAAACAAAAGAAATGTCATTTCCATATGTCGAAATACAATCGAGAAATGAAGACTGCAATTTAAATTCAATCGATCTTAGCTAGTTATCTTTTCACAATCTTCTTGCCCTTCTTTTTCGCAAATGGAGTTCTTCTCTTGAACGGACATCCTTTAGGTAGGGTGGTCCTGCTTCTTCTTATGTTGTATGGCACTTCATCGTCGTCGTCATGGTCCATCTTCGGGTTTCCGTACTTGTCGAAGTCTTGCTCATTGGCGACTCCATCCACTGCGATGATCTTCCTTTTGCCTCTCCTCATGACAACACGACTAGGCTTTGACGGGTCGGTAATGAAGAAGCATTGGTCCGCTTGGGAAGCTAGTACCCATGGCTCATTTTTCGCGGTGTCGTTTGCGCCCGCGGTCTTGGATTTGGCTTCGGGTATAACCATGGTGGTGAAATACTAGTCTTCTTTTAGGACGCTCTTGGCCCATCTGACACGGAACATCGGGACCTTCTCTCCAGCGTAGCTCAACTCCCATATCTCCTCGATCCTTCTGTAGTATCTGTCCTTGTCGTTACCTGTGTAGGATTGCATCGTTACCCCGGAGTTCTGATAACCATCGCTCTTCATGTCCTTTTCCTCGACGTAAAATGTGTAGCCGTTGATATCGTACGCCTCATAGGTCATCATGTTGTGCTCGGCGCCCTGTGACAAGGCGAATATGAGTTTTTCTTCCGCGGAAGAATCCTCATGTAAAGGGTACGACAGAAGCTTCTCCTTGAACCAACACGTGAAACATGAGTTGTGCTCTTTGATTATATCTCTGTCCATCCTTTGTTGGCCTCGGTCATTGTACGTCTTCTCAATAAAGGTTTTGTGCTCTACCATCCAAGGATCAACCACGTCTATGTCCTGTAGCGCGACTAGGTTTGCTCTTTCAAAGTCGTCTAGTTGACCCTCGAAGTCGACATGCATTCCACGGCGACCCTTGCGGTGACCCCATCCAGGGAGCCTGTCGAGGTGCCTCTTGACGGGCAGACCAACGGGGTTCTCGATGCCTAGATAATTCGTGCAGTAGAAGATGCACTCTTCGGTCAGAAAGCCCCCGGCTATGCTTCCCTCTAGACATGACATGTTGCGAACATATCCTTTTACGACACCATTCATCCTTTGGAACGGCATCATGCTGTGCAGGAACATCAGCCCGAGTTGGATGATATCCTCCATGATATGGACCAGCAGATGCACCATAACGTCGAAGAATGCGGGCGGGAAGTACATCTCAAGCTCTCATAGTATCACGCCAACCGACTTCCGAGAGATGACATCAAAAAAGATGCATAGGCCAAAAAGTGTTTCACGGACGCGCGCGTCCATGATCCCACAGATTGCAACTGGAAGTATCTGCGTCATCAGCACGTGATAGTCGTGAGACTTTGTCCCGCTGAACTTATGCTTCACTGAGTCTAGGTATCTGCTTATCTTTCCCGCATAACCGTAAGGAAGTTTTACTCCTACAAGGCAGGTGAAAAACTGCTCGATCTCCTCCTGACTAAGAGTGAAGCAGGCGGGAGGGTATTTATTTCCGATCTTCTTGGCCTTTTTGCCTTTGCGACGACTTGCCGTGTCCTTCGCCTCATCATCATCATCATCATCATTAGTGTGAAGCTCCTCCCTGATGCCTTTCGGCCCATCTTTGGTCCTCTCTAGCATGTTGAGCTGGGTACCTAGCTGACTCTCGCACACGTTCTTCGTGATATGCGTGACATCAAGGCTGTGAGGCACATGGGGGATCTTCTAGTATGGCAAGTCCCAGAAAACAGACCTTGTTTTCCATACCTTCAGCAGCGGCCCTACCGCCTTTCGCTTATTTCCCGGCTCTGGTGCCTTTCGCTTCTTTCCCGGTGGTGGGCAATCTTTCCAATTTTTCAACAACTCGTCTATTTCCTCGCCACTCCTGGTAGGCGGGTATCTTCGGGGTTCGGTTTCACCATCAAACAGATCCTTGCATTTTCTTCATGAGTCATCGTCGCGAAGCCACCTTCGATGTCCCATGAACACGGTTTTTGGAGACCCGGGATCTCTATCTAGCTGGTGATACATTGTGTCATCCATACACCTGACGCATCCAGAAATCCATGGACCACCTGCCCCGGGACATATCCGTAACCGAGATAGTCGTGCACCATCGTGAGCAGTGCGGCTCTCATAGGGAAATATTCTTGGAAATATTCTTTCTCTGCGGCGTCCCACGTATTGGGTGGTGCTTTCCACAGCGTGTCTAGCTCCTCTTTCAGCAGCCCCAGATAAATATTGATGTCATTCACTGGTTGTTTCGGCCCTTCAATCAGCATAGTCATGTGAATGTACTTCCTATTCGTGCACAACCAGGGGGATGGTTGTACATCCACACAAAAACAGGCTAGGTGCTATGTGTTCTTCTCTGGCTGCCAAACGATTGACTCCGTCGGTGGTCGCGCCCAACACGATGTTCCTTGGATCGTCCCCAAATTCTGGGTGTTCGAAGTTCAATGCTTGCCACTGGCTTGCATCCTTAGGTTGACTTAGCATCTTGTCTTTTTTATTTATCTCCGGATCATTTCCGTCATCTTCTCGCTTCTTCTCCTCCCTATCCGCGTGCCAACACAGGAGCTCTGCTAGCTTAGGGTCCGCGAAATACCGCTGCAGACAAGGAGTGATCGGAAAGTACCACAACACTTTTCTAGGAGCTTTCTTCCTCTTCTTGTATCGAGTGACGCCGCACACCGGACATATGGTAGACTCCACGTGCTCATACCGATAAATGATGCAATTGTTCATGCACACATGGTATTTCACGTGCGGTAAATCCAGAGGACACACGATTTTCTTCGCCTCCTCGAAACTGGTCAGGCACTTGTTCCCCTTGGGAAGACGTTCGTGCTAGAATGACATGTTCTCGTCGAAGCAGGCATCGGTCATTTTGTGTTTTACTTTCATCTCCAGAGCCATGAGCGTTACTTTCAGGCGGGTATCCTCAGGCCTGCATCCTTCCTACAATCGAGTAACCGCGTCTATCTCCAGTTGATCCAGCTTGGCTTTCTCTCAGGCGGCAACTCTTGCGTTATCCGTCTGCTTGAGAAGCAGCTCTTGAATATGAGGGTCCTGCACCCAGCCCATCGATGGTCCATCGTCGTCTGCTCCGGCATCTTCATCTTCATGATCATGCCCTTCATCTTGACCTTCCTCGTCATCATGTCCGACATCTTCTACATGATGACTGTGTACTGCATCTACTTCGTGATCATGTCCTGGAGATTCTTCGTCTTCTCGCCCGCCCTCCCCGTGGTTGTATTGCTGCCCTTCCTCATTTCTTGCCCGGTCCCCATGGACGACTTCATAGTCATCTTCATCACCTTTCCACCGATAGCCATCCATGAAACCACGCAAGAGCAGGTGGTCCTGCATGTGTATGAAATCCGGGTCGATAAGGCTCTTTAGCTTGCATCTTTGACACGGACATCTTATCTCCGTCTCATTCTTTTGAATTATCTCGGCCTTTGTGGAGCTCAAAAACTATTCACGATGTCGTCGGTCATCGTGCGGACCATGGTCACCTGCAGGGTAGAACAAAACAATATTTTAGAACCAAAAAAAATTGGCATGACTTTGCCTAAAAATAGGAGCAAAAATAATGCATAGTTGCAAATTCTCACCGAAACGGAAATGAATCAACATTCCGACAAAATATTGGCAACTATCGCATTTCAAATACCGGTACCTACAAACACAAACATATGCAACACCACAAACATACGTAGATCTAGGCCATAAAAAGTGTGTACGTTGTTGGAGGGACAAAAAAGTAGATCTAGAACATAAAGAAAGCTTTCCCCTTACTTACCTATCAAAAAAGGAAATTTAACCACTTAATTTGGGTGAATCTATGGTGCAAATGAGGTGAGGAGGAGGAGGCAGCCAAGACCAAGCTTGGTAGAGGTGGAGAGAATGAAGTGGGGAAAGTGAGTGTGGTAGGTGGCTGTCCAAAATATCTAGCTGCTCCCAGGTTACCAATGGCGCACCACCTAAGAATGCGCCATTAGTAACCAGGGCTACTAATGGCGCACCTGGTGTGTGGTGCAACATTACTAGTTTTGAAAAAAAAACATGTTATTAGTGGCACACAAGTGGATAGTGCGCCATTACTAGTTAAAACTAGTAATGGCGCACTATCCACTGGTGCGCCACTGCTAACAATTTTTTTATCTTTTTTTTCAAAAATAGTAATGGCACACCACACCCTAGGTGCGCCCTTAGTAATGTGTACATTAATGGCGTACCTCTATCTGGTGCGCCACTACTATATAGAAGTGGTGCACCACATACATGGTGCGCCATTAATGCCCATATTAGCTATAGCCATTTTCCTAGTAGTGTATCGGCAACTAGCAGGATCCATATGGTTGTTGCTTTATTGTATGAAAACCAATCGCCATGTAATTGCTTTATTTTATCACTAAGCGGTAGCGATAGTCGTAGAAGCAATAGTTGGCGAGACGACAACGATGCTTCGATGGAGATCAAGGTGTCAAGCCGGTGACGATGGTGATCACGATGGTGCTTTGGAGATGGAGATCAAAGGCACAAGATGATGATGGCCATATCATATCACTTCTATTGATTGCATGTGATGTTTGTCCTTTATGCATCTTATTTTTCTTAGTTCGGTGACATCATTATAAGATGATCTCTCACTAAATTTCAAGGTATAAGTGTTCTCCCTGGGTATGCACCGTTGCTACAGTTCATCGTGCCGAGACACCATGTGATGATCGGGTGTGATAAGCTCTACGTTCACATACAACAGGTGCAAGACAGTTTTGCACATGCAGAATACTCGAGTTAAACTTGACGAGCCTAGAAAATGCAGATATGGCCTTAGAACACTGAGACCGAAAGGTCGAGCGTGAATCATATAGTAGATATGATCAACATAGTGATGTTCACCATTGAAAACTAATCCATCCCATGTGATGATCGGACATGGCTTGGTTGATATGGATCACGTGATCACTTATATGATTAGAGGGATGTCTATCTAAGTGGGAATTATTAAGTAATATGATTAATTGAACTTTACTTTATCATGAACTTAGTACCTGATAGTATTTGCATGTCTATATTGTTGTAGATAGATGGCCCATCCTGTTGTTCCGTTGAATTTTAATGCTTTCCTAGAGAAAGCTAAGTTGAAAGATGATGGTAGCAATTACACGGACTAGGTCCATAACTTGAGCATTATCCTCATTGCTGCACAAAAGAATTACATCCTGGAAGCACCACTAGGTAACAAACCCGCTGCAGGAGCAACGCCAGATGTTATGAACTTCTGGCAGAGCAAAGCTGATGACTACTCGATAGTTCAGTGTGTCATGCATTACGGCTTAGAACCAAGACTTCAACGACGTTTTGAACGTCATGGAACAAATGAGATGTTATAGGAGTTGTAGTTAATATATCAAGCAAATGCCCGGATTGAGAGATATGAAGTCTCCAATAAGTTCTATAGCTGCAAAATGGAGGAGAATAGTTTTGTAAGTGAACATATACTCAGAATGTCTGGGTACCACAACCACTTAACTCAACTGGGAGTTAATCTTCCTGATGATAGTGTCATTGATTGAGTTCTTCAATCACTGCCACCAAACTATAAAAGCTTCATGATGAACTACAATATGCAAGGGATGGATAATACCATTCCCGAGCTCTTCTCAATGCTAAAGGCTACGGAGGTAGAAATCAAGAAGGAGCATCAAGTGCTGATGGTCAACAAGACCACCAGTTTCAAGAAAAAGGGTAAAGGCAAGAAGGGGAACTTCAAGAAGAATGGCAAGCAAGTTGCTGCTCAAGTGAAGAAGCCCAAGTCTGGACCTAAGCCTGATACTGAGTGCTTCTACTGCAAAGGGACTGGTCACTAGAAGCGGAACCGCCCCAAGTATTTTTCGGAGAAGAAGGATGGCAAAGTGAAAGGTAAATTTGATATACATGTTATTGATGTGCTCCTTACTAATGCTTGCAGTAGCACTTGGGTATTTGATACTGGTTCTGTTGCTAATATTTGCAACTCAAAACAGGGGCTATGGATTAAGCGAAGATTGGCTAAGGACGAGGTGACGATGCGCCTGGGAAATGGTTCCAAAGTCGAGGTGATCGCTGTCGGCATGCTACCTGTTGTGGAAGTGTCACGGCAGATGTCCTCATGAGAGGACTTAGT
This sequence comes from Triticum dicoccoides, assembly GCF_002162155.2. NCBI lineage: Eukaryota > Viridiplantae > Streptophyta > Magnoliopsida > Poales > Poaceae > Triticum > Triticum dicoccoides. The sequence goes on along the minus strand of NC_041386.1, from coordinate 54,346,261 downwards.
TGTGGAACCATTGTGACGATGTTAGCTTAAAGGGGTTAAACGGGACAAAGGACATGAAGAGTTTATAATGGTTTGGCCCCTTGAGGTGAAGGTAAAGGCCTACTCCAGTTGAGGTGGTATTGCGAGGGTTTCGATTACCAAGGAGCAAACACGCTTTTCCTGGCTCTCGATTTGATGTTCTTTCCCTAAGCCGCTGCCGGGTCGTCCCCTTATATACACAGGTTGACGCCTTGCGACCTACAGAGTCTCGGCCGGCTCATACAACGTGTCCGGCTGGGTGACGTACATGGCAGTTTATACTTATGGGCCTTAAGCCGCCTCTGGGCTTGGGCCTCTTACAAACCTAACTGTGAACCGCCATCTTGTATATTCATGGGCTTCATATAGACCAACCGCCATTTTGGTTGACCCGACCCCTCCTGGGCGGGTGTAACATCCCAAATTTTCAATTTGGAATGTTATACATTAGATCATCACTGCATATCATATTTTATTGCATTTTGGTTTGATGCTAGAAATTCTACGCAACTCAATGACCCACGGAGAGAGTTGGGGATTTCGTTATTTTCATATTTGAGTTTTCTCAAATTTTGAAGAGAGGATTGTTTGATTTTAAGTATTTTCTCTCGAATATTTCTTTTATAAAAAAATAAAAGGAGAGAGCATAAAATGACTTCCTCAAAATGAAGAAATATTGGAGATTTAATATTAAAATCAAATAAGATTTTTATTCGGAGTTTTATCGCTATTTTATTTGAATTAGGAAAAATTTGCGTTTTTCAAAATTGCATTTTAGGCCCAAATAAATGTTCACATTGTCTGACCTATTTTTAGAGGACAGGGAAAATTTATTTCGGGATTTTTGGAGTCCGTTAAGTATTTCTTTTCTTTCTTATTCTGCATGTTGGAATTATTAAAAAAAGTCAAACGGACTTCGGGCCGTACCCGGCCAGGAGATCTCGGGCCGGCCCTTTTATAAGCCGCCGCCCCGCACCCCACAGCCCACCCGCCGCCCCGCCCCGTCAGCCCTAGTGTCGCGCCGCCGCCGCCGTCCCGCTGTCGTGCCGCCGCCACGCACCGCCGCCTCGCGCTGCCTCTTCGAACGCGCCCGCCGCCGCCGCCGCCGTCTAGCCGGATTCGTCGGAGGTAGTCGCCGCCGCCGTCTAGCCGGATTCGCCGGAGGTAGTCGCCGCCGCCTTGGTTTTCGTGAGAGAACCTATTGGTTTTTTTCCTGAAACCCTAGATCCGTTTTTAGATTCGGTTCGGTTTTTTTGGTTTTGTTATTTAGCGAACGTTCGTCCGTACGTTCGTTTTAACGAACGGTTTTCAAGCCGCAGACACCGAACGTTCGTTCGTTAGCCTGTTCATCAGTTTTTCTTTTTCTTGGATTTTCCGCGATTATTTTTATCGTGATTTCTGATCTGATTTTTGTTTTAGTATAACTTTTCGCTCGTTTATCGGAATCAGGCAATTCAACCGCCTACAGTATCGTCTTCAAGCCCTATTTCTGTTTAACCAACTTAAACAAGATTTTGCTGCTGTAAAATTTGACTTTAGTCCAAATTAGCAAACGAAGCTTGTTTCTTTCGCCGTTTGAGTTATGTTGCTTCGTTTGATTTGATTATTTTTGCAAACCGGGGTTCTTAAGTTGTACTTTCTGGTTAGATCTCTTATTTGAGTTTTACCCGTGCCCTTGCTTGATTTCTTATTCTATGCTTGTTTGTTTGCGATAGAGTACCCGGAGTGTGACGCGTGCTACTACGAGTCTCTAGGTTTCGCGAACCATCAGCAAGGCAAGTAACACTTTGATCAAGCTTTTCATTACCCAGTTTTTAGGAATTAGTTTCAACCCTCAAACATTGCATGAGTAGGATTGATAACATGTGGGTATTGGGAAGTAGATGATGAGGTAGAACCTATCACCTGTTTATTATCAAACCTTTGGGAGTTACTTCTACGTTGCTAATATTGCTATGTTATGCTTGTAGACGTGGATTGGGTGAGTAATTCCAGGACTGATGTGAGTTGTTAATTAATGGTGCAACTTAAGGTGGCTACTTTAACACACATCTGGGTGGACTGAGGCACCTAGGGAATTCCAGTGACTGCCTGTATTATTGGAAATCCCGTGGTACCGTGTGATTCTCCTATGCACTGCCACCTAGGCTCAAAGCGATCATGAGCTTATTTATACTAGAAACTTCCGTGTGGAGCCACAAGCCATTATGGGCTCTGGCATAGTTGATTAAGTCGTGTGAACTCTTACAGTGGTAGACCAGCAGATGTAGGGGATGTAGGTGGTACTGTCTACCCATCGTAAGCTGCTAATGCTTCTGAAAGACTGTGTCTCAGTCACCCGTTTCTCAAACACCATGCAGTGCAAGAAATCCAACGGAGGAGATCGAGTCTTGTGGGAAATTGTGCGCAAACCTCTGCAGAGTGTACAAACTAATCATGGTTAGTCGTGTCCCCGGTTATGGACATCTTGAGTATCTGGTTTTTGGATTATCATGTTGATCTCATCACTCCAAATTAATTTTGTTGGGTTATTTATTACCTTTTAATTGGGATTGAGATGGGGTTTACCATTCTCAATGTTTTTCAACCAACTTTGTAGTTAAATAAAATATATTCCTTTGCAGTAGGGAAAAATTGGATTTTCGCAAAACCTATTAACCATACAGCCTCCACCAGCCATATATGCATGTAGTGATAGCATTATTCTGTTCATTACTCTCTCGTGTTCCATGCCAGCATATTCCATGTGCTGACCCATTTTTGGGCTGCAACGTATTATGTTGCAGACTTTTCAAACGACCAGTAAGCAGCCTTAGGTTGTGGTCTTTCACTCAGTGATGCCGTTGGAGTTGATGGACTCTATCTTCCAAGCCTTCCGCTGTTATCGTATTAGATGACCTTAAGCCATATTTATTGTAATAAGTTCTCTTTTGAGACATTTGATGTAATAAGTGTGTGATTGCCACTCTGTTATAAATCCTTCAAGTACTATGCTTGTCAGCATTACCGATCCAGGGATGACACTGATGCACAGAGATTCGACCGGTTGAGGTATGGTCGCTACAAGATGGTATTAGAGCACACACTGGCTGTAGGACACGACCACTAAGCCAGAGCCTTAGATCACTACTCTCTTCTCATTTCTGACTCCTCTCCATTTTCTACTCTTTAGGATGGCGGATGCAAGGAACAAGTTTGCACAACCGAATGAAGACACCCCTTTTGGACGCCACTTGAAGAAGTCACTAGGTACCTGAACATCGGTATACCAAGCTTCACCGGGACTTACAATGCCACGTTACCAGAGGAGGAGCGCTGGATGATTCAAGTTCAAGTTCCAGGAAGGACATTTACGCCAGTCACTAAGCCCATAGAGTTTTCCTTTGATGCACCAACCTCGAGTCTAGGAAAGAGTATGGCAGCTCACATTACCATAGGACGCATTGGATAAGTTTACCGCAATGATCTCAAGGATGCTATCTACCAGATTTGCGGGCGCCGAGATGAGCAATGGGAGCTGATCAGCCCCAGGAAGGATAGATCAATTGCCGCTTTCATCCAGGAGTCAAACCAGCACATTCGTCACCAGGAGAACCAGATGTGCGTAGGCATGATAGATCTGAAGAAGGCGATGACAAGGATCACAGAGTTGGAGGAAGAACTCAAGTCTACATGCGATGGATACGAGGAGGAAATGAAGGTACTAGTGGAGATGAATGACGACCTAACAAGGAAGCTAGGAGTATTCATGGGAGACCCCGCGATAGGTGGAGAAGACGACGAACCCAAGGAGATTCATTGCGCAGACTACATCATCATCAACGACACAGACTCGGACCCTGACGATAGCGATGATGACTATGTTGGTGAAGCTGGAGCAGATATCATGGAGTCTTCAACCGAACAATATTTCTAGTCGACCACCATATCAGTAGTAGTATTCCACCATGTAAATAGTATAGACCGAGCACTTTGTAACGATAGTTCTAGACCGATTGTATACCTTTGATTGATTGAGTGATATGATTGTGTTTGTCTCATGTGCATATGGGTAGTGTTTTCTCACTAGACCTCATTCTATTCTATTTCTCTTCCCTCTAAACCCTCAGATGCCTCCAAGACGTGACCTCGGATTTACCTTTCCACCGGAGCTCACTCAGTTGATCCAGCAGCAGAATACCTTGATGCAGTTGGTAGTTCAGAACCAAGGCAACAACAACAACCCACCACCATCACCCCCAATTGACAACTTAGCTCGTTTTCTGAGGTTGCAGCCACCCGTGTTTTCCAGTAGCACCCAGCTGATAGTTGCAAATGATTGGCTCCGCATGATTGGAAGGGAGTTAACCACTGCAGGATGTACAGATGCTGAGTAGGTGCGTTTTGCCGCACACCAATTGATGGTCCAGCAGCCTCATGGTGGGAGAATTACACTGTCACCTATCCTATAGCCACTGTTACAAGGGACCAGTTCCAGCAAGCTTTTTGCACTGCCCATGTATCAACAGGAGCTATGGCCCTGAAGAAGCGTGAGTTTTGCAACTTACGCCAAGGAGCGCGCACTGTAGGCCAGTATGTGGATGACTTTAGTAAGCTAGCACATTATGCCTTAGATGACATCGCTACAGATGCAGCTAAGAAGGGGAAGTTTCTGGAAGGACTGAATGATGAGATGAGCATGCAGTTGTTGGTGGCAAATTTCAATAACTACCAGGAGTTGGTGGATAGAGCTCTTATGCTTGAAGGGAAGCAGCAGCGGATTGACAGCCACAAGAGGAAGTATGGACAAGGGAAGTATAATTCTGGAGCTCAGCAGAGACCCCGTTTTACCCCGAACTCGGGAGGACTTGTGCATAACCATGGAGGCCACACTCATAATGGAGGAAGTTCGCACAACCATAGTGGCCCCAAGAATGGGAATGGCAATGGAGGAAGTAGCAGACAGAACCGTTCCAACCTGGCAACGCCTGCCAAGAAAGATTTCAGTGACGTTACTTGCTACAAGTGTCAGAAGACCGGACAATACGCCAATGAATGTCCTAAAGCTAAGAATGGAAACAGCAATGGAAGCTCTCGGATGAAGCCCAACCCTATAACCAGGGGGCAAGTGAACCATGTTAACGTGGAGGAGGTTGAAGCCCAGCCAGATGCAGTAATAGGTCAGTTTTTGGTTAAGTCATTTACTACAGTCGTTCTTTTTGATACTGGTGCATTGCATTCATACATATCAAGGGGATTCGTGGACAAGTTTAAACTGCCAACCCAAGCCCTTAGGTCACCCATGTTAGTAACCTCGTCAGGAGCAGAGTATATGGCTAGCCTATGGTGTGATCGGTTACCATTATGGATTGGTAACTATTTGTTCCCCTCAGACCTAATAGTATTGGAGTCATAAGGATTGGATGTGATATTAGGCATGGATTGGTTATCGAAGTATGGAGGGAACATTGACTGCGCCAATAAGTCAATTTTGCTCACCACCCCAGAAGGAAGAAGGATCAAGTATGTATCCCGGCATGTGCCGAATAGGAGCCAAGTAAATTCCTTATCAGCAGTTGTACAGGAGGAAGTACCAGTGGTGAGGGATTTTCCGGATGTATTTCCAGAAGAGTTGTCAGGCATGCCACCAGATAGAGATATTGAGTTTTTGATTGAGCTTTTGCCAGGCACAGGGCCAATATCTAAGAGACCGTATAGGATGCCCGCATAGGATTTAGAGGAAATTAAGAAGCAGATTAAGGTGTTACTAGATAAATGTTATATTCACCCAAGTTCGTCACCTTGGGGATCACCAGTACTTCTAGTGGAGAAGAAGGATGGATCGTTAAGGATGGTTGTTAATTATCGAGGGTTGAATGAAGTAACGACGAGAACGAGTACCGACTGCCGATGATCAATGATTTGTTTGACCAGCTGCAAGGAGCTAAGGTGTTTTCCAAGATTGATCTGCGATCAGGATATCACCAGTTGAAGATTCGAGAGCAGGATATACCTAAGACAGCTTTTACCACAAGGTACGGGCTATATGGGTATACTGTTATGTCATTTGGCCCGACTAACGCACCTGCCTATTTCATGAACATGATGAACAAGGAGTTTTTGGAGTTTTTGGATAAGTTCGTTGTGGTGTTTGTTGATGATATTTTGGTCTACTCGAAGAATGAAGAAGAGCATAAAGAGCATTTGCGTTTGGTACTTGGGAAGCTCAGAGAACATCAGTTATAAGCCAAGTTCAGCAAGTGTGAGTTTTGGTTGAAGCAAGCTGGATACCTTGGACATGTTATATCCAGAGAAGGAATAGAGGTAGACCCCACCAAGGCTGTCACTGTGACAAATTGGGAGTCACTCACGACAGTTGGAGAGATCCGAAGTTTCCTTGGACTCGCAGGATACTTCCGGAGGTTCATAGAGAATTTCTCAAAGATAGCAAAGCCTATGACGGAGTTGTTAAAGAAGGATACCAAATTCAACTGGACTGAGGAATGTGAGGCCAGCTTTCAGGAGTTGAAGAGACGCTTGGTTACCTCACCGGTGTTGATTCTGCCAGATCAACGCAAGGATTATGAAGTGTATTGCGATGCTTCTAGTCGAGGACATGGAGCCGTACTTATTCATGGGGGAAGAGTTGTTTCATATGCCTCATGACAGCTTAAACCCCATGAGTTAAATTATGCTACGCATGATTTGGAGTTAGCAGCCGTAGTACATGCGTTGAAGACATGGAGACATTTTCTCATAGGAAACCATTGTGAGGTATACATGGATCACAAAAGTGTGAAGTATATCTTCACCCAAAAGGAGTTGAACCTCAGGCAGAGGAGATGGTTAGAACTCATTAAGGATTATGATATGAAGTTGCATTATCATCCCGGAAAGGCTAACGTAGTAGCTGATGCATTGAGCCGCAAGAGTCATGGCAACACACTCATGACAGGGGAGTTACCCAAGGAGTTAGCAGAAGACCTTCGTGAGCTATGTGTGGAGATAGTTCCGAGAGGTTATGTAGCAGCTTTGGAGATTCAATCTACTTTGATGGATGAGATTAGAGAAGCTCAGATGACGGACAAGGAGACTGTCGAGATAAAGGAAAGGATGAGCAAAGGAAAAGCCAAGGGATTTCGTGAGGATGAGGACGATACCCTATGGTTTGAGGACCGCGTATATGTGCCAAATGATCAGGAGATCAGGAAGTTGATTCTGCAAGAGGCTCATGATTCACCATATTCGATTCACCCAGGAAATACCAAGATGTACCTGGATCTGAAGGATAGATTCTGGTGGACCGGAATGAAGAAGGATATTGCGGAGTATGTAGCACTTTGTGATGTATGTCAGAGAGTGAAGGCAGAGCATCAGAAGCCAGCAGGATTGCTGCAACCATTGATGATACCCGAATGGAAGTGGGATAAGCTAGGCATGGATTTTATCACGGGATTACCCAGGACTCATTCAGGCTATGACTAGATATGGGTTGTAGTCGATCATTTGACGAAAGTAGCTCATTTCATTCCAGTGAAGACCACTTACACTAGTGCTAAGTTGGCAAAGATATACATGACCAGGATCGTATGTTTGCATGGAGTTCTGAGGACAACTGTATCAGATAGAGGAACCCAGTTTACCTCAATGTTTTGGAATCAGTTGCATGAAACTTTGGGAACCAGGCTAGAGTTCGGTACAACTTTCCTCCCGTAGACAGATGGACAGACCGAAAGAGTCAATCAAATTCTGGAGGACATGTTGAGAGCTTGTGCACTAGACTATGGATCTAGTTGGGATGAAAATTTGCCTTACGCAGAGTTCTCATACAACAACAGCTACCAAGCCAGTTTGAAGATGGCCCCTTTTGAAGCACTGTACGGAAGGAGGTGCAGAATACCGTTGTTGTGGGACGAAGTTGGAGACCGACAGTTGTTTGGACCAGATTTGATTAAAGAGTTTCAAGATAAGGTTAAGCTGATTCGCGATAGACTCAAGGTAGCCCAGTCCAGGAAGAAGAGCTATGCGGATTCTAAACGCAAGGAGAAAATTTACGAAGTTGGAGACAGAGTGTATCTTCGTGTATCTCCACTTCGAGGAGTATAGCGCTTCGGAGTTAAGGGAAAGTTAGCGCCCCGTTTTGTGGGACCATACAAACTATTGGAATGTATGGGAGAAGTTGCTTACGAATTGGAATTACCCGAAGGATTGTCAGGAGTTCACGATGTGTTCCATGTTTCTCAGTTGAAGAAGTGCCATGCAGAGATGGCTGATATTCCTCTGAGATATACAGTGCCACTGGAAGCGATACAGTTGGATAGTGATTTGACATATGAGGAGAAACCAGTCAAGATACTCGAGTTTGCTAGCCGAGTCACACGCAGCAAGGTTATCAAATTTTGCAAAGTTCAGTGGAGCCACCATACTGAAGATGAAGCCACCTGGGAACAAGAGGAAGACCTAAGGAAAGATCACCCTCACCTATTTTCTAGCCAACCCGAATCTCGAGGGCGAGATTCATCTTAAGGGGGGTAGGTTTGAAACATCCCAAATTTTCAATTTGGAATGTTATACATTAGATCATCATTGAATATCATATTTTATTGCATTTTGGTTTGATCCTAGAAATTCTATGCAACTCAATGACCCACAGAGAGAGTTGGGGATTTCGTTATTTTCATATTTGAGTTTTCTCAAATTTTTAAGAGAGGGTCGTTTGATTTTCAGTATTTTCTCTCGAATATTTCTTTTATAAAAAATAAAAGGAGAGAGGATAAAATGACTTCCTCAAAATAAACAAATATTGGAGATTTAATATTAAAATCAAATAAAATTTTTATTCGGAGTTTTATCACTATTTTATTTGAATTGGGAATATTTTGTGTTTTTCAAAATTGCATTTTAGGCCCAAATAAATGTTCAGCTTGTCCGGCCTATTTTTAGAGGATGGAAAAAATTATTTCGGGATTTTTGGAGTCCGTTTAGTATTTCTTTTATTTCTTTTTCTGGACGTCGGAATTATTTTTAAAAAAAGTCAAACCGACTTCGGGTCGGCCCTTTTATAAGCCGTCGCCCCGCACCCCGCAGCCCACCTGCCGCCCCGCCCCATCAGCCCTAGCGCCGCCCCGCTGCCGCACCGCCGCCGGCACCCACCGCCTCGTCGGAGCCGCCCGCTGCCGCCGCAGTCTCGCTGGACTCCCCTGAGGTGTTGCCGCCGCCTCGGTTTTCGTGAGCGAACCTATCGGTTTTTTCCCAAAACCATAGATCCGTTTTATTAGATTCGGTTCGGTTTTTTTTCGGTTTAGTTATTAAGCGGGCATTCGTCCGTACGTTCATTTTAACGAATGGTTTTCACCATTTAGCCGCAGACAGCGAACATTCGTTTGTTAGCCTGTTCGTCAGTTTTTCTTTTTCTCGTATTTTCCGCGATTATTTTCGATCGCAATTTCTGATCCGATTTTTGTTTTAGTATAACTTTTCGCTCGTTTAACGGAATCAGGCGATTCAAGTGCCTAGAGTTTCGTCTCAAAGCCCTCTTTCTGTTTAATCAACTTAAACAATATTTTGCTACTGTAAAATTTGACTTTAGTCCAGATTAGTAAACGAAGCTTGTTTCTTTCGTCGTTTGAGTTCAGTTGCTTCGTTTTATTTTATTCTTTTTGCAAACCGGAGTTCTTAAGTTTAACTTTCTGGTTAGATCTCTTATTTGAGTTTTACCCGTGCCCTTGCTTGATTTCTTATTGTATGCTTGTTTGTTTGCGATAGAGTACCCGGAGTGTGACGCATGCTACTACGATTCTCTAGGTTTCGCGGATCATCAGCAAGGCGAGTAACACTTTGATCATGCTTTTCATTACCCAATTTTAATGCATTAGTTTCAACCCTCAAACATTGCATGAGTAGGATTGATAACATGTGGGTATTGGGAAGTAGATGAGGTAGAACCTATCACCTGTTTATTATCAAACCTTTGGGAGTTACTTCTACGTTGCTTATATTGCTGTGCAATGCTCGTAGACGTGGATTGGGTGAGTGATTCCATGACTGATGTGAGTTGTTAATTAATGATTCAACTTAAGGTGGCTACTTTAACACACATCTGGGTGGATTCAGGCACCTGGGGAATTCCAGTGATTGCCTAAATTTTTGGAAATCCCGGGGTACCGTGTGATTCTCCTATGGAGTCCCACCCAGGCTCAAAGGGATCATGAGATTATTCATACTCAAAACTTCTGTATGCAGCCACAAGCCATTATGGGCTCTGGCATAGTTGATTAAGTCATGTGAACTCTTACGATGGTAGACTAGCAGATGTAGGGGATGTAGGTGGTACTGTCTACCCATCGTAAGGTGCTAACGCTTCTAAAAGACTGTGTCTTGGTCATCCATTTCTTAAACACCATGTAGTGCGAGAAATCCAACGGAGGAGATCGAGTCTTGTAGAGAATCATGCGCAAACCTCTACAGAGTGTACAAACTAATCATGGTTTGTCGTGTCCCCGGTTATGGACATATTGAGTATCTGGTTTTTGGATTATCATGTTGATCTCATCACTCCAAATTAATTTTGTTGGGTTATTAATTACCTTTTAATTGGGATTGAGATGGGGTTTACCATTCTCAATGTTTTTCAACCAACTTTGTAGTTAAATAAAATATATTCCTTTGCAGTAGGGAAAAATTGGCTTTTCGCAAAACCTATTAACCATACAGCCTCCACCAGCCATATATGCATGTAGTGGTAGCATTATTCTGTTCATTACTCTCTTGTGTTACATGCCAGCATATTCCATGTGCTGACCCGTTTTCGGGCTGCAACGTATTATGTTGCAGACATTTCAGACGACGAGTACGGAGCCTTAGGTCGTGGTCTTTCACTCAGTGATGTCGTTGGAGTTGAAGGACTCACTTTATCTTCCAAGCCTTCCGCTGTTATCGTATTAGATGGCCTTAAGCCATATTTATTGTAATAAGTTCTCTTTTGAGACATTCGATGTAATAAGTGTGTGATTGCCACTCTGTTATAAATCCTTCAAGTACTGTGCGTGTCAGCATTACCTATCTAGGGATGACACTGATGGACAGAGACTCGACCGTTTGAGGTCTGGTCGCTACACCGGGTCATATCTGATAGTCATATCCCCAACATTAGGCCCCAGGTTGATTTGAACTTGTTCATGTCAATGTTCAACACTTAGAAAAATCCTTCTACATATGCTGTGAAAACCTTGTAACCCGCCATGACATCATTGATGTCTACTACACAACCTTCTTCTTGTAGATGTTGTTGGGCCTCCAAGTGCAGAGGTTTGTAGGACAGTAGCAAATTTCCCTCAAGTGGATAACCTAAGGTTTATCAATCCGTGGCAGGTGTAGGATAAAGATGATCTCTCTCAAACAACCCTGCAACCAAATAGCAAAGAGTCTCTTGTGTCCCCAACACACCCAATACAATGGTAAATTGTATTGGTGCACTAGTTCGGCGAAGAGATGGTGATACAAGTGGTATATGGATAGTAGATGTAGGTTTTTGTAATATGAAAATATAAAAACAGCAAGGTAACTAATGATAAAAGTGAGCACAAACGGTATTGCAATGCGTTGAAACAAGGCCTAGGGTTCATACTTTCACTAGTGCAAGTTCTCTCAACAATAATAACATAATTATATCACATAACTACCCCTCAACATGCAACAAAGAGTCACTCCAAAGTCACTAATAGCGGAGAACAAACGAAGAGATTATGGTGAAGGAAATATGCCCTAGAGGCAATAATAAAGTTAGTATTTATTTCCTTATATCATGATAAATGTTTATTATTCATGCTAGAATTGTATTAACCGAAAACATAATACATGTGTGAATACATAGACAAACAAAGTGTCACTAGTATGCCTCTACTTGACTAGCTCGTTAATCAAAGATGGTTATGTTTCCTAACCATGGACAAAGAGTTGTTATTTGATCAACGGGATCACATCATTAGGTTAATGATCTGATTGACATGACCCATTCCATTAGCTTAGCACCCGATCGTTTAGTATGTTGCTATTGCTTTCTTCATGACTTATACATGTTCCTATGACTATGAGATTATGCAACTCCCGTTTGCCGGAGGAACACTTTGTGTGCTACCAACCGTCACAACGTAACTGGGTGATTATAGAGGTGCTCTATAGGTGTCTCCAAAGGTACATGTTGGGTTGGCATATTTCGAGATTAGGATTTGTCACTCCGATTGTCGGAGAGGTATCTCTGGGCCCCCTCGGTAATGCACATCACATAAGCCTTGCAAGCATTGCAACTAATGAGTTAGTTGTGAGATGATGTATTACGGAACGAGTAAAGAGACTTGCCGTTAACGAGATTGAACTAGGTATTGAGATACCGACAATCGAATCTCGGGCAAGTAACATACCGATGACAAAGGGAACAACGTATGTTGTTATGCGGTCTGACCGATAAAGATCTTCGTAGAATATGTAGGAACCAATATGAACATCCAGGTTCCGCTATTGGTTATTGACCGGAGACGTGTCTCGGTCATGTCTACATTGTTCTCGAACCGTAGGGTCCGCACGCTTAATGTTACGATGACAGTTTCATTATGAGTTTATGTATTCTGATGTACTGAAGGTTGTTCGGAGTCCCGGATGTGATCATGGACATGACGAGGGGTCTCGAGATGGTCGAGACATAAAGATCGATATATTGGAAGCCTATATTTGGATATCGGAATCGTTCCGGGTAAAATCGGGATTTTACCGGAGTACCGAGGGGTTACCGGAACCCCTCCGGGGGTTATTGGGCCTACATGGGCCCTAAGGGAGAAGAGGAAAGGAGGCAAGAGGTGGCCCCGCGCCCCTCCCCTCCCTAGTCCGAATAGGACAAGGAGAGGGGGGGCGACGCCCCCCCTTTCCTTTCCCTCTTCTTCCTCTTTCCCACTTCTCCTTCTCCAACTAGGAAAGAAGGGAGTCCTACTCCCGGTGGGAGTAGGACTCCCCCTTGGCGCGCCCTCCTTGGCCGGCCGCCCCCTCCCCTTGGCTCCTTTATATACGGGGGCAAGGGGGCACCCTGGGACACACAAGTTGATCTTCGTGATCGTTCCTTAGCCGTGTGCGGTGCCCCCCTCCACCATATTCCACCTCGGTCATATTGTAGCGGTGCTTAGGCGAAGCCCTGCGATGGTTGAACATCAAGATCGTCACCACGCCGTCGTGCTGATGGAACTCCTCCCCGAAGCTTTGCTGGATCGGAGCCCGGGGTGCGTCATCAAGCTGAAGGTGTGCCAAGAACTCGGAGGTGCCGGAGTAACGGTGCTTGGATCGGTTGGAACGGGAACACGTACGACTACTTCCTCTAGGTTGCGTCAACGCTTCTGCTTCGGTCTACGAGGGTACATAGACAACACTCTCCCCTCTCGTTGCTATGCATCACCATGATCTTGCGTGTGCGTAGATTTTTTTTTGAAATTACTACGTTCCCAAATGATGGTATCAGAGCCTAGGTTTTATGGTTTGATGTTATATGCACGAGTAGAACACAAGTGAGTTGTGGGCGATATAAGTCATACTGCTTACCAGCATGTCATACTTTGGTTCGGTGGTATTGTTGGATTAAGCGGCCCGGACCGACATTACGCGTACGCTTACGCGAGACTGGTTCTACCGCCGTGCTTTGCACACAGGTGGCTGGCGGGTGTCAGTTTCTCCAACTTTAGTTGAACCGAGTGTGGCTACGCCCGGTCCTTGCGAAGGTTAAAACATCACCAACTTGACAAACTATCATTGTGGTTTTGATGCGTAGGTAAGATTGGTTCTTGCTTAAGCCCGTAGCAGCCACGTAAAACTTGCAACAACAAAGTAGAGGACGTCTAACTTGTTTTTGCAGGGCATGTTGTGATGTGATATGGTCAAGGCATGATGCTAAATTTTATTGTATGATATGATCTTGTTTTGTAACCAAGTTATCGGCAACTGGCAGGAGCCATATGGTTGTCGCTTTATTGTACGCAATGAAATTGCCCTGTAATGCTTTACTTTATCACTAAGCGGTAGCGATAGTCGTACAAGCATAAGATTGGCGAGAGGACAACGATGCTACGATGGAGATCAAGGTGTCGCGCCGGTGACAATGGTGATCATGACGGTGCTTCGGAGATGGAGATCACAAGCACAAGATGATGATGGCCATATCATATCACTTATATTGATTGCATGTGATGTTTATCTTTTATGCATCTTATCTTGCTTTGATTGACGGTAGCATTATAAGATTTATCTCTCACTAAATTTCAAGATAAAAAGTGTTCTCCCTGAGTATGCACCGTTGCCAAAGTTCGTCGTGCCCAGACACCATGTGATGATCGGGTGTGATAAGCTCTACGTCCATCTACAACGGGTGCGAGCCAGTTTTGCACACGTAGAATACTCAGGTTAAACTTGACGAGCCTAGCATATGCAGATATGGCCTCGGAACACTGAGACCGAAAGGTCGAGCGTGAATCATATAGTAGATATGATCAACATAGCGATGTTCACCATTGAAAACTACTCCATTTCACGTTATGATCGGTTATGGTTTAGTTGATTTGGATCACGTGATCACTTAGATGATTAGAGGGATGTCTATCTAAGTGGGAGTTCTTAAGTAATATGATTAATTGAACCTAAATTTATCATGAACTTAGTACCTGATAGTATCTTGCTTGTTTATGTTTGATTGTAGATAGATGGCCCGTGTTGTTGTTCCATTGAATTTTAATGCATTCCTTGAGAAAGCAAAGTTGAAAGATGATGGTAACAATTACACGGACTGGGTACGTAACTTGAGGATTATCCTCATTGCTGCACAGAAGAATTACGTCCTGGAAGCACCGCTGGGTGCCAGGCCTGCTGCTAGAGCAACACCAGATGTTATGAACGTCTGGCAGAGCAAAGCTGACGACTACTCGATAGTTCAGTATGCCATGCTTTACGGCTTAGAATCGGGACTTCAACGACGTTTTGAACGTCATGGAGCATATGAGATGTTCTAGGAGTTGAAGTTAATATTTCAAGCAAATGCTCAGATTGAGAGATATGAAGTCTCCAATAAGTTCTATAGCTGCAAGATGGACGAGAACAGTTCTGTCAGTGAGCATATACTCAAAATGTCTGGGTATAATAATCACTTGATTCAAATGGGAGTTAATCTTCCAGATGATTGCATCATTGATAGAATTCTCCAATCACTACCACCTAGATACAAGAGATTCGTGATGAACTATAACATGCAAGGGATGGATAAGACAATTCCCGAGCTCTTCGCAATGCTAAAGGCTGCGGAGGTAGAAATCAAGAAGGAGCATCAAGTGTTGATGGTCAACAAGACCACTAGTTTCAAGAAAAAGGGCAAATGAAAGAAGAAGGGGAACTTCAAGAAGAACAGCAAGCAAGTTGCTGCTCAGGGGAAGAAACCCAAGTCTGGACCTAAGCCTGAAACTGAGTGCTTCTACTTCAAGCAGACTGGTCACTGGAAGCGGAACTGCCCCAAGTATTTGGCGGATAAGAAGGATGGCAAGGTGAACAAAGGTATATGTGATATACATGTTATTGATGTGTACCTTACTAGAGCTCCCAGTAGCACTTGGGTATTTGATACTGGATCTGTTGCTAATATTTGCATATCGAAACAGGGACTACGGATTAAGCGAACACTGGCAAAGGACGAGGTGACGATGCGCGTGGGAAATGGTTCCAAAGTCGATGTGATCGCGGTCGGCACGCTACCTCTACATCTACGTTCGGGATTAGTATTAGACCTAAATAATCGTTATTTGGTGCCAGCGTTGAGCATGAACATTATATCTGGATCTTGTTTGATGCGAGACGGTTATTCGTTTAAATCAGAGAATAATGGTTTTTCTAATGAGTAATATCTTTTATGGTCATGCACCCTTGAAGAGTGGTCTATTCTTTATGAATCTCGATAGTAGTGATACATATATTCATAATGTTGAAGCCAAAAGATGCAGAGTTGATAATGATAGTTCAACTTATTTGTGGCACTGGCGTTTAGGTCATATCGATGTAAAGCGCATGAAGAAACTCCATACTGATGGACTTTTGGAACCACTTGATTATGAATCACTTGGTACTTGTGAACCGTGCCTCATGGGAAAGATGACTAAAACGCCGTTCTCCGGTACTATGGGGAGAGCAACAGATTTGTTGGAAATCATACATACAGATGTATGTGGTCCGATGAATGTTGAGGCTCATGGCGGATATCGTTATTTTCTCACCTTCACAGATGACTTAAGCAGATATGGGTATATCTACTTAATGAAACACAAGTCTGAAACGTTTGAAAAGTTCAAAGAATTTCAGAGTGAAGTTGAAAATCATCGTAACAAGAAAATAAAATTCCTACGATCTGATCGTGGAGGAGAATATTTGAGTTACGAGTTTGGTGTACATTTGAAACAATGTGGAATAGTTTCACAACTCACGCCACCCGGAACACCACAGCGTAATGGTGTGTCCGAACGTCGTAATCGTACTTTACTTGATATGGTGCGATCCATGATGTCTCTTATAGATTTATCGCTATCGTTTTGGGGTTATGCTTTAGAGACGGCCGCATTCACGTTAAATAGGGCACCATCAAAATCCGTTGAGATGACGCCTTATGAACTATGGTTTGGCAAGAAACCACAGTTGTCGTTTCTTAAAGTTTGGGGCTGTGATGCTTATGTGAAAAAGCTTCAACCTGATAAGCTCGAACCCAAATCGGAGAAATGTGTCTTCATAGGATACCCAAAGGAGACTGTTGGGTATACCTTCTATCACAGATCCGAAGGCAAGACATTCGTTGCTAAAAATGGATCCTTTCTAGAGAAGGAGTTTCTCTCGAAAGAAGTGAGTGGGAGGAAAGTAGAACTTGATGAGGTAACTGTACCTGCTCCCTTATTGGAAAGTAGTACATCACAAAAACCGGTTTCTGTGACATCTAAACCAATTAGTGAGGAAGTTAATGATGATGATCATAGAACTTCAGATCAAGTTACTACTGAACCTCGTAGATCAAACAGAGTAAGATCCGCACCAGAGTGGTACGGTAATCCTGTTCTGGAAGTCATGCTACTAGATCATGATGAACCTACGAACTATGAAGAAGCGATGGTGAGCCCAGATTCCGCAAAATGGCTTGAAGCCATGAAATCTGAGATGGGATCCATGTATGAGAACAAAGTGTGGACTTTGGTTGACTTGCCCGATGATCGCCAAGCAATTGAGAATAAGTGGATCTTCAAGAAGAAGACTGACGCTGACGGTAATATTATTGTCTACAAAGCTCAACTTGTTGCAAAAGGTTTTCGACAAGTTCAAGGGGTTGACTACGATGAGATCTTCTCACCCGTAGTGATGCTTAAGTCTGTCCGAATCATGTTAGCAATTGCCGCATTTTATGATTATGAAATTTGGCAAATGGATGTCAAAACTGCATTCCTGAATGGATTTCTGGTAGAAGAGTTGTATATGATGCAACCAGAAGGTTTTGTCGATCCAAAAGGAGCTAACAAAGTGTGCAAGCTCCAGCGATCCATTTATGGACTGGTGCAAGCCTCTCGGAGTTGGAATAAATGCTTTGATAGTGTGATCAAAGCATTTGGTTTTATACAGACTTTTGGAGAAGCCTGTATTTACAAGAAAGTGAGTGGGAGCTCTGTAGCATTTCTGATATTATATGTGGATGACATATTATTAATTGGAAATGATATAGAATTTCTGGATAGCATAAAGGGATACTTGAATAAGAGTTTTTCAATGAAAGACCTCGGTGAAGCTGCTTACATATTAGGCATTAAGATCTATAGAGATAGATCAAAACGCTTAATTGGACTTTCACAAAGCACATACCTTGACAAAGTTTTGAAGAAGTTCAAAATGGATCAAGCAAAGAAAGGGTTCTTGCCTGTGTTACAAGGTGTGAAGTTGAGTAAGACTCAATGCCCGACCACTGCAGAAGATAGAGAGAAAATGAAAGATGTTCCCTATGCTTCAGCCATAGGCTCTATCATGTATGCAATGCTGTGTACCAGACCTGATGTGTGCCTTGCTATAAGTCTAGCAGGGAGGTACCAAAGTAATCCAGGAGTGGATCACTGGACAACGGTCAAGAACATCCTAAAATACCTGAAAAGGACTAAGGATATGTTTCTCGTTTATGGAGGTGACAAAGAGCTCATCGTAAATGGTTACGTTGATGCAAGCTTTGACACTGAT
Organism: Triticum dicoccoides; assembly: GCF_002162155.2. Lineage (NCBI taxonomy): Eukaryota > Viridiplantae > Streptophyta > Magnoliopsida > Poales > Poaceae > Triticum > Triticum dicoccoides. Next base: position 54,327,994 of record NC_041386.1, on the reverse strand, counting down.
CCGGACGATTCTAAATCGAAAACCGGATACGTGTTTACATTAAACGGTGGAGCTGTCAGTTGGTGCAGTTCTAAACAAAGCATCATGGCGGGATCTACGTGTGAAGCGGAATACATAGCTGCTTCAGAAGCAGCAAATGAAGGAGTCTGGATGAAGGAGTTCATATCTGATCTAGGTGTCATACCTAGTGCATTGGGTCCAATGAAAATCTTTTGTGACAATACTGGTGCAATTGCCTTGGAAAAGGAATCCAGATTTCACAAGAGAACCAAGCACATCAAGAGACGCTTCAATTCCATCTGGGATCTAGTCCAGGTGGGAGACATAGAGATTTGCAAGATACATACGGATCTGAATGTAGCAGACCCGTTGACTAAGCCTCTTCCACGAGCAAAACATGATCAGCACCAAGGCTCCATGGGTGTTAGAATCATTACTGTGTAATCTAGATTATTGACTCTAGTGCAAGTGGGAGACTGAAGGAAATATGCCCTAGAGGCAATAATAAAGTTATTATTTATTTCCTTATATCATGATAAATGTTTATTATTCATGCTAGAATTATATTAACCGGAAACATAATACATGTGTGAATACATAGACAAACAAAGTGTTACTAGTATGCCTCTACTTAACTAGCTCGTTAATCAAAGATGGTTATGTTTCCTAACCATGGACAAAGAGTTGTTATTTGATCAACGGGATCACATCATTAGGTGAATGATCTGATTGACATGACCCATTCCATTAGCTTAGCACCCGATCGTTTAGTATGTTGCTATTGCTTTCTTCATGACTTATACATGTTCCTATGACTATGAGATTATGCAACTCCCGTTTGCCGGAGGAACACTTTGTGTGCTACCAAATGTCACAACATCACTGGGTGATTATAAAGGTGCTCTATAGGTGTCTCCAAAGGTACATGTTGGCTTGGCATATTTCGAGATTAGGATTTGTCACTCCGATTGTCGGAGAGGTATCTCTGGGCCCTCTCGATAATGCACATCACATAAGCCTTGCAAGAATTGCAACTAATGAGTTAGTTGTGAGATGATGTATTACGGAACGAGTAAAGAGACTTGCCGGTAACGAGATTGAACTAGGTATTGAGATACCGACGATCGAATCTCGGGCAAGTAACATACCGATGACAAAGGGAACAACGTATGTTGTTATGCGGTCTGACCGATAAAGATCTTCGTAGAATATGTAGGAACCAATATGAACATCCAGGTTCCGCTATTGGTTATTGACCGGAGACGTGTCTCGGTCATGTCTACATTGTTCTCGAACCGTAGGGTCCGCACGCTTAACGTTACGATGACAGTTTCATTATGAGTTATGTATTTTGATGTACCGAAGGTTGTTCGGAGTCCCGGATGTGATCATGGACATGACGAGGAGTCTCGAAATGGTTGAGACATAAAGATCGATATATTGGAAGCCTATATTTGGATATCGGAATCATTCCGTGTAAAATTGGGATTTTACCGGAGTACCGAGGGGTTACCGGAACCCCTCCGGGGATTATTGGGCCTACATGGGCCCTAAGGGAGAAGAGGAAAGGAGGCAAGAGGTGTCCGCGCGCCCCTCCCCTCCCTAGTATGAATAGGACAAGGAGAGGGGGGCGCCGCCCCCCTTTCCTTTCCCTCTTCTTCCTCTTTCCCACTTCTCCTTCTCCAACTAGGAAAGAAGGGAGTCCTACTCCCGGTGGGAGTAGGACTCCCCCTTGGCACGCCCTCCTTGGCCGGCCGCCCCCTCCCCTTGGCTCCTTTATATACGGGGGCAAGGGGGCACCCTGGGACACACAAGTTGATCTTTGTGATCGTACCTTAGCCGTGTGCGGTGCCCCCCTCCACCATATTCCACCTCGGTCATATTGTAGCGGTGCTTAGGGGAAGCCCTGCGACGGTTGAACATCAAGATCGTCACCACGCCGTCGTGCTGACGGAACTCCTCCCCGAAGCTTTGCTGGATCGGATCCCGGGGTGCGTCATCGAGCTGAACGTGTGCCAAGAACTCAGAGGTGCCGGAGTAACGGTGCTTGGATCGGTTGGAACGGGCAGACGTACGACTACTTCCTCTATGTTGCGTCAATGCTTCCGCTTCGGTCTACGAGGGTACGTAGACAACACTCTCCCCTCTCGTTGCTATGCATCACCATAATATTTCAAGCATACTAACTAAGAAATCATGTCTTCTCAAAATAAGATGGCCAAAGAAAGTTATCCCTACAAAATCATATAGTCTGGCTAAGCTCCATCTTCACCACACAAAATATTTAAATCATGCACAACCCCGATGACAAGCGAAGCAATTGTTTCATACTTTTGATGTTCTCAAACTTTTTCAATCTTCACGCAATACATGAGCGTGAGCCATGGACATAGCACTATAGGTGCAATAGAATGGTGGTTGTGGAGAAGACAAAAAGGAGAAGATTGTCTCACATCAACTAGGCATATCAACAGGCTATGGATATGCCCATTAATAGATATCAATGTGAGTGAGGAGGGATTGCAATGCAACGGATGCACTAGAGCTATAAATGTATGAAAGCTCAACAAAAGAAACTAAGTGGGTGTTCATCCAACTTGCTTGCTCACGAAGACCTAGGGCACTTGAGGAGGCCCATTGTTGGAATATACAAGCCAAGTTCTATAATGAAAATTTCCCACTAGTATATGAAAGTGACAAAACAAGAGACTCTCTATCACGAAGATCATGGTGCTACTTTGAAGCACAAGTGTGGAAAAAGGATAGTACCATTGTCCCTTTTTTTGGCCTTTCTTTTTTTATTTGTCCTTTCTCTTTTTTTGGCCCCTTTTTTTGGGACAATGCTCTATTAATGATGATCATCACACTTCTATTTATTTACAACTCAATGATTACAACTCGATACTAGAACAAAGTATGACTCTATATGAATGCCTCCGGCGGTGTATTGGGATGTGCAATGACTCATGAGTGACATGTATGAAAAAATTATGAACGGTGGCTTTGCCACGAATACAATGTCAACTACATGATCATGCAAAGCAATATGACAATGATGGAGCGTGTCATGGTAAACAGAACGGTGGAAAGTTGCACGGCAATATATCTCGGAATGGCTATGGAAATGCCATGATAGGTAGCTATGGTGGCTGTTTTGAGGAAGGTATATGGTGGGTGTATGATACGGGCGAAAGGTGAGCGGTATTAGAGAGGCTAGCAATGTTGGAAGGGTGAGAGTGCGTATAATACATGGACTCAACATTAGTCATAAAGAACTCACATACTTATTGCAAAAATCTATTAGTTATCGAAACAAAGTATTACGCGCATGCTCCAAGGGCGATAGATTGGTAGGAAAAGACCGTCGCTCGCCCCCGACTGCCACTCATAAGGAAGACAATCAATAAATAAATCATGCTCCGACTTCGTCACATAACGGTTCACCATACGTGCATGCTACGGGAATCACAAACTTCAACACAAGTATTTATAAAATTTACAACTACTCAACTAGCATGACTCTAATATCACCATCTCCATATCTCAAAACAATTATCAAGTATCAAACTTCTCATAGTATTCAATCCACTTTATATGAAAGTTTTTATTATATCCCTCTTGGATGCCCATCATATTAGGACTAAATTCATAACCAAAGCAAATTACCATGCTGTTTAGGACTCTCAAAATAATATAAGTGATGCATGAGATTTCATCTATTTATATAAAATAAAACCACCACCATGCTCTAGAAAGATACAAGTGAAGCACTAGAGCAACAACAAACTACTCCGAAAGATATAAGTGAAGATCAATGAGTAGTCAAATAATTATGCAACTATGTGAAGATTCTCTAACATTTTAAGAATTTCAGATCTTGGTATTTTATTCAAACAGCAAACAAAACAAGGTAAAATAAAATTACACTCCAAGCAAAACACATATCATGTGGTGAATAAAAATATAGCTCCAAGTAAAGTTACCGATGAACGAAGACGAAAGAGGGAATGCCCTCCGGGGCATCTCCAAGCTTAGGCTCTTGGTTATCCTAGAATATTACCTTGGGATGCCTTGGGCATCCCCAAGCTTAGGCTCTTGGTTATCCTGGAATATTAACATGGGATGCCTTGGGCATCCCCAAGCTTAGGCTCTTGCCACTCCTTATTGCATAGTCCATCGAATCTTTTACCCAAAACTTGAAAACTTCACAACACAAAACTTAACAGAAAACTCGTAAGCTCCGTTAGCGAAAGAAAACAAAACACCACTTCAAGGTACTGTAATGAACTCATTCTTTATCTATATTGGTGTTAAACCTACTGTATTCCAACTTCTATATGGTTTATAAACTCTTTTACTAGCCATAGATTCATAAAAATAAGCAAACAACACATGAAAAACAGAATCTGTCAAAAACAGAATAGTCTGTAGTAATCCGTGACTAACGCAAACTTCTGTTACCCCAAAAATTCTAAAATAAATTTCTGGACGTGAGGAATTTATGTATTAATTATCTTGAAAAAGAATTAACTTAATACAGCTCTCCAATAATAAATGGCAGCAAATCTCGTGAGCGCAAAAGTTTCTGTTTTTTTACAACATGAGCGCAAAGTCTTTCTCCCAGTCTTCCCAAAGGTTCTACTTGGCACAAACACTAATTAAAAGCATAAAACCACATCTAAACAGAGGCTAGATGAATAATTTATTACTAAACAGAATCAAAAAGCAAGGAACAAAAATGAAGTTGGGTTGCCTCCCAACAAGCGCTATCGTTTAACCCCCCTAGCTAGGCATGATTATTTCAATGATGCTCACATAAAAGATAAGAATTGAAACATAAAGAGAGCATCAAGAAGAATATGACTAGCACATTTAAGTATAACCCACTTCCTATTCATAGGGATTTTGTGAGCAAATAACTTGTGAGAACAAGAATCAACTTGCATAGGAAGGTAAAACAAGCATAACTTCAAAATTTTAAGCACATAGAGAGGAAACTTGATATTATTGCAATTCCTACAAGCATATGTTCCTCTATAATAATTTTTAGTAGCATCATGAATGAATTCAACAATATAGCTATCACAAAGCATTATTTTCATGATGCATAAGCATAGAAATTTTATTTACTCTTCACATAAGCAAAATTCTTCTCATGAATACTAGTGGGAGCAAACTCAACAAAATAACTATCATGTGAGGCATAGTCCAATTGAAAACTAAAATCATGTTGACAAGTTTCAAGGTTATCATTATTCTTTGTAGCATACATGTCATCACAATAATCATCATAGATAGTAACTTTGTTCTCATAATCAATTGGAACCTCTTCCGAAATAGTGGATTCATCAAAAAATAAAGTCATGGCCTCTCCAAATCCACTTTCATCAATATAATCATCATAAATAGGAGGCATGCTTTCATCATAATAAATTTTCTCATCAAAACTTGGGGGACAAAAAAATATCATCTTCATCAATCATAGCTTCCCCAAGCTTTTGGCTTTGCATATCATTAGCATTATGGATATTCAAGGAATTCATACTAACAACATTAAAATCATGCTCATCATTCAAATATTTAGTGCCAAACATTCTAATGCATTCTTCTTCTAACACTTTGGCACAATTTTCCTTTCCATCATACTCACAAAAGATATTAAAAAGATGAAGCGTATTAGGCAAACTCAATTCCATTTTTTGTAGTTTTCTTTTATAAACTAAACTAGTGCTAAAACAAGAAATAAAAATATTCGATTGCAAGATCTAAAGATATACCTTCAAGCGCTAACCTCCCCGACAACGGCGCTAGAAAAGAGCTTGATGTCTACTACACAACCTTCTTCTTGTAGACGTTGTTGCGCCTCCAAGTGCACAGGTTTGTAGGATAGTAGAAAATTTCCCTCAAGTGGATGACCTAAGGTTTATCAATCTGTGGGAGGCGTAGGATGAAGATGGTCTCTCTCAAACAACCCTGCAACCAAATATCAAAGAGTCTCTTGTATCCCCAACACACCCAATACAATGGTAAATTTTATAGGTGCACTAGTTCGGTGAAGAGATGGTGATACAAGTGCAATATGGATAGTAGATAATAGTTTTTGTAATCTGAAAATATAAAAACAGCAAGGTAACAAATGATAAAAGTGAGCGTAAAAGGTATTGCAATGCGTGGAAATAAGGCCTAGGGTTCATACTTTCGCTAGCGCGAGTTCTCACAACAATAATAACATAATTGGATCACATAACTATCCCTCAACATGCAACGAAGAGTCACTCCAAAGTCACTAATAGCATAAAACAAACGAAGAGATTACGTAAGGGTACGAAACCACCTCAAAGTTATCCTTTCTGATCGATCTATTCAAGAGTCCGTAGTTTTTAGCGACCCCCGAGGCGGCAATGCGATCTAGGAGTTCGTTAAAGGACGATAATTCCGTTGGATCCATCTGTTTGGAGTATTCGGAGTCAATTCGGAGGCGATTTTGAATGACCCGAGAAGTCATCGTCGGCTCACCGGCCGAACGAGCGGTCATGAGAAAGCCACCCAACCGGAGGGTTTGGCCTGAGGCCAGAGCTCCACCGGCGGTGATGTTGTTCTTGATCACGAGGCGAGCCATCAACCCTAACTTCGACGTCATAGTGGAACTCTCAATGAAAGCACCAATGTCTGTGTGAAAATCGGCGGATCTCAGGTAGGGGTCCCGAACTATGCGTCTGAGGTTGATGGTAACAGGAGACAGGGAACACAATGTTTACCCAGGTTTGGGCCCTCTCGATGGAGGTAAAACCCTACGTCCTGCTACATTAATATTGATGAGTATCGGGGTTACATGAGTTGATCTACCACGAGATCGTAATGGCTAAGACCCTAGAAGTCTAGCCTACCTGATTATGATTGTCCCTACGGACGAAACTCTGCGGTGTATAGAGACCGGAGGGAACTAGGGTTGTACAAAGTCGATTACATAGAAAGAAAATAGTATATCCGGCCACCTAGCTTGCCATCTACGCAAAGGAGAGTCCTATACAGACACGAGACAGAGTCTTCTATCTTGTATCTTCATGGCCCAATAGTCCGGCCCATGTCCAACAGGCCGGCCGCCCGAGGACCCGTTAGTCCAGGACTCCCTCAACCGGCCTTTAAGCCACCCACCGGTCGGGCAAAAATGATGCACCCCCATGGGGCACCTAATCATCACTCCACGGGGAAGAAAATCAAGCCCTTAAGAGGACATAGAACTGTCCTTGATGAATGGCTCGACAATCCTTGTCCGATACACACGACGCAAACATCTGAACCAACACACAACCTTCGGGCATGTTGGAAACTCCGGCATATGGCTAAGAATGGTGAAGACAACCTCACCAACACTACCCTAGAGAAGTATTCCTTCGAGGATAACGATCTCAATGTACTTATGGTCTTCGAGAACTTTTCTTCAAACAATCGACGCAAAAGGGCGCTCCGGGACCTCACCGAAGTCAACCAAGTAGCCGCCATCAATCCTTGGAATGACATGGTGATAACCTTCAATGCTATTGGCGAACGGGCCCAATCAGTCCGAGCACCAGCCGCTCTAGTTCTAAACCCAATTTTGGACCACTTTCGGCTGACTAAGCTGCTCATGGACGGTGGCAGCGGATTAAGCCACATCTATGAGGACACACTCGACAAAATGCAAATGGACAAGAGCCGCATCGAGCAGAGTAGTACAACCTTTTGAGGCATTATTCCCAGTCGAGAAGCACGATGTTCGGGAAAAATTAAACTTGATGTGGTATTCGGCACGCCTAAGAACTACAGGTCCGAAGACTTAATCTTCCATGTGGCACCTTTCAAAAGTGGACATCATGCCCTGTTGGGGCGAGATGCATTCACACGCTCTCAAGCTATACCTCATTACGGGTACATGAAGCTCCAAATGCCCGAGCCCAATGGAGTCATCACTATCACTAGTGATCCGAACAAGCACTCCGCGCCAAAAACAAAACCGCATCCCTGGCCCTCGAGGCACTATCCGATGCGGCCAAGGAGCTCATTGCTCTGCGCTCCATAGTGGATAGATACGACATAATTATCGATAAAAGGCCTAAATCCACTGATTTTAAGCCAGCAGACGGAATAGTCAAATTCCAAGTGCACCCGACGGATCCTAGTAGAATAGCAGCCATTCGAGCAGAACTAGATCCGACGGTCGATGCCGCTCTAAGAGCATTCCTGCACGAGAATTGGGACATCTTTACTTGGCACCCTTCGGATATGCCAGGAATCCCACGCAGACTGGCCGAACACAGCCTCAACATAATAAAGGGGTTCAAGCCAGTCAAGCGGACGCTGCGGCGATTTTCCGAACCCAAGCGGCAAGCTATGGGGGAGTAGCTAGCCAAAGTACTTGAAGCCGGGTTTATTCGAGAGATAAAACATCCGGATTGGCTAGCAAACCTGGTCGTGGTGCCAAAGAAGGACAAATCCTGGCGCCTTTGTGTCGATTTCAAAGACCTTAATAAAGCCTGCCCTAAGGACCCCTTCCCACTGCCCCGCATTGACCAGATCATCGATGCAACCGCCGAACACGATTCATTATGTTTCCTCAACGCATACTCTGGATACCATCAAATTAAGATGAAGGGATCCGATCAAGCTGCAATGGCATTCATTACCCCGTATGGGCCTTTCCACTTCAATGCTATGCCTTTCAGACTCAAAAACGCCGGTGCCACGTACCAATGCATGATTCAAACATGCCTGGAAAAACAAATTGGCAAGACGTTGGAGGCATACATTCGACAACGATGGAGTGTTTTCAGTGGACAACTTACGTCTTACATTTGACAACCTTCAAACATATGACATACAGCTAAATCTGGAAAAATGCGTTTTCGGCGTTCTGTTCGAAAAGCTACTCGGTTTCATTGTTTCCAATAGAGGAATCGAAGCAAAGCCGGCCAAAATCCGAGCCTTGTCCTAGTTGGCAATTCCAACAGACCTAAAGCAGGTCCAAAGGCTAGCTGGGTGCGTGGTAGCCTTGAGCTATTTTATCTCCAGATTGGGAGAGAAGGCACTGTCGCTAAATCGTCTGCTTCGACATACCGACCACTTTGAGGGGACAGACGCGGCAACAGCCGGGTTGGAAGAAATAAAAGCTCTTCTAGCAAACAACCCAATCCTTGCCAGGCCTAACATCGGCACACCCATGCTACTGTACATATCTGCAACTCACGAGGTGGTGAGCGCAGTACTCATCGTTGATCGAGAGGAAGAGGGACATAAATTCTCACTCCAAAAACCGATATACTATGTATCAGCGGTTCTCACACCATGCAAATCCAGGTACCCGCACTATCAAAAGACGACATATGCGTTTTTCATGGCATCTCGGAAGCTAAGACACTACTTTCAAGAGTGCTCGATCACGGTGGCCTCCAAGGTACCACTCAATGATATCATAAATACTCAAGACGCCACTGGCCGCATTGCAAAATGGGCCATCTGTCTCCTACCAGTTGAAATAACGTACAAACCACGCCGGGCTATTAAATCCCAGGTGCTGGTCGACTTTGTCGGCGAATGGACAGAAGTCGAACTCCCCAAAGAATACGGTACATACTCCAACTGGGTGATCACTACAGAAAAAAGACACATCCGTGACATTTTGGGCCGAACGATTTTTTTTCTGTCAAACTTATGACACTTCTATGATGATAATTGTGACAAAACCCGGTATCATCATAGATGTGGTGGGCTCCTACTTCTATGACAAAAAATCATGACAGAAAATGGGATTTTCATCTTGGGCGGGCCGGAGACGCAGCTGCATGACATTCTTTGGGCCGTCCATGACGGAAAAAACTGTGGTAGAAGTGAGGGCTAGGAAAATATCGAGGTGTTCCCGGTTATGGTGGGTGGTCGGGGCCGAGCGATGTGCGTTTCTCTCGTACACACACGCGCGTGTGTGCGAGGCGTTGGGCTATAACTGAACCCGAACGAGGTGTTCGCCTACTGAACCCGAGCGATTGCGCTGCAGGCTACGTGTTACTGAACCCGAGTGATCGATCGATGGCTGTTAACTGAACCCGATCGAGCGATTCCTTCGCTATTGCTGCTAACTGAAGCCAATTGATGCTACCTCTAGATGAACAGTGAGCGTTGCTGGGAGGGTTTGGATGAACAGTTCCCGGTGGGGGTGGATGAACATGACCCCGTCGTGTTGCCTCTGGATGAACAGGACCCCGATCGATCGAGCCAGTTGGGGCTGGATGAACAGGACCCCGTGGAGGGCTGGATGAACAGGACCACCCTGTGGAGGGCTAGATGAACAGTAGATGGTGGAGGGCTGAATTAATAGTAGCCCGTGGAGGGGTGGTTGAACAGGAGCCCGTGGAGAGGGCTGGTTGAACAGTAGCCGGTGGAGTAGCGCGCGGTGGAGGCTGGATGAACAGGAGCCTGTGGATGAACAGTCGTAGGTCGAGGCTAGAGGAGGTCAATGGTGGATGAACAGTAGACCGTGGAGGGTGGAGGGGTCGACGGTGGATATGAACAGTATCCTGTTTTGCGGTACGCCACACCCCTCACGATGAACATGATCACCGTTTCGACCGTAGCGCTCCAACACAAGTCCGTTTCCTTCGTTTTGCGATACGCCACACCCCTCTTGTTCAACAGGACCCTGTTTCGATCGTAGGAGGTCTGTTTCCTCCGTTTTGCGGTACGCCAGACCCCTCCCGATGAACAGGATCCCGTTTCGAACGTGGCCAGTCGAACACAAGGCCGTTTCCTCCGTTATGCGGTACGCCAGGCCTCGTTTCACTACTAGGAAAAGGCCTGTTACCGGCGCACCTATTTTGGCCATTAATGGAACACCATAGGTGTGCCACTATCATCACGCCACTAGGAACAAGTACTAATGGCGCACCCCGGGTGCGCCATTAGTATACCAGACAATAGTGGCGCACCAGGCAGTGCGCCATTACTATGTCCAATGGTGTGCCATTACTATGCCTCCTAGGGGGCCATATTACCTTCACGTATGCGCCCTAGAGCGCCATTGCTATGCCCCATAATGCGCCTCTGGTATTTAGCCCTTGTGCGCCACTACTATGAATATTAGGATTTTTTTTGCTTTTCTGATATTTGCACAATTTACAAAATATCTGGTATTTTCACAGGTTACAAAATACACATTACACATCACAGAATATAAACATCACACAATAGAATTCATCATATTAGTCTCCAAATTCGAAATAGCGAACAAAGTTCAAACATTAGCTAAGTTTAGGTCTCGAGACATTAGCAAAGTTCATCATATATATTAGCCGAGTTTGTCATCACAGTACAAAGTCGATACCGATCATCTAAACTACCATCACATAGAAGAGAGCTGCGGTCACGATGAGCATCATCACGATGAAACTGGTCTTCATCCGGTTCCTCCTCTGCTCCCTCCTCTCTCCCGCTAGATAGCGCGCGTATCTAGCTTCCGCCTCCGCCCTAGTGGAGTACCCTTTGTAACTGTTAATGCTGAAATGGCGAACCTGTCTCCAACACTCCTCCCAGTCGTTGTAGACTCTGGGAACCTTACCCTTGTACACGACATATGACGGCATCTCTATGCACTAGAAAAACAAAACGTTAGTAGCAATTCACAGACAATACATAAGCAATATATAAGTATGCAACAAAAGGATCGGAAGAGAAAAGAAACACATTAATAGCACGATTCATGGTCCTACTAATAAATAGCATCGATTACATATAAGTTGAACGACTGTCCAAACCAAAGAGACATACAAGTTCATTAAAGTTTAATTACAACATGAGCTAAGCGATATTTCAAAACTACATAGCATCACTACTTTTGACTTGACTGAGGGACCGGAGCGTGGATGAAGCCACCATCTTTCATGATGGTCATGAAATCACGATCATTGTCAGCCTGTATTTGTAGCGTTGTTTCTATTTCACTGTTGGACGGTTGATATTTGAGTTAGAACTTCCCCGAGGTACGAAGGACATCTTGATGGATGATTTCCGCAAACTCCGACTGGATGCGAAAGAATTCTTGTCTGAGGTCCGCATCCTGGATTGCCGACAAGCATGCGGCCCAATCATTGAGACTATTTGGTAGCAGAAGGTGATTATGGTCCCGTACGATCGCCCGCATGTGATGGAGGGAGTAGTAGGCATCATTCTGACCACCAAGCGGCTGCTTGACGCAGCGGAAGGTCGTTACATGGGTGAACACGTGCTTGCCGTACCTAAAAATTGGCCTCCTGAAGGTGCCTCCAGATTTGGCATAGCCGGGGAGAACATCAGCAAGAACTTTCTTGATATTTGTGTAGTCCTTATTTGACTAACTGTCCGGGTCGAAATTCGTGGCCATGGAATAGTTTGGGATTAAGAGGATGAGTGTGCAACGTGTGTCACTGCACAAAACATGGAATGTTAGAAACAAAGAACGATCGAAATCTAAGAAATCATATGTTACGGGGCGGTGAGGGGATGACTTACTCGGGAAAGTAAGGCATGAGGAAGTTATCCTTATCTAGGTTCGCCAGAATGATGCCTTCCAGGTATGAACTCGCGACTTGCCGGTCCCCAGCACTGCCCAAGATCTTGCCACGTTTGTAGAATGGGTCGACTATCAAGATGTCCGGGGTCTTGTCTCTAATGATCCGCATGTCCATACTTCACGAAAATAGCCGAATGAAGGTGTAGTGCAGCGGATGAAGGTTAAACATAGCGAAGATGTCATGAAACCGTAGGACGATCATACCCCCGATGGTGCTATCGACAAAGCCCTTTCCCTCTGGCACCTTGGTCACGAAAACCGGGTATGCCACATCATTCTCGGAGAGACACCGCTTCTCCAAAGAAAGAACACTGTCATACAGACTCCGCATAGCAACGGTTGCAGCATTGAGCAGATTAGTCGGTAGCATCGGCCTACCCGCCACATGCAGCCTCCTCAAGATATCCTTAGGAGAAGGTGGCCCGTCCTGAGCACGGATCGTACTCGGTGCCGGCTGGCTCGCACCCTTGTTATTTTTTAGTTTCCGTCCCTTTTGCTTCTTCTGCTGTAATGGGATCGAGTTCTGCTCAGAGACCACCTTCTTGAGTGTGTTGGGGCTGATAATATTTCACACCTCGGCTTTTTGAGGCTCGGTGAAGGCGGCAGCTGGAGGCATATCCTGAGAACTGAACGCCAGACAACACTTGTTGCAATTGGGTTTCTCGGCGGTACCAGCTAGATCGCGATCGTCTTTTGCAGGGTTGGGTTCTTGAGATGGAGGCCCCAAGAATTTGTCACCGTACCCATGTTCGTTGAAGTACTTATCGACCCTGTTAAATGTACCGTCCTCGTCGTCCGGATCTTGTGCCATATGCATGTCTGGATCAGCTGGCGGCGGTAGCGTTGCGGCGGTCTTGCCATGGCGTGGCGCCGGCACGACTGGCGGTGTTGTCTGTGGGGTGGTGTCCCCCGCCCCCAAACGAATCTGGCTCTTCGTCCAAAGCATGGACCAGCTTATGCAGGCGCTGAGGGTCATCACATCATCTTCGTCGGCCCCAGGGGTCGATACGGAGGTAACAAGTCATCGCAGACCCGCAGCACCCGAACCAGTTGAACCCTATACACGTTTGGGTGGCATCGGATTACCGTGGAGCAGGCGGTTGCCTGGTTGAACGATTCTGGCCTTGGCGACATCGATCAACTCGCCATCCACGAAGTGCAGGAGAGTGCATGGAACATCGGTGGCGCCCTGTGAAAGCATGTAGGGCGTCAGGGATACCCAGTCAAAGGCAAGGAGATGAAGTCATCGGCCGAGAGGCTTACTTACCGGGATGGCGTCGAGCTCGGCTAATATAGAGGCACCGCCAACGGCGGGCGTGCAAGTGACGGAGGGCCGCTTGCTGCCGAGCTGCCGGCCGGTGTATTCTTCCCACACCCGGGTGCATTAAGCTCCAATGCCAGCGCCGACGTCGGAGACACCAATGCCGCTTCCGCCGGAGACACCAATGGCGCCGCCGGCGCGTTGTGCGAGTTGCTACACGTGAAGCTAGGAATCGGGGGCGGCGCCCTGTTGGCCACCCGCAATCCATGCCTGCAGCCCCTCAACCAAGGTAGGCATAATGGCGGTGATCGTCGCTCCCAGTTGGTCTCGCACTTGCTCTTCGACTATCTCCAGAATCTGCGCCACTTGTGCCTTGAGTTATTGAACCTCGCGCTCCTGGCTTTCCGAGCTGGTCCTTCTCTCCTTTCGCCCAGCGGTATAGTATTCCGACCATTTCGTGGACAAGCCTTTTCCAGCCACACGACCAGCTGACGTCGGCTTACTGAGCTTATCCTTGTGTTTCATTATGTTCAACGCCCTATTTAAAGTGGTGTCCCAAGGGGAGCTCTGAGACCACCCCGTGCTACTGCTTTCAATTTCCTGAAGAAGGAACATGAACCATTTAGAAATTTGGCTTCATTAATTAGAATGCAACCATATGGAGCTAATTACACGGGGGTGTATTCCTTACCAGAACAGGCTCAAGCACCTTGGTCTTCGGATTTGTGGTAATCTCCTTTGTTACCGGGTCAATCTTGTACCGGGCCTTGACATAGTTCCTAGTCTGCTTGTCACGGTATTTATCGAAGAGGGGCGGTAGGCCTTGCTCGGCACGCTCAGCGTCCTCCTTGTGCCATATAGGTTCCGCCACTCTATAATCGCGGGGACCAAGTTTGTGGACCCCTAAGTTGAAGTCCCGCATATCTTTCCCCCACTGACTTGATTCCGCGGTTGTGTTCCTCTCACACTTGATCTTGAACTCTAGGTAGTCAGCTTCACTGATCGAAGGATTTGTCTCCTTGATCTTCTCATAACTATCACCTTTTCCAATCCTTCTCTTCACTGCGGCTCTTCAAGTAGCCAGGGCCGTGCTCATCTTCATGAGGGTGACACTGTTCACTTTATTCCCTGAGAGGCGTGTGTTTGCGAAGTCACCGAGGAACTTCTATCGTTCGTGCTGCTTCATGAAGAGGAGGTTGCGAAAATTCCCTCAGTCACGATGCCTTAGGTTCTCGGTGTTGATCGAGACGGTGCTCCGGAGAATGCACCTGAGCTGTCCCGCGTACCCCTTGATTAATTTTTTGGGCGCCGTTGGCTGCCCACTAGAGGACACTTCAGTTAATTCCTCCTTGACGGTGTCGAGCACGTTCGGGCGCCAGTCCTTCCATTGCATCTTCGGTTGGCTGCCATCTGTGCGTGCGCTGCCATCATAAGTGGTGGCATCCTCGACAGCACCATCAGTGATGTCATCCCTGACGCCATTAGGGGTTGTGTAGTCAGGATCGGTGCCTTCTGTGGCGTCCTCATAGCAGTGAGGTTTTTCCTCCATCTCCTGGGATAGCTCCTAGAATGCCTTGCCCGAACCGCCGGCGTCATCGTTGTGGGCCATGTTTCGCTCTAAATAGGAAAAAAGTTTGGTCAAATAGTTGGTTAGTGTCAAGGACCAAATAACCTAATTCTCGAGGAATGTCGCCAAAAAGATGGTTATTGTCAAGGAACAATTGAGAGATGTTTGTGATATTTCCTAGGTGTTTTGCGCTACTAGGAAAAGGGCTATAGATAATATGGACACTAATGGCGAACCAGACATGTGGTGCACCACTACTATATAGCAGTGGCACACCATGTGCTGGTGCGCCATTAGTGTCTGTCACACTAATGGCGCACCGCACCAATGGTGCGCCACTACTAACATATTTTTTTCCAAAAATACTAATGGCGCACCACTCACCCCATCCGCCATTACTAACAATTTTTTTCCAAAACTAGTAATGGCGCACCTTGGTACTGTGCGCCATTACTATTCTTCCCCCCACTATCCCTTTTCCCCTCGCGGCCCCCCGTGCCAGATCCCCCTCGATCTTGATCCCCCTCGCCGCCTCCGACAGCCCGCATCCTCCCCCGCTCCACTGCCGCCGATGACCCCCTGCACCCTCCCCCGCTCAAACGTAGGTTAGGCTAGGTCACGTCATGCCCCAACCCCATTCGCCGCAGCCGCCCGGCCCACCCCACCCCACCAGCAGCTGCAATGTTGTTTCATCGCCGTTACGAGGAAGCCGAAGCCCGGAGGTGGAGACTTCGGCGGGGCTGCTCACAGTCCATCAACGACTGACAACGAACGCTGACGAGACGCGACGAGGCCGGCCCACGACCATGACCATGACCGGCGTCCTCGTCCTTTCTACGGTCTGCATCTCCGATGCGATGCCAACCACTGCCTCGTCAACGAATGTAAATGCTCCCTCCCTCCCTCCTCTACTGCTCTCCTCTATAAAGTGTAATAATTTTTATCAATAAAAAATAATTAAAAAAAGTTACTAATGGCGCACCGGGAGGGGGTGCGCCATCATTATCAATCAAAAAAAGTTACTTATGGCGCACCCCGCGGTGGTGCTCCATTGCTATGGATGTACTTATCGCGCACCCCCGTGAGGTGCGCCATTGCTATTCCTTCCCCCCTGCCTCCATCCCTTTCCCCCTCGTCCCCCGCGTCGATCAAATCCCTAGCCCCCGAGCAACCACCACCGCCACCCTTTCCCCCTCGCCACCGACGACCCCTTTCCAGCACGCCCCGCCCGCACCTCCAGTGCTCCTCGACCCATCACCACCGCAACTCTTCCACCCCTCACCACCGCAAGCCGCCGCCACCCCCGAGCATCTACCGCCGCCGCCGCTCCCAAGCATCCACCACCACCGCCGCCGCTCCCAACCAACCATCCACCGGCGCCGCCCCCCTCCTCCCAACCATCCACCACCCTCCACTGGACCGCAAGCCCCTGCCGTTGTCACCCCGAAGCAGCATATCGAGCGGAGACAAGACGCTGTCTCAAAGTATGTTGCTCTCTCTTCATGCAATTATCTTGCTGCCGTAGATGCTACCCTAGGTGCTAGCAAAGTTTCAGAATTTTTGGAATTATAGGAAATGAAGTTTATTCACAAGCCGCAAATGTTGAAAATTTAGAACTTGTGATCAGGAGATGTTTGGGAAAAAGGAGTGTAGGTACTATTCTTGTGTTGGGATAATTTTGTAGATTTTTAGGAGCTAGGGGAAATAGTGTGGTAGTTGTAAACTAACAATGGATTAGAATGGAAAAGTGGGTGTTTCTCTCAAAAATTTCAAAAGAGTAGGCTGGCTCTTTGTTCAAAAATGATTTATAGGAATTATAGGGTCTCCCAAAAAATTTGTGGCAATTTTAGAATAATTATTTGAATTAGTTTTAGTGCAACAGAGGCAACTCAGAGTTTGAAAATGGCATTAAAGGATTTTTTTTGGGGTAAATTCTATTATGAAATAATTCATACTGTTATTTAAAATATAAATGAAATGATTTAAGAAAACTACCAAAGTCCACAATATTATCTCCAAAATTTCTGAATAGAATGGAAGGAGGAATTTCTGCTAAGTGATTTCAATATATGAAGTTTCAACATAGTATAAAGGATTGTTGGTTTTTAACCTTGGTTGCCATTGTTTCTATTTGCAACGGTCTGAAGAATGACTCATGCTGTTTGTGCTATCGGCTACCTAACAATCTCTAAGTGGAAGAAACTAGCTGGAGTAGATTTGTGCACACAATACTCCTTCCAAGACAATTTCAGTAAAGTTTCAGCATGGTTTCAGTATAGTTTCAGTAGCCGATTTGCTATTCACTTTGTGCTATTAGTTTGCTTCCATATTTGTGCCCACTATGAAGAGTATTCGTATATGCTTGGAACTGAACTGAATTCTACAATGAACTTTTGCAGACTGATATGAGTTGGACCATCCTCTGCAGCCAACTTCTCTTCGGCAAGAGGAAGAAAGGAGAATCAGGGTACAGTTTCACCCCTAGAAGATATATTGTTGTACCCTGAGTGAAGGGAAGGAGTTTGCTGGGTTTTATCTCCGACCATCGTGTCATGATGATTTTTCAGTTACCCCGAGAGGCCCTTGAGTTTGCCGGAATGTCGATTAACTTCCGTTCCGGCAAATTCGGGTACTCCATATGTCCTATTTTCAGCAAAGGTCATGCTGAAATTTTCCGTGAATTTTAGCATGACTTTGCTAAAAATAAGACATATGGGGTACTTGCGACAAATGCATGGGTCGGGGTATCTTAGTACTTAATTAAGTAGGATAAACTGCCTCTTGTGTTATACATATAGAAGTGTGATATCAACTCATAGTTATTACTAATGTCAGTTGCTCGTCATCGATAAACCCTAATCTGGTAGGATGACCTACTAAAAAAGCCCATACCACATATTCTATTTGGATGGCCCTACTAACCCTTGACCGTAAATACTTGAGATGGATGTAGCAGGCTTAAAGAAAGAAATGTTTTAGGCCAACTCCACTAGGCCTGGCTGAAAATGCACAAGTGTGCATGACTAACAATATTCTATTGTAAAGCTAAACAGGAAAGAGGAACCACTCATCCTAACCATATGCTCTCAAAATTACCACTTCACTTCTTACTACTAAAAATCTTAGACCATCTCCATTCACCAATTTCTCAAACCAGTTCGAAAGGCGTGTTTTCACCACACTGTGGATTATCTTATTGGACCCAACAGAGATGATGTAGTTTTGAATTATGAACATAGGAAATGTCGTCATGAGACGACGAAAGTCTCCCGAGGGAGTGCAGTTGGTGCCACGATGATCGAGGTCTATGCGACATGCCTCACCTGGACGATGATCAACGCTTCAACATTAAGCTCGAGGAGACCTTCAATGTTGAAACGGTACGCAACAACGACAAGTGTTTTTTCGTAATTAAGCATGGCTACAACTATTTCAACATGTAATTTTCATATTTTACAATTCGAGTAGCTTATCCCATGCCATGCAAGGCGCTTTGTCTTGGAGAGGATGGGTTTTGAAGACCATGAAAGTTTTGAAACAAAGAAAATTCACCTAAGGACTCATCATGATGTGGATTTTGAAGTAAAGTTGCACAATTCTGAGAGCGTAACCCATTTTGGTTGCAAAAAATGGGAAGCACTTTGCCAGATGTATGGTTTTGATGAGGGTATGCTTGTCACCATAGATCTCGGTGATCCTGAAATCAAGCAAGACAATATGGACATTTGGGTCCTTGTTGATACGCCTCCAATTCTACCGCTATGTGAGTTTCTCAAACATAGTTATTAGCTAATTTATATTGTTTATTTCAAAATAGTTGACAACTTATTTCCATTGATAGCTTATTTTCATTCTTCAAAGAATGTGCGGGACATGGTAGACAAAACCCACTACACCGATGGCTCCGAATTAACTTACAAGGAGAAAAATCATCTGGTCGGATTTTGTACTGACATTGAGAATTACAATATCTACAATCAAACTCCTCAATATTATGGTCAATACGTGCCACTAGTGCATGTTTTCAACTAAGGTAACTACCATGGAGATACCCTGGTAAGATTTTTTACTATTATGACATCCGTGCATCTTTTGCATACTTCTAAAACTAGTACATCATTGCTAACTATGAAGTTATTACTATGTTTCTCAACAGATAATCCTAGAGAATTGTCTGCCTCATTTGATGTATCAGAAAGGTAGCCTTAATGTTTTGAACATACAGCCAGGTCATCCTACGAATCTCAACTGTCCTTACCAGATTTATAAAAGAAGTGGAGACATGCAAATCAAAGATGGAAAAAATGTATGGACAATCGTAAGGAGGTTCTTGGAAGCAAAAGGAAGTGAAGCGCAAGAATTGGAGATAGGATGATCTCCATTCTCCATAATGAAGAGTCAGGGTCTATATTGTTTTATGCTATTTTACCTTAAATAGGGTATTTAGATCCTGCCTAATACTGATGATCATGTGCTAAGAAAAATTAAGTAGGTTTGGTTCGATGACTATCAAGATGATGATCGTATGACTTGTTATTAATAACGAGTAGAAGTTGTATGATGATGATTAGTAGGACTTTTTAGGATTAGTATTACTTCCGACAAACTCGCTACTCGCGGTCTCGAGACTTGTAATGTTCTATCTTTGTTCGGTCTTTTGAATTCGGAGAGTAATATGATGAATTGTATTTGGAGACTAATCTTTTATTGTATTCGATGAATCTGTTGTTGCTGTGTGGTGATGTCTATATTCTGTCCAATAATATATTTTGTAACCTATGCAAATATCAAAAAAAAAGCCCTAATATTCATACTAGTGGCGCACCACCAACTAGTGCGCCATTTGTAAGCCAGAGCACACTAGTGGCGCATCATCAACTAGTGCGCCATTAGTAAGCCAGAGCACATGGGTAAATATGGCCCCTGGGAGGCATACTAATGGCGCACCGTGGGTATACTAATGGCGCACCCGTGGTGCGCCATTAGTAAAAAATTCTGATGGTGTGATGCTAGTGGCGCACCTGTGGTGCGCCATTAGTAGGCAAAACAGGTGCGCCACTAGTAGGCCTTTTCCTAGTAGTGTTGGGATGGAACCTGTTAGTGTGTTCTTGCTAAGGTCCAAGTCCACGTTCTCAAGGACCTCATCTTTGCAGGATAATTTTCTAGCTTGTAACACTGGGATTAGTGGCTTAATTAATAGGCTAGTTGGTCGTACGGTGGTATAATTAACTTGTTTTAATACTGGCCAGTCATGTGGAGTATACTAGCTCACTGGGTGCCCCTAAAGATACCCCGGCCGTATCATTTGATTAATTAGTAAGTAAGCAATTGATCTAGCTAGAGTTGCCATGCCATGCATCCACCTTGTTTTAATACTAAACTAATCCAAGGCCTCTTTCCAAAGCCACAACTCCTCTAAGTTCTCAAGATAACTTAGTTGTCGAGGGATGTGTCTAGAAAGTTGGTTGATGTCAAGATACATGCTGATTAATTTTTGTTTCGGTTGAAAATCAGGCACCTTCTAGGTCAAGAAAATTGGGCATGACCTTTGCTAATTTTCTTTACCTAGGAGTGCCCCATTCTCAACCGAAACGGAAATTAATCAACATTTCAGTAGAAAGGGGTCATTTCAGAAGATCGCAAGTAGCAGCAGCATCACTTGACAAAATCACAAGTAGCAGCAGCATCAGTAAATACATTCACATGAGTAAACAGTAGCTAGAAAACCAATGCAGCTCACAACTTCATAGTAGTAGTAGTGACCACCTGAATAAGTTCAGACTAGAAATGATGCAGCGCAACACTTAATAGAGTAAAAAAGTTTGGATGATTTCTGCCAATGCATTTTGGTTTCACAGCTTGATCACACGATGAAAACTTGAACAGGAAATAACCTAACGTTTAAGAGCTGGTTACTTGCTATAGTGACAACAAAGTCTATGCCGTGCCATGAAATTCTCGCAACAAAGAAGAAGAGAGCACCATGTTAAAGATAATAGACAGATAAGTAGTGACACAGTCTTAAGATCATGCATCAGCACAACATTCCACAGTAGCTAGAAGCTAACAGCTTTCATCGTACCACTCCATATGTTAGTAGGCAGAATTTTTCTAGGTAACTTGTTGTACCAACCAAATGAACCGAACAGAAACTTAGCTACAAGTTACACTGACAATTTGGACTCTGACTTAAAAGATTGCCTCGGAACACCAACCAAATGAGCTAATTTATCTAGATAGTTGAAGTAATTGAGGGAAGAAGCTTGTCTTCTCCAAGGAGAGAATTTTCTTTGCAAGTTCTCAAGAATATTGGTGATACATATGATGGAATTGTCAGTTTAGTGTTCCACTATGATGCATTGGTTCACTTGTGATTTCTTGATGGCACTGGCCATACCTTTGGTCATTTTTGTTGTAAATATTCCAGAGTTTGACTGCAACGATGCTGAAACAACAAGCTATTATCTTATTGATCTTGCACATATATCCAAGTCTCTTGGGATCTTGTCCAATATTTTCTAAATGAAGGCGATAGCTAAGGAAAACCAGTTCATGCTTCTTGCTCCAGCTGGCAGACAGGTAAATGTAGAACTCTATTTTTTTCTTAGATGGCACAAGTTTGTCCAGTTTGAACCTCAACTAACAAAATTGTTCTGTGTTAGGACCATACACTAGAAAGCCTCACTGTCTGCCTTTCAAACTGTTAACCTGTTGTACTTTAAGTATAAAAGATAACAAACTAACATATGGAGATTGTGAGAGAACCTAGAAAAATGCACTACTCTTATAGTGATGCACAAACTAGAAACTGTATACCAAACATACAAATAGAAACCCAGCTCTAGGAACTAGAGTAGCATATTCAGTAAATCGACTTGCAGTGGGAAGTACAGCAAGTTAAATCAAGTAGTCAAAGACAATAGGATAGCGTACTGAAATGGGTAGCTCACCGGGGAGGCGCAACAGCAAGCGGGGGTGGAGCAGAGATCGGAGTTGAGGTGGAGGGAGTTGAGGAAGACGGAGGCGACCCGAGGAAGAAGACGAGATGGTGGACCCGGCCTTGCTCCGTAGCCATGGCAGGAAAGCACCGTCCCCCTTCACCTACGGGGCAGCAAATTTGATTCCATCGGCATTCAGCAAAGGGTCAGTGGGGACGGGGGGATTTCTTCCTCTCTTTCTTTGCTTGCGGTGAACCCTAGCCCAGATAGCTTACCTTGGGGATGGTTGCGACAGCGGCGGCGGTCTAGCGGCAGTTGGGAGGAGACGGGGCAATGGCGGCGAGGCTTTCTGGGCTCTGGGGGAGAGGAGAGGGCGGAGAGGGCGAGGGGAAGCGCGAGGGGGCAAGTGGGGAGGGGGGCGAGGAGGCAGGGCGGCGGTGGAGCGAGCACGGGCGGACGGCGGTGTGGAGACTGGATCTGGCGAGATGGATCTGGCGAGGGAGGGAGAGAGGACAGAGGGAGAGGGGAGCAATTCAAGTGGGGGGTGGGGTTAGCAATGGCGCACCTTCTAGGGGTGCGCTGATACGTCTCCAACGTATCTATAATTTTGGATTATTCCATGCTATATTATATCTTGTTTTGGACATTATTGGGCTTTATTATACACTTTTATATTATTTTTGGGACTAACCTATTAACCGGAGGCCCAGCCTAGAATTGCTGTTTTTTTGCCTATTTCAGAGTTTCGCAGAAAAAGAATATCAAACGGAGTCGAAATGGAATGAAACCTTCGAGAACGTGATTTTTGGAACGAACATGATCTAGAGGACTTGGACCCTACGTCAAGAAAGCAACCAGGAGGGCACGAGGTAGGGGGGCGCGCCCTCCACCCTCGTGGGGCCCATGTTGCTCTACCGATGTACTTCTTCCTCCTATATATACCTACATACCCCCAAACTACCAGATACGGAGCCAAAACCCTAATTCCACCACCGTAACTTTCTGTACCCGTGAGATCCCATCTTGGGGCCTTTTCCGGAGCTTTGCCGGAGGGGGCATCGATCACGGAGGGCTTCTATATCAACACCATAGCCTCTCCGATGAAGTGTGAGTAGTTTACTTCAGACCTTCGGGACCATAGTTATTAGCTAGATGGCTTCTTATCTGTTTTTGGATCTCAATACAAAGTTCTCCCCCTCTCTTGTGGAGATCTATTCGATGTAATCTTCTTTTGTGGTGTGTTTGTTGAGACCGATGAATTGTGGGTTTATGATCAAGTTTATCTATGAACAATATTTGAATCTTCTCTGAATTACTTTATGTATGATTGGTTATCTTTGTAAGTATCTTCGAATTATCAGTTTGGTTTGGCCTAATAGATTGATCTTTCTTGCAATGGGAGAAGTGCTTAGCTTTGGGTTCAATCTTGCGGTGTCCTTTCCCAGTGACAGTAGGGGCAGCAAGGCACGTATTGTATTGTTGCCATCAAGGATAACAAGATGGGGCTTATATCATATTGCATAAGTTTATCCCTCTTTATCATGTTATCTTGCTTAAAGCGTTACTCTATTCTTTTGAACTTAATACTCTAGATGCATGTTGGATAGCGGTCGATGTGTGGAGTAATAGTAGTAGATGCAGGCAGGAGTCGGTCTACTTGTCTCGGACATGATGCCTATATACATGATCATACCTAGATATTCACATAAGTATGCTCAATTTTGTCAATTGCTCAATAGTAATTTGTTTACCCACCGCAATACTTATGCTCTCGAGAGAAGCCACTAGTGAAACCTATGGCCCCCGGGTCTATTTTCCGTCATATTAATCTTCCGTCAACAAGCTATTTCCTTTTCCGTTTATTTTGCTTTCTTTACTTTGCATCTTTATCATAAAAATACCAAAAATATTATCTTATCATGTCTATCAGATCTCACTTTCGTATGTGACCGTGAAGGGATTGACAACCCCTTTATTGCGTTGGTTGGGAGGATTTTATTTGTTTGTGTAGGTGCAAGGGGCTCGCGCGTGGCCTCCTAATGGATTGATACATTGGTTCTCAAAAACTGAGGGAAATACTTACGCTATTCTGCTCCATCAACCTTTCCTCTTCAATGGAAAACCAACGCAGTGCTCAAGAGGTAGCATGTGCCATAAACATATGTATACCAATGGCGCACCTTCTCCTGGTGCGCCATTAGTAACTTTTTTTTGGATTTTTAGTTGCATCTAATAATTTTTTAGAAAATGACGATTAAATTTGAAAATATTTATGGATGTTAAAAATATCATCAAATTTGTTATTTAAAAATATTGATGAATATGAAAAAATATCATCAAATTTGTTATTTGAAAATATTTTTTTGGATTTTTAGTCGCATCTAATAATGTTTTAGAAAACATTTATGAATATGAAAAATATCATCAAATTTGAAAAAAATACTCATGAATTCATAAAGTGCCCTTGAAATTTAAAAATATTCATGAGTTCAAAAAATATTAACAAATTAAATACTTTTTGTGAGTTAGAAATTCAATACTAGAATAAACCTAAATAAAAATTGGTATACCAGAATAAACATAAATACCAAAATAAACATAAATAAATATTCATGAGGACTAGAATAGAAGAAATGTCATTTCCATATGTCGAAATACAATCGATCTTAGCTAGCTATCTTTTCACAATCTTCTTGCCCTTCTTTTTCGCAAATGGAGTTCTTCTCTTGAACAGACGTCTTTTAGGTAGGGTGGTCCTGCTTCCTCTTGTGGTGTATGGTACTTCATCGTCGTCGTCATGTTCCATCTTCGGGTCGCCGTACTTGTTGAAGTCTTGCTCATTGGCGACTCCATCCATTCCGATGATCTTCCTTTTGCCTCTCCTCATGACAACACAACTGGGCTTTGATGGGTCGGTAATGAAGAAGCATTGGTTCACTTGGGAAGCCAGTACCCATGGCTCATTTTTCGCGGTGACATTTGGGCCCGCGGTCTTGGATTTGGCTTCGGGTATAACCATGGTGGTGAAATACCGGTCTTCTTTTAGGACGCTCTTGGCCCATCTGACACGGAACATCGGGACCTTCTCTCCAGCGTAGCTCCGCTTCCAGATCTCCTTGATCCTTCCGTAGAATCTGTCCTTGTCGGTACTGGTGTAGGATTCCATCGTTACCCCGGAGTTCTGATAACCATCGCTCTTCATGTCCTTGTCCTCGGTGTAGAATGTGTAGCCGTTGATGTACGCCTCATAGGTCATCAGGTTGTGCTCGGCGCCCTATGACAAGGCGAATATGAGTTTTTCTTCCGCGTAAGAATCCTCATGTAAAGGGTACGACAGAAGCTTCTCCTTGAACCAACGCGTGAAACATGAGTTGTGCTCTTTGATTATATCTCCGTACGTCCTCTGTTGGCCTCGGTCATTGTACGTCTTCTCAATAAAGGTTTTGTCCTCTACCACCCAAGGATCGACCATGTCTATGTGTTGTAGCACGACTAGGTTTGCTCTTTCAAAGTCGGCGAGTCGACCCTCGAAGTCGACATGCATTTCGCGGTGACCCCATCCAGCGAGCCTGCCGAGGTGCCTGTTGACGGGCAGACCAATGGGGTTCTCGATGCCTAGATAATTCATGCAGTAGGAGATGCACTCTTCGGTCAGAAAGCCCCTGGCTATGCTTCCCTCTGGACGTGACATGTTGCGAACGCATCCTTTGATGACACGAATAATCCTTTCGAATGGCATCTTTCTGTGTAGGAACGTCGCCCTGACTTGGATGATATCCTCCATGATATGGACCAGCAGATGCACCATAACGTCGAAGAATGCGGGTGGGAAGTACATCTCAAGCTCGCATAGTATCACCACGATCTCTTCCTCTAGCCTTCTGAGTTGCCTCACGCCAACCAACTTCCGAGAGATGACGTCGAAAAAGTTGCATAGGCCAAATAGCGTTTCACAGACGTGCGCATCCATGATCCCACTGATTGCAACTAGAAGTATCTGCGTCATCAGCACATGACAGTCGTGAGACTTCTTCCCGCTGAACTTCGGCTTCGCTGAGTCTAGGTATCTGCTTATCTTCCCTGCGTTACCTTAAGGAAGTTTTACTCCTACGAGACAGGTGAAAAAGTGCTCGATCTCCTCCTGACTTAGAGTGAGGCACGCGGGAGGGTAGTCATTTCCGATCTTCTTGGCATTTTTTCCTTTGCGACGACATTCCATGCCCTTCGCCTCATCATCACCATCATCATCATCATTAGCGTGAAGCTCCTCCCTGATACCCATTGATTTCAAGTCCGCCCTTGCTTTCGGCCAGTCTTTGGTCCTCTCTGGCATGTTGAGCAGGGTACCAAGGAGACTCTCGCACACGTTCTTCGTGATATGCATGAAATCAAGGCTGTGAGGCACACAGAGGATCTTCCAGTACAAGAAGTCCCAGAAAACAGACCTCGTTTTCCATACCTTCAGCAGCGGCTCTAGTGCCTTTCACTTCTTTCCAGGCTCTGCCACCTTTCGCTTCTTTCCCGGGAGTGGGCAATCTTTCCAATTTTTCAACAGCTCATCTATTTCCTCGCCGCTCCTCGTACGCGGGCGTCTTAGGGGTTCGGTTTCACCATTGAACAGATCCTTGCGTTTTCTCCATGAGTCATCATCGCAAAGCCACCTTCGATGTCCGATGAACACAGTTTTCGAAGAACAGGGATCTCTATCTAGTTGGCGATACGTTTTGTCATCCATGCACCTGACGCATCCAAAAAATCCATGGACCACATGCCCCGTGACATATCCGTAACGGAGATAGTCATGCCCCGTCGTGAGCAGTGTGGCTCTCATATGGAAATATTCTTTCTCTACGGCGTCCCACGTATTGGCTGGCGTTTTCCACAGCGTGTCTAGCTCCTCTTTCAACAGCCCCAGATATAGATTGATGTCGTTCCCTGGTTGTTTCGGCCCTTCAATTAGCATACTCATGTGAATGTACTTCCTCTTCATGCACAACCAGGGGGAAGGTTGTACATCCGCACAAACACAGGCCAGGTGCTATGTGTGCTCCTTTTGCTGCCAAATGGATTGACTCCATCGGTGCTCACACCCAACATGATGTTCCTTGGATCGTCCCCAAATTCTGGGTGTTAGAAGTTCAATGCTTGCCACTGGCTCGCATCCTTAGGGTGACACAGCATCTTTTTCTTTTTTATTTATCTCCAGATCATTTCCTTCATCTTCTCGCTTATTCTCCTCCCTATCCGCGTGCCAACGCATGAGCTTTGCTAGCCTAGGGTCCGTGAAATACCGCTGCAGACGAGGAGTGATCGGAAAGTACCACACCACTTTTTGAGGAGCTTTCTTCCTCTTCTTGTATCGAGTGACGCCGCACACCGGACATATGGTAGACTCTGCGTGCTCGTTCCGATAAATGATGCAATTGTTCATGCACACATGGTATTTCACGTGCAGTAAATCCAGAGGGCTCACGATTTTCTTCGCCTCCTCGAAAGTGGTCGGGCACTTGTTCCCCTTGGGAAGACCTTCGTGCCAGAATGGCATGTTCTCATCGAAGCATGCGTCGGTCATTTTGTGTTTTACCTTCATCTCTAGAGCCATGAGCGTTACTTTCAGGTGGGTATCCTCGGGCCTGCATCCTTCCTACAATGGAGTAACTGCGTCTATCTCCAATTGATCCAGCTTGGCTTTCTCTCGGGCGACAGCTCTTGCGTTATCCGTCTGCTTGAGAAGCAGCTCTTGAATATGAGGGTCCTGCACCCAGCCCATCGATGGTCCATTGTCGTCTTCTCCGGCATGTTCATCTTCATGATCATGCCCTTCGTCTTGACCTTCCTCGTCATCATGTCCGACATCTTCTACATGATGACTGGGTACTGCATCTACTTCAAGATCATGTCCTGGAGATTCTTCGTCTTCTCGCCCGCCCTCGCCGTGGTTATCTTGCTACCCTTCCTCATTTCTGGCCCGGCCCCCATGGACGACTTCATAATTATCTTCATCACCTTGCCACCGATAGCCATCCATGAAACCACGCAAGAGCAGGTGGTCCCGCACCTGTACGGAATCCGGGTCCATAAATCTCTTTAGCTTGCATCTTCAACACAGACATCTTATCTCCGTCTTGTTCTTTTGAAGCATCTCGGCCTTTGCGGGATAGAGCAAAACGATATTTTAGAACCAAAAAAATTTGGCATGACTTTGCCTAAAAATAGGACCAAAAAGAATGCATAGTGCCAAATTCTCGCGGAAACGGAAATGAATCAACATTCCGGCAAAATATTGGCAACTATCGCATTTCAAATACCGGTACCTGCAAACACAAACATATGCAACACCACAAACATATGCAACACCACAAACATACGTAGATCTAGGCCATAAAAAGTGTGTATGTTTTTGGAGGGAGAAAAAATTAGATCTTGAACATAAAAAAGCTTTCCCCTTACTTACCTATTAAAAAAAGGAAAATTTACCACTTAATTTGGGTGAATCTATGGTGCAAATGAGGTGAGGAGGAGGAGGCAGCCGAGACCAAGCTTGGTAGAGGTGGAGAGAATGAAGTGGGGAAAGTGAGTGTGGTAGGTGGCTGTCCAAAATATCTAGCTGCTCCTAGGTTACCAATGGCGCACCACCTAAGAGTGCGCCATTAGTAACCCTGGTTACTAATGGCGCACCTGGTGAGTGGTGCGCCATTACTAGTTTAAAAAAACATGTTAGTAGTGGCGCACCAGTGGACAGTGCGCCATTATTACTTAAAACTAGTAACACATTTTTGTTACCTTTTTTTTCAAAACTAGTAATGGCCCACCGCCCACCTGGTGCACCATTAGTAATGAGAACATTAATGGCGTACCAGTATCTGGTGCACCACTGCTATATAGTAGTGGTGCACCACATACATTGTGCGCCATTAATGTCCATATTAGCTATCGCCCTTTTCCTAGTAGTGTTTCCATCGGCTGTTCCGTCCAAGCCCTCCCGATGAACACGGCGATGCATTCCGTTCCGACCCAGCCAGTTGGCTCCCCATGAACACGAGACAATGTAGTTTCTCCGTTCCGACCCAGCCATGTACACGAGCCCTGGTCGTACGTATGCGCGAGTAGTCGTTCGAGACCCCGCCTGTATGTACATACGTGGCCGTATTTTCTTTCTTGCACAATGGCCGTTGTACGTACGTGTACATGCTGCGTGCGCGCCTCTACTACGACACGTGCGCACCTCTACATCGACCAGTATGTACGTACACGTTCGCTACCAGAATGACAATGCTACGTACGCTTCGACCAGGTGGGTCCCGACTGTCAGGCACTTCCTTGCGTGCGAAGATGTAGCTGGTGGGTCCAAGCAGTCAGGGAGGCGAATCATTTTTTTTCCCAAATGCACTTCCTTGCGTGTGAAGATGTAGCTGGTGGGTCCCAGTAGTCCGGGGGAAACGTTTTTTTCATGAAATATGGTGGCCTGTCCGGTGGGTCCCCGCTGTCAGGTGGAGGAATAGTTATTTTGCACGTAATAAGGAGACACTTCCTTGCTGCGGCCGTGGACCCAGCTGTTAGCCTCTCCACGTACAGTCCACGTCCGATGGAAGTCATTCCTTGACCACGTTGACCACACCGCGCCGAGAGCACCAGGGCGATGGACGATGGCAAGGCCTAGAAAGGGGATGGCGCAGAGCCGGGGAAGATGCGGCAGTGGATGCCCACGCATAAAGGAGTATGAGGGTTTACTGGTTCGCTGCGGTGTGAGGCTGCCGTCGCCGCAGAATAACATGGGGTGTGGGTGAGTAGAGGGATGGCCTGGCCAGCAGTGGGAGTAGTAGGGGCGGTGAGGCCGCCGCGGCATCACAGTCGGCCACGGGAGGCAGGAGCATGAGGCACGACCGGCGCTGGATTGGGCGGCTGGAGCAAGAAGACCAGAGGTTGAAGAAGGACTACGGCCGTTGGATAGACGTCGTACAGTCACTAGAGCTAGAATCATTCATATTGACTAAGTTGACAAAGCCCTCCGACTCCGTCAACTTAGTTGGCCCACAAGTTAGCCTCCCACTATTGTGGGTCCCAGCTAGCAGGGGGAGTATTCATTTTTTGTGCGTAATAAGGTGGCACTTCCATGCGTGCGAAGATATAGCTGGTGGGTCCGAGCTGTCAGCGGTGGTAACGTTGTTTTCACGAAATACAGAGGCCCTTTCGGTGGGTCCCAGATGTCAGGTGGACGAATCATTATTTTGCGCGTAATAAGGAGGCATTTCCTTGCATGCGGCCATGGACCCAGCTGTCAGCCTCTCCACACACAGTCCACTTCATATGCATGTTGGTCGTTGACCACGTTGACCAGGCCACGCGGAGAGCACCAGGGCGGTGGACGACGGCGAGGCCTAGGAAAGGAACGACATAGAGGTAGGGAAGACTTGGCAGTTGTTTCCCACGCGGAGGGGAGTACAACTGTACGAGTGTTTACTGGTTCGTCTGCCGTCGCTGCCGTCGCCGGAGAATAACAACAGGTATGGGTGAGTAGAGGGATGGCTAGGCCAGCGATGGGAGTACGGTGGGGCGGTGAGGCCTGCGCGGCAGCACAGTTGGCCGCGGGGAGGAGGGAGCAGGCAATCCCGCCGGCGCTTGTTTGAGCAGCTAGAGCAGGAAGAGCAGAGATTGAAGAAGCACGACGGCCATTGAATGGACATCCAACAGTCACTGCTTGTGCGTCAACCTTTTTTTAGCAAAGCCTTAAATCTGTGGAAAACAGCATACATCCCATCTGCCATTATTTCAGATAATTTACAACCCATTTGCTAATTCTTAAGATTTTTTTGGAGCCCATATTCTTTTTTTTGCATACAGCCCATATTGTGGCCACGGTTAAAAAATTGTATGAAATTTTGCATATTTCGGTGCGATCCGAACTATTTTTAATCCCAAAATTACGAGTCACATTCAAACTCATTTTAAAAATAAATGTATATCAATATAAAATCCAACAAATTGTCCATGTATAAAAATCAATGCAATTTAAAATCTCGAAATGAAAAAACAAAGAAATTTGAAAGTAATTGTCGGTTTGATGTGTTTTAAAAATGTACAGCCCATTTCTCATTACTGATAGGCCATTTTCTCGGCCAGCCGAATGAAGCTCTCCTCGTCTTGAAAGATTTGCAGCCCAACAGGCCTGACAAAGCGACTTACTTGGCAAATCACAAAAAACTGGGCTATGGCCATGGACCCAAGTGTCAGCCTCTCCACGTACAATACTCTTTCAGTGGAAGTCGGTCGTTGACCACATTGACCACGCCACGCTGAGAGCACCAAGGCAGTGGACGACGGCGTGGCCTAGGAAGGGGACGACGCGGAGCCGGGGAAGACGCGGCAATGGATGCCCACGCGGAGAGGAGTACGAGGGTTCACTGGTTCGGCTGCGGTGTGAGGCTGCCATCGCCGCAGAATAACAATGTGTGTGGGTGAGTAGAGGGATTCCCTAGCCAGCTGTGGGAGTAGTAGGGGGCGGTGAGGCCTCCGCGGCATCACAGCGGCCATGGGAGGCAGGAGCTGGCGGCACGACCGGCACTGGTTTGGGCGGCTGGAGCAAGAATACTAGAGGTTGAAGAAGCACTATGGCCGTTGGATGAACATCGTATGGTAACTGGAGCTAGAATCGTTCATATTGACTAAGTTGACAAAGCCCTCCGCCCCCATCAACTTGGTAGGCCCACAAGTCAGCCTCCCACTATGCTGGGTTCCAGCTGGCAGGGGGAGTATTCATTTTTTTGTGCATAATAAGGAGGCACTTCCTTGCGTGCGAAGATAGGTGGTGGGTCCGACCTATCAGCGGGAGCACATTTTTTTCGCGAAATACAGAGGCCCTTCCGGTGGGTTCCAGATGTCAGGTGGAGGAATCAAAGACTTAAGAAGGCGTGCAGAACAAGCTAGTGTACCTGTAAAGAGACGTTGCTGAGTTTTAGAAAAAAGAGAGACGTGCTCCTGTAGCTGCTTGGGATCCAATCCTAGACTATGACTATATATTGTGCTATGCTACTCTGCAAGTAATAAAAGTGACATATCCAACATTCACTTCTCCTCTTCTCTACTTACTCTGCCTAGCATCAGAAACTCTGGCCGCAGCAACCATATATGTGCCAAGTTGCCACCCGTACCATCGCCTCTGGGTCTCATCACAACCCCACCGGCACGCGCACCGCAGCCGGTTGCTCATCGCAACCCACTGCCATTGGTGTGGTGCCACTGCTGCAAATCACACAGAGTCATCCGTCGCGTCTCAACCACAATCCTCAACCATGGCCTAGTCTTCTACAAATGCCCGAATCATGGGGTAATAATATATTTAAGTGTTGTTCTGCTGCTTTCGGTTGTTGAATTTTTTAATAGTTTGGTTGATGATCCTCCAATTTGATTCGTGCAGAAAAGGGAAGATTCATGTGATTTGCATTTCTGGGAAGTTGCTGATGCTGGCCGTAGTGTTGTGAACATCTAATGATTTGTATTAATGGAAACAAGGGGTATCCCATTTTGCTCATAAATAAATAGCAGAGGCCCTTTTGGTAATAAACTAGAAAAAATGCCTGTGCGTTGCACCAGGCGAAATATTAAGTATAAATCGCTCCACGTGCGATTATGCAACATTTTTAATATAATTTTTCCAAATGTCAGCAATATGGTCAATGTAACCTTTGAGTGTAGCAATTATGATCTCGACGCACCGCGATCTAGCAGGGTCCGTGCAACAGGATTGTAATGAACGAAATTGCTATCTTTTCTCTAAAAGAAACAGAAATAAGGCAACCTGCAAAAAGTAAGGCTCGACAAGGTTTTCATCTATGGTGACGACGGACCCTGTTTGTACTTCCTAGGTTGCAACACCAGGACAACCCAATACAAAATGCCCGTGCGTTGCAACGGGGGAAAAGTATCCACATACTTAACATTTATAACTCGTAAATACATTTAATTCAATGATGCTTCCCTACAAGCAAACATCGTTTGCAATGTACTTGGGTTGACCGGGTGGAGGAACTGGATGGAAGAGTGCGTTTCGTATCCCACTGGCGAGAGCAGGATAAAGATACTCCGTACTTGGGCTAATACAATAGGGAAAATCGAGGAGTTCATGTCGCTGATCTGAGTCGCTAACCCTGTTTTCCATTTAATTCCGATTCCCTCACCATTCTCTTCTGTTGTTCATCTTGTTCACACCACATAAAGGTTCTAAATTGCGTATTCGTATCTTGGATTCTGGTTCTGTTTGCAATAAACAGAATAAAATATTAGGTTGACTCATAATAACTTTAATATAGAGACCTTACCGTGTCTCCGATCATCTGAAAAGTCATCTAATCTTGTGCTTTCAGACACCGAAATTGAGACATATGGCCAAGCATGTTGTCACTGATGTGCTGCAAAGGTAGGCACGAGAAAAATGTATGAGGCCACCAAACAATTCTTTTGTGTTATGAATGTACTCCAAAAGGACCAATCATACTAAAATATCATGGTACTGATTCTTAACATAATTTATTCCTCTCCAACTGAATTAAATGAATATATAATTGAAAAGATGTCATGTGCCACCTTCAAACTTCAAAGAAACGATTATCATGTATAATGTTTTGTCACATTCAATCTTGTACAATTAATCTAGTTTCACAAGAAGACGTTGGGCTATCCCTTGGCAATACTCTGAATCTGGTTCTTCAACATGTGTAAGCCAAATCTAAACATATACGAAAATCAAGATCCAACAAATACGCTAGCAAAAGTATTTAGTTTCGTCTTGCTGTCTGGACATGAAGTAAGAACATGAATCAATTTACCTGATGAGGATGTGTCTAGTTTCAGCTTGAAAGGAATAGGTATGATTACTATGAACAAAATATTTAGTTTCATCTTGCTGTATGGAAAGGAAGTGTTATGATTACTATGAAAAATCTCCTCATGCACCAAACACCTGATGAAATTAGAATGAAACTTCAGGGTGTCACTACTTGAGAACTTGCTCG
This sequence comes from Triticum dicoccoides, assembly GCF_002162155.2. Classification (NCBI taxonomy): domain Eukaryota; kingdom Viridiplantae; phylum Streptophyta; class Magnoliopsida; order Poales; family Poaceae; genus Triticum; species Triticum dicoccoides. Next base: position 54,293,646 of record NC_041386.1, on the reverse strand, counting down.
GTATTCCAAATTACAAACCTTACCTATACGGAACGGACGAGCAACCCTACCCCATTTTTCTATTATACTAATCTTCCGCCAGGCAATACATTTAGCTCCATCAATTAACATGAGCAGAACAGTCCAGCCCAATTTTCCTTCAATCCGAAACCCATGACGTGCAAAGGCAGCCCCTCTTCGATGTCCAGTAAACATAGTGCATGTGCGCTCCTAGACTCACAATACCAAAATGAAACTCGATTGACCATGTGTTATGGGTAAGTTAGCAATGCCAACACGCTACATCAAATCTGAGGCAACGAAAATTCAACCTCGTCCTTGGCTAACTAGAGGTACTGATGGATTTCAGAGTTAGACCAAAAAGGCATAGACGAGCATCATCTTAAACTACAGGTCTCCTGTGTTTCTAGTCAATTCAAGGATTGTGGCCAATGCCTACAATATGTCATACATGGGGAGCGGATGTACTCCATCATGTCGCTAGTAATGGCCGCTTTATCGAACATTGTCCATGGCCCGACGCGCTTCAGATTGTCATAACATATATCAGATCGAACATGTATTAGTGAGGGTACCAAGCAAACTGTGACAGAAGGCGAGTTGAGGGGATACGTATCTATTGGGGATGTGCCGTCGCGGCCGACCCGACAAGCAAGTCCTGACCAGGCTGCCGCCGAGCGAGGGAATAGTGCCTAGGAGCCAGCTGCGGTACTTCTCGTACACCATGAAGTAGATAGCTTTGGAACAGAATACGTATCGAACGTTGTTGATTTTCCTGCGGTAGAGCTCCTTGAGGACCTCGCGGTGGTTGATTTCCAGCAGCCTCCTGAAGGCCAGGAGAGATTTACTCGATCGAGAGGCATGGAGGCCGTCTTCGCTGTCATATTTCCTGTATAATAATCAGTAAACTTATAAGTGACAGTTCACTTAATAATGTAACTCCACTATGATAATAAAAAATTGCGTGTAACTCCAATATAATAATGAAGTGACAGTTCCTATAACTCCAAATTGCATATCTCTTCAGGATTTATTTGTGCTTGTTTCCCCTCTTTGGAGAGCTTTTGTTTCATCTCAACTGAAGACCATGTGAATCACATCAGAATTCTGCCATGCAAGTACACCTTCAAATTCGAATATGGCATCACCGTAAAAGAGGAATATGCTAGAAATTCCCACGTTAATCTGAAACATCTGACTGTTTATTAGATAGGAATATGCAAATGTTCAACTGGAATTTAAATGTTTTGGTTGCAAGTGAACTCGGTACCACCCTTGTTGTTAGATATTAGTGATGTGAGAAAAACCATTGTACTACATATATAAATTGAATCAATATAGTTTATTTTACAAAAGCACACAATACAATAATTTAGGATATAGATCAGAGGTTTCTATAGAATCTAAGCATTTAAAAGGAACATCTTTTCACTCATGCTGCAATAACAATTTGACAATGAGAATCTTGTAAGAACTACATTTTTAGGGATACAATCCGGAAATTATCAATTCCTAAGACCCTAGCTAGAACCCAATAATGATTTAGAACAAGAATGGTCTTACAAGAGCAAGATCAACATCATCTCTGAATTTCGTCAACCATGTGATGCACAGCAACCAACAATGGTGAAGCAAAGTGAGATGTACCTGAATAGTGCCCGACCAAAGCGACTCAGTCTGAGATTTCGTAGCCACAACCATGGCAAACACGCATGGTCTCACCATGAGTGAGAGAGGGCACCAAAGCTATTCTGGCTCAAATAGGATGAAGATGTTAGTGATAGGATAAGCATATGCCCCCTGGCCGTTGCTTAGACAGCTCTGTACATGCAAATACAATACAAAAAATTGTTGGAATTGTCAGCTGAATAGCAAATTCAGTTAGAATTTCATGTCAACATAAAACCCCAATTTAATGAGATCAAGAAATCTTCTTTTTACAAAAATAATAAACACAAGCGCTAGAACAAATAGTTGTACCTAAATAAAGTTTACCGATGCACATGAATATATCCACACGAACAGAGCCAAATGAAGGGTCGGGTCAGTAACCTCACCATGATCCCGAGATAATTGCTATCCATCTGGAGGAGACTCCATCATTACTATGGAGTAGAGCTACAGAACCACAGAACATCTCTCCTCATGGAAACCGGGGTGATAAGAACACGTAGAGGAGCATCATATCAGGTCACATAAGGCGCGATGTCAGGCACGCTGGCAGTCGGCAATGCCATGGAGAAGAAGCATAGCAGAAGCAGCTGAGCGTGGATGTAGTGGATCAATGGGAAGGTCAACGCAACAACTTGGACCAATTGAATTGATGGCCATTAGATGGGTCGGTGAGAGAGAATTGGGTGGCGCTTGGCTAGGGTCTTTCTTTGCAATGTTCTTCTTCTTTGGGATTGCACTCCATCGCCACACTTCCTCGTGGTCTTCCCCATCCCGCCAGACACCCCTCTGCTTCTTCTCACGCTGTCCCACAGTCTTGTGTCACTCGATGGCCTTACTGCTCGGTGGCTACTTCACTGTAACAATGGGAACCAATCTTGTTTAGAAAGAAGATTCTGTGAGTGAAAACTACAAAACTCATGAATCATCATGAAATCGAATAGTAGTACATCATAACCAAGGGAAGAAATTAATAAGTGAAAGGAACTTGCAGAAATCAATTGTTTATGCAAGGATAGTCTGCAAAATATGTTTGTCAATACAAATCTAAAAACCAAACTGCTTGTGTCACTTTAATACGAATTAAATTGCTGAACCAAATATGTTTGTCAAGACAAATCTGAAAACCAAACTGCTTGTGTGACCTTATACGAATTAAATTGCTGAACATCAATATAGTGGAAAAGATATTAATAACCTACAGGGTAAGACTATCAATCCTACTGTTTGCTAGCATGCATAACAATGTGACTCCCAGCATACACCAACAATGCAAAAAAAATTAGAGTTGGAAGGCATGAATTCCTAATACAAAGAAAATGATGATGAAAAACTAATTCAAGATGAACAGAACCAAATCCTACAGCTCATCCATCTTATGAGGAAAGGATTCTGCTTCCAAAATCTAATTGTCTCTGCAAATTCAGATGACCATTATAAGAATAATTAATATATCCACGATGAGCGTCCAGATCTTATTGGAGCTGCTATGTCTAGGCATAAAAAAGGGAAACACCTAACTGCAACTTCTTTATACGATTAAATAAAATTTGATAATACATTTGTCAAACAATAGGAGCCGGCGTACCCATGTGTCTTGAGACTCCACATGATGTAAATTAATTAGCAACCCATTATTCTAGTAACCCAATTAACTCCAACCATCATACCATTTTTTGAATCATATGAAAGGAGAGTTAGTCTCATATGTCGGAGTTTACCTCAAGGATCTGTGACTGAAACTGGCTGGGACAAACACACAAACACCTTGTGTGCAAAAAATAACTGAGAACATCCACAAACACATGTGCGTCTGAAGTTGAGGTGGAGGGCGGTGTAGAGGGGGCGGAGGGGTCGCGGGCAAGTGCAGCAACGACCAACTGGCGGTGGCTCTGGTCGAGCGGCGAGCACGAGCCCTCCCGGGCGGCGTACAGCAAGGAGCTCGGGCATGCAAACGAAAGGAGGAGACGAAGAAGACTGGTGGTGTAGGATGCTTCGAACACCTCCGTCGGCCATCGGCCGGCGGCCGGCGTGGAACCGGACTAGCTGGCGGTGGCTCTGGTCGAGCGGCGAGCGCGAGCCCTCCCGCGCGGCGTGCAGCGAGGAGGTAGGGCGCGCGAAGGAAAGGAGGAGCTGAGGCAGACCTGTGGTGTAGTGTGCTCCGATCACCGGCGTCGGCCATTGGCCGGCACGGCACCGGATCGAGCGTCGCGCAGGTCGTGCGCCTCCTGGCGGCTGGGATCGGGAGGAGAGGGAGAGAGGAGAGCCCGTGGTCGTGCATGTTCCTGTTTTTTGTTTACAAAACCTGGATGAAACGTTTTCTCACATTAGAAAAAGACTTCGTGTTCAATATAAAAAACAATAGGGACTTCATTGCAAAACTGCCACGACGGTGAACCCGGAGACTCAATCTGTGCTTTATTATTAGAAAAAGATAAATAAATTAGCAAAGGCCCTGTCGGGTCAGCTTTGTTCTCATTCGAAGACGTCGAGCAAATTACAGTCCAACAACCAACTATGTCATCAAATTCATGTTTCACAGCCAAATATGTGAACAACTAAACAACAATGTCATCATGTTTTAGTCGTCATACAATCACCAAACACAAATCAATATACATAACAAGTGATGTTCTCACAGGAAAATACTAAACAACATGTTCATCCGGTTTCAGTTGTCATAGCAAACACAATTTTACATAGTAGATAAAAAAACGTCTTCTGATAGGAAAATATGACAAAAGCAATGTAATCATCATCCGCAGCAGCAGCGTCAACATCTTCGCCATGTGTATCAATCTGAATCATAATTCCCCATGGTGTCATCTTCTTCTTTGTCCTCAACGTCCTCGAACGTTGGCTTCTTCTTGGTCAACTCTTGTATGTCCACAGCACGACAGGCAATCTTTTCGCCGGCGTCATTGACATGATGGTTCTCAAAGATAATAGGAACACCCGTATTATCTTGTACATCAGGAGCAGTGTAAGCATCATCTTGTTGTGCAACTTCATTAAACGAATTCCTCTGCTCAAATATTTGCAATACTCTCTAGTCATCGCTGCGAGCAAATGTGTCTTCCAAGAAAAATATCTATGTTTCTTGATTTGCCAAAATAAAAGGCTCGTTGGTCTGGTACGCCACCTTGACATTGATGGATTTAAAATAATCATCAGCTTTGGGTTTTGCGATCCTGGAAAACAGGTTATACCAACGACAGCACAACAGAACCACACACCAATGATCCTCGAAACTAGAGATATCCTACAATTGAAGAATGTGTGTTATGTTAGCATACATTTCAGTTGTCTCTTTGTCATATATATCCATACTCATGATGGCACTGTTTTGTGTCTTCCTGCCTTCATCTCGTGCAAGGGTGTTGTAGCGCACATCTCCAACAACGCAAGATTCATAATGTCTTACACGAGTATCAGGACCCATTGCTAGTGTGTAAAGGGCATCATCAACTGCCTGCCCATCCCCCCGCATCTTCTTAACCTATGGTTAGAAAATAGACAAGCCTATCATCTTATGTACTCAATATATTAAAAAACGGACAGTGCAATTCAAAAGCTTACATGGCTCTTAAACCATTTCGCAAATCCTGCCATAACCAGTTTGACAATGTTTCTTGGATTTTGCGACTATAACTCCTTTTTGTAGATGCTGCACAACATAGTGATCGTGTCAAACATCTAAATATATAAGAATGTGCTGCAAGTTCAGTAGATTATGATGTACAAGCTGCAGTACTTAGCACTTGCATGATATAAGGTAGTATCTCAAGATAGTTATTCAACACAAACCAAACCATTTTGTCCAAATCTTTAGGTTTGTCCTCTTGTCAACTCTTTCCTGTAACTCGAACAGAATAATCGAAAACATTGAGCCCGGGATTGTCTTCATCCACCTCTTTGCTAAGCTGAGCTATTTCAATGTATTTTGAGCAGAATGTCAACGCTTCTGTAGCTATGTAGGCCTCTGCAATGGATCCCTCGGGTCTAGCTCTGTTCCTAACATAGCCCTTGAAAGTGCTTAGCCGCCTTTCAGTAGGGTATATCCAGCCATACTGTACTGGACCACTAGGTAGTGCCTCATCAGGTAGATGAACAACCAAATGCACCATCACATGAAGGAAGGCTGGAGGATATATCTTCTCAAGGTCGCATAGGATAGTTGGTATCTTGTCTCTAAGACGCTCCAAAGCATCCATCCTGATATTTCTACTGCAGAGTTCCCTGAAGAATTGTCCCAACTCTGCAACTGCTATGTATAAGTCAGGGCGGCCCAATCCTCTAAGGATAACAGGTAAAACCCTTTGAAGTGGGAAGAGGCAGCCATGAGTTTTCAACCCTTGTACCTTGTTTCCATCTGCACTGACTCTCCTTTCAGGGTTGGAAGCAAATCCATGTGGGAATCTCTCACACGTGACAGGACCTCGCAGAATTCTTTTGTTTTTACCTTGTCCAAGACGTACACAGCCGGTGCCATATCCTATGGTTTACCTTCATCTTGCACCTACAAATATTGTCTTATACCCAGGTGTGTCAAATCAATCCAAGGTATTAAGGTATCTTTCATTTTGCCTTCAATATTAATAAGTGTGTCCATAATGCTGTCATATATATTTTTCTCGATGTGCATCACATCAAGATTGTGCCGCAGATCCAAATCTTTCCAATACTCCAAGTCTCACAAAGTGGACCTGCGGGTAAACAATAATATCTCTTCTGCCCTGCCACGCTTCCTTTTCCCGCTACCATTACTAGGATGGTTTCCTAGTGTAATATGCTTGACCTTCTCTAATTCCACTTGCAACTCATCGGTGGTGAGCCTCTTTGGCGCATCACGGTTGTCATGCTTTGCATTGAACACATGTCTTTGATATTTTCTAGGATGCGGCTTGTCCTTGGTAACAGATCTTGCTAAGTATTGCGTATGACAGCGGATTCCTGTCACAGCGAACACATGCATTGTAGTGTCATTCGCCTTGACATAGTGCCCAAAGCCAGATAATCATGGATGCACCAAATTATAACAGCACGCAGAAAGAAATCAGCTGGTGGGCTTCTATATAGGTCTCTAGTGAGAACAACCCTCCATAGCTGTTGAAGTTCCTCCACAAGAGGCTCCATGAACAAATCAAAATCCTTTCCAGGACTTTTTGGACCTGGGATGAGCAAGGCCATCATGTAGTTTGATTCTTTGGTGCAGACATTTGGAGGCATGTTGTAAGGGATAACAAGAACTGGCCACATGCTATATGTGGCGCTCTGATGCCCAAATGGGTTAAATCCATTTGAAGCTAAGCCAAGTCTAATGTTTCTCGGGTCAGCAACAAACTTTCCGTGTTTCTGATTGAAACTTTTCCACTCACTACCATGTGATGGATGGCTCATTACATTCTTATCTCTGTACTCCTAGTTCCTAGAATGCCACAGTACATCCTCTCTTGTTTCAGCATCATGAAACAACCTCTGCAATCTTGGTGTAATTGGAAAATGTCTCAGAACATTATGAGGAATCCTCTTCACAGCATGACTATCTTTCCATCTTGATGATTTGCATTACGGGCATTCACTTAAGTAGGCATAATCCTTCTGGAACAGAACACAATTATTCTTACAAACATGGATCATATCATATCCAATTCCAACTGCACGAAGGAAATTCTTCATTTTACTGTAGGTGTGTGGCAGCTCAGACGCATCTGGGAAAGCTTTGCAGAAAGCAGCCAACATCGCATCGAATGATTTGTTGGTCATCCACTCAGATGTCTTCACCTGAAGAAAGGTGACCATAGCTGAGAATACTGACAGCTTATTTCCTGGGGTGACAGCCACGTTGCATTGTTCCAACATGCGGGCCCACCGTTTTTCTTCTATAGATGAAAGTTCACGGAATGCATGAGCATTTCGTAGCATAGTTTCAAGGTTGGTCAAACTCACTGGCTCCACCACCACCTCCTCCTCCTCCTCCTCCTCTTCCACCTGAGCATCAGGCAGATCAAGGTGGTGATCTGCTGCTTCCACACGTAGTCAATAACATTGACGTTCACAACTTCACCATTATGAACCCACCTAGTATATGTGACCGACATCCCATACAAATGTAGATGATTTTGCACTGTTGACTGCGGTCTTGTAACTGAATTCATACAACTGCTACATGGGCAGAGCACCTCTGATTTCGGACAACTGTACTCAGCTCTGATAAAGATCATGAAGTTTTCAACCCCCTCGACATATGCAGCAGATAATCTTCGAGCAGAAGTTATCCAAGTCCTGTCCATCTGCTAGACATACAAAATAGTTCTTCTAATAGATATTATAGGAAAAACATATATACTTTTTTATGAAGTCCAGAAAAAAAAACCTAGGTCGATGTCTAAAGCTATGGCAAGATATTTGGAGGAGCAGATCTAAGTAACGAAATATATGTAAAGCTAATTCAACAAACAAATTTGAGTGCTAAATTATGGCAGGCTGTTGCAGCAGTCAATGAGGCCGAGCACATAGCCATCAAACTATCGAAGGCCATCGCAACAACAAAGATCTAGTATAAAACGGTGTAGAGCTATTTCACCTAACAGATTGGCTACTAGACCATGGCAATCTACATCACAATAAATATATGCTAGGATATTTTAGCAACTAATCGGCCTTGGCATGCCATCTTAGCTAAGCAGATTGAGTGCAGAACAGGGCAAGGAAACTTCTTAAGCAGAGCATATTTACTGTAAACTACTTCAGCAAACAGTAAGATTAACAACGTTTATCAGCTAACATTCAGCGCTACACCAGCATGCATGGGGCCTCAGTCTAGAATGCGCGTACCATGGGAGAAGCTGACCACCGTGTGTCTCCACACGAACTTCGCCAGCGGTGGCGGCGCTGACTGCCGTGCGCCTCCACAAGAACGTCGCCAGCGGTGGCAGCGCAGCTAGAGGACGACAGTCTATGAGAGCGTACTGTGGGAGCGAGAGGATCGCCGTGCGTCCCCCTCGACGTAACACGGTGCCGACGTATCGGCGTGGCGGGGAGGGCGGCTTTGGCGGAGCGAATGGAGTGGAGGAGGATAGGGGCCGGGGGTTTGGGGAATATTATTGGCTAGTTGACCGAAGGGTGGTTGAATCTATGATTTGGGGGGAATTTTTGGGTGGTGGGAGGATTTTTGCATGGTGGGCGGGGGGAGTTTGGCTCATGGTCCGTTTCTCCAAGTGCAGTCCCACGTGTGAGTGAAGAGGCAAGACGAAGCACGTTCCTTTTGCGTGAGCTGTGTGTAGGACCGAACGTGTGTGGGGTGCAATGCGACCGTGACAGGGGTGCTGTGAGTGTACCCCCTTTTTTCCTTTTAAACTAGGTGCTTGGCCCCCTAAAAGAAAACTTGTTGCTTTGCGCGATCCATTGATACTACTACTAGTAATCCAGTAATCCCGACTAAAACGGTGTGGCCGGGTCTTTTCCCGCATGATATGCTGGGAGGTTGGCTTAGTTGGGTTTTTTAGGACGAGTATTGCTGCACCAATGTAATCCCAGTTACGTAATTAATGTAATGTGAAACGTGTGAGCTGTTGATTCTAGATTGGGGGGAGGGAGGGGTTGGCAATTTATGTTAACCCTTTCTTAGGTTCCCGTACATGTAGAAAGATGTGAAATGTGTGAATGTGTAGTGGACGTACTATTGGAGTGCCTAAGATAAATTGTGTATGTATAGACCCTATGTGTTTATTTTACTTCGCATGTTAGCTTTGTCTCAGTTCAATAAAAAGCAGAGTTGGTGATGATGGTGTGCCTGTCGTCCTGCAATATAGGTCGTCCGATCTATATCTAATGGATATGAAGGAAACTATGACAATTTACCCCCACTCCTCTCCACATTTGTAGATAAGGCCTTCCCTCATTCATCCTTTTCTCCCACAAGATCCTGATCTTCCATGCAACGCATGGGTATCTTGCTAGTACTCCTACAATATAATATATTATTGTGAAAGTTCATGTACACCGGCCAATATTAATGCAAACATGGCCGATTTTCATTACATTTCGAACTTTTATAGGACAGAAAAATAAAAGCAACCCGACCCTAAACCTATTCTACCGCGGCGGCCGACATCCTCCATCTGCGATCTCTATGTACAGTCACTAGTAGAAAACAGGGCTTTGGTCCAGGCCGGGTCAGCCCATTAGTCCCGGTTCAGTCCAGAACCGGGACCAATGTGGGCATTGGTCCCGGTTCGTGAGCCCAGGGGGCCGGCCGGGCCACGTGGGCAATTGGTCCCGGCATTTCAAAGGTGAGGCAGATCACCGGAAGAAGCCCGCCATGCGTTCCGGTGATCACGTACTTGCTATGGTCAATGATTTACACTACGTAATCTTTGGAAAGGGTCCCGGTGGACTAGCTTTTCCGAATGACGCTGAGGGACACGCACCCATGTGGAAGAAGAAATCTATATTTTGGGACCTACCCTACTGGAAAGACCTAGAGGTCCGCTCCTCAATCGACGTGATGCACGTGACGAAGAACTTTTGCTGGAACCTGCTAGGCTTCTTGGGTGTGTATGGGAAGACAAAAGATACACATGAGGCGCGGGAGGACCTGCAACGTTTGCACGAAAAAGACGGCAAGCCTCCGAAGCAGTATAAAGGTCCTGCCAGCTACGCTCTTACGAAAGAAGAGAAAGAAATCTTCTTTGAATGCCTGCTCAGTATGAAGGTCACGACTGGCTTCTCGTCGAATATAAAGGGAATAATAAATATGCCAAAGAAAAAGTTTCAGAACCTAAAGTCTCATGACTGCCATGTGATTATGATGCAACTGCTTCCGGTTGCATTGAGGGGGCTTCTACCGGAAAACGTCCGATTAGCCATTGTGAAGCTATGTGCTTTCCTGAATGCAATCTCTCAGAAGGTGATCGATCCAGAAATTGTACCAAGGCTAAGGAGTGATGTGGCGCAATGTCTTGTCAGTTTCGAGCTGGTGTTCCCACCATCCTTCTTCAATATCATGACGCACATCCTAGTTCATCTAGTCGACGAGATTGTCATCCTGGGGCCCGTATTTCTACACAATATGTTCCCCTTTGAGAGGTTCATGGGAGTCCTAAAGAAATATGTCCGTAACCGCGCTAGGCCAGAAGGAAGCATATCCATGGGCCATCAAACAGAGGATGTTATCGGGTTTTGTGTTGACTTCATTCCTGGCCTTAAGAAGATAGGTCTCCCTAAATCGCGGTATGAGGGGAGACTGACTGGAAAAGGCACTCTTGGAAGAGACTCAATAATATGCAGGGACGGATATTCTTGGTCTCAAGCACACTACACAGTTCTACAGAACTCTACCTTGGTGACCCCGTATGTCGATGAACACAAGAACAGTCTGCGCTCCAAACACCCGGAGCAGTGCGACGATTGGATTACATGTGAACACATCAGGACTTTCAGCAGTTGGTTGGAAACACCTCTCAGAGGTGACAACACTGTTTGTGATGAGTTGTACTTGTTATCCAGGGGACCATCTTTGACTGTATTGACTTACAAAGGATACGAGATAAATGGGAATACATTTTACACGATCGCCCAAGATCAAAAGAGCACCAACCAAAACAGCGGTGTCCGCTTTGATGCAGCAACCGAGAGCGGAAAGGACACATATTATGGTTACATAGTGGACATATGGGAACTTGACTACGGACCTGATTTAAGGTCCCTTTGTTTAAGTGCAAATGGGTCAATCTGTTAGGCGGCGGGGTACAGGTAGACCCACGGTATGGAATGACAACAGTGGATCTGAAAAATCTTGGGTACACTGACGAACCGTCCGTCCTAGCCAATGATGTGGCACAGGTTATCTATGTGAAGGACATGTCTACCAAACCGAGAAAAAGAAAAGATAAGGAAGCGAATACATCATACGATGAGCCAAAGCGCCACATAGTTCTTTCAGGAAAAAGGGGCATCCTGGGAGTGGACGGCAAGACAGACATGTCTGAAGATTATGAAAAGTTTCATGAAATTCCTCCCTTCAATGTTAAGGCTGACCCAAGCATCCTGATAAACAATGAAGATTATCCATGGTTACGGCGCAATAAGAAAATGACACAAGCGAAGAAAAAGTGAAGACTTTCTCCCGCAACTATTATGATGATACCATGCCAACTTTGTAACATACGAACATGCTACCATTGTCCGTTTTGTACATGCACATGCTATGTGGGTGAAATTATGATACCATGCCAACTTTCAACTTTTTCAGAGTTCATTTGAAATGCTTTCATGTCTTATGGTTCGGCCCTCATAATACCATGACCATTAGTCCCTGGCCCATGCCAACTTTCAACTTTCTAAAACTAATGACACTAACAAAAAGTTTATAATTTTGCTCCTCGCCCCTGGCCCATGACCATTAGTCCCGGTTTGTGCCACAAACCGGGACTAAAGGGTTGGTCCTCGTTGTGGGCAGAGTTTAGTCCCACCTCGTCAACCGAAGGGGGCTCACACCGGTTTATAAGCCCTTCCCTCTCTGCCTTGTTGAGCTCCTCTCAAAGTGAAAATAGATGCCCTAATAGAGAAACGTTTAACCTAAATTCATAGTGAATTTCTCTGAAATTCATAGAAATTTACTAGGAATTTAGGTTGAATTTTCTCTATAAGCGCATATATTCTCATTTTTTTAGTAAGTCAATCACAAACTTGTTATTCAAACAATTTTCAAAGAATTCAAATTTTAACTATTCAAATTTGAAAACTAATTGCACTAACAAAAAGTTTATAATTTTTCTAAAACTAATTGCACTAACAGAAAGTTTATAGTTTTGCTAACCTAAAAGCAAACAGAATTAAAAATTAAAGAAAAAACAAAAGAAAATAAATAATGCAAAAAACAAATCAAAAAAACAGGGAAAAAACTATTTTTATAGTAAAGTTAATCACAAAATAAAATAAATAAAGCAACAAAGAAAACAAAAAAACTAAAAAAAGTGTTTTCAAATTTGAAAACTAATGGCACTAACAGAAAATTTATAATTTTGCTGACCTAAAAGCAAAAAGAATTAAAAAATAAAACAAAAAACAAAAGAAAATAAATAATACAGAAAACAAAACAAAAAAACTGGAAAAATAATTAAATATAGCAACAATAAGTATTTTGTTGTAAGTAGAAACAAAAAAACAAAAAAAGTGCCACCTACTGGGCACCCACGGCCTGAATACGACTAGAAACCCTACCATGGGCCAGGATTCAGGCCCGCGGGAGGCCCAGTAGGCCCACAGGCACACATTGCACGGTTAGGCCCGAAAGTCTGCTTTAGAGAGGAGCTCGAGAGGGAAGGCGCACCGCACCTTATAAACAGGTGCGGCTCCCTCTCAACTAGTAGGTGGGACTAAACATTTGGGCGCGGGGCAGCACAAGGCCTTTGGTCGAGGTTGGTGGCACCAACCGGGACTAATGGGGGCATTGGTCACGGTTGGTGCCACGAACCGTGACCAATGCCCCTCTTTAGTCCCGGTTGGTGCCACCAACCGGGTCCAAAGGCCGCCACTTCCTGCCCTTTGGGCTGCTGAAAATTGGCCTTTGGTCCTGGTTGGTGGCACCAACTGGGACTAAAGGTGGCATTAGTCCCAGTTGGTTTCATGAACCGGGACCAATGCTCTTGCTATATATACAACACTTAGCAGTTTTCGACCAAATCCATCCCTTTCTTCTCCGCCCGACGCCCGCTGCTCTGCCTCATCGCCGTCGCCGCCGAGCCGTCAGGCTGCTCCACCTCGTCGTCGCCGCCGCCTCCGACGCCGTCAGGCTAGTCCACCACACCGTCGTCGCCGCCTCCGACGCCGTCCGCCTCCTCACCGTCGTCCCCGTGCCCCGACGCCGCCCGCCGTGCTCCACCACCCCTCTGTGAGCACCTGCCTCGCGCCCCTACCTTGCCTCGCTCCCGCACCCCTGCCCTGCCCCGCCGGCACCACCGCTGTCGCCATGCCCCCCTGCCCCGCCGGTGCCACCACTTTTTTTATTAGTTTATTTTTTTCATATATATATAATGTATGTGTATGTATGTGGCTATATGTTTTTGTTCATATGTTGCAATATGATTTTTATTTTTATTAGTTTATTTTTTTGTTCATATGTGATGTATATGTGTATGTGGCTATAATGTATATGTGTATGTGATGTATGTGGCTAGAATTTGCTAAATATATATGTTAAAAATGTTTTTTTGTTCATAGAAAGTTTTTTGTTCATATATAGAAAGTTACAATTTTAGAAAAGTTTTATATATGCAAAAGTTACAATTTTAGAAAAAGAAGGATAGGAAAGAAGAAAATAAGAAGAGGAAAGAAAGAAGAAGAGGAGAGGAAAAGAAGAGGAGAAATAAATAAGAAGAAGAGAAAAGAAGGAAAAGAAGAGGAGAAGAAGAAAGGAATAGTGAAGAGGAAGAGAAAATAGAATATTCTATTTTCACTTCTTGTCCACTATTCCTTTCTTCTTCTCCTCTTTTTTTTCTTCTTTTTTTTCTTCAATCTTCTCCTCTAGCTATTCCTTTCTTCTTCTCCTCTTTTTTCTTCTTCTTCTTCTTCTTAATTTTTATTGGGAACGAGGGAGTCGAGGATCGCCGAGGGGTCGAGGGTCGGGAACTAGGGTAGAGGGTCGAGGGTCGTTAAGGGGTCAAGGGTCGAGGGTTCGAGGGTTCTATAGGGTCTAAGGATCGAGGGTCGAGGGTTCCAGGGTCGTCTAGGGGTCGAGGGTTCCAGGGTCGTCGAGGGTTCGAGGGGTCGAGAATCGCCGAGGGGTCGAGAGAGGTTTCCTAGTGTCAAAGTATTGAAGAAATCCATGGCTTCATCATTAGCCGGAAGTAACCAGGGCATGATGGTACGAAGTCCTCCAAAGTTGTTCTGGAATGGAGTCCCGGATAGGATAATTTGCCTTTTTGTACGAATTTCAGCAAAGGCCTTCCAAATAACGATATTTGGAAGGTTCTTGCTGAACTTTGTACCAAAAAGCGAACTATCCTATCTGGGACTCCGTTCCAAAATAACTTTGGAGAGCTTCGTACCATCATGCACCTGTTACTTTCGCCTAATGATGAAGACATGGTTTTGTGGAATCCTTTGACACTAGGAAACCTCCCGACCCCTCGGCGATCCTCTCGAAGAAGAGGAAAAGTATTGTGGGTGTGAGATACATGTACCGTTGGTGTCGGACACTACATCCACGTCCCACAAGTGGCGCGGGCTTCGACGCCCACGTCACTTGTGGGGCGTGGATGTAGTGTCCGACACCGACGGCCACATGTATCTCACACCCACGATACTTGCTATTTAGGGTTTCCTCTACCGTTCGGTGACCCTCGACGACCCTCGTTCCCGATAAAAAGAAAGAGGAAGAAGAAGAAAAAAAGAGGAGAAGAAAGAATAGAGGAGTTCTTACTCCTCTATTTTTTCTTCTCCTCTTTTTTTCTTCTTCCTCTTCTTTTTTTATCCTTGAAGCGTTGTCGAGGCCACCCCAAACCCTAGAGAAGCAGCGTCGAGGCCACCCCAAACCCTAGAGAAGCAGCGTCGAGGCCACTAATTAATATTAGTTCTACGTTTGCCACTAATACATCCATCTGTCATGTTTGAATAATAATTGCCATGTTGTCAATATTTGTAGAAACTATGGACACCGCCCGAGACGAAGTACAAGAAGAGTTGTTGGGGGACATAATCGCACGAGGAAGTGATGTCGTCTGCTCGTTGTTTCTCAACGACACCGATGGTTTGGAAGCAGCTGGCTATGATTATGATGGCTCCAGTGACTTAATGCCGGTGCAAGGAGACCGTGAGGACGGCTCCGGTGACCCAATGCCGGTGCAAGAAGGAGACCGTGATGACGTCTCCTGTGATCGAACCGAGTCCGGCCAGGTATATATATTAGTTAAGCTTCTGCTGACTAGCTAATTGACGCATTCATTGTTTTGGTATGTACACATATTAATTAAGTCTTTGTTCTTTTTTCTAGCCCTCCGGATCGAGCACAACTTCGGTAAAAAGACGAGGCCCGAAGAAAAAGTTGAGCTCGGATGAAAAGTTTGAGATCATAGCAATCACGCCCGACGGCCAACCGATTGAACCTCTCCGGACAAAGAGCACATTTGTTGCTCAGTGCGGGGTTTTGGTTAGGGACAAGATCCCGATCAGCATCCAACAATGGTTTAAGCCGGCTACAGAAGACCCTGAGGTGTCTTATGTCAATGATATGCAAAAAATGATCTTTGGACTGAGCTGAAGTCAAATTTCACCCTACCGCTAGAGGATAATCCAGAGAAGCCAGTTAAAGAGCAATTAATCAAGTCTTTTGCTCTTAAGAGGATGGCAGAACTATTCAGGAGGTGGAAGAAAGAGCTGAATAAGTTTGTCGAAAATAATGAGACACCAGAATTCAAGGGCAGATATGAGAAGATCAGAGATCACTGGCCCGCATTTGTGGCCCACAAGACATCGGAAAAGAGTAAGAAGATGTCGGCGACAAACAAGCAAAATGCTGCGAATAAGAAGCATCACTATCGCACGGGGTCAGGTGGCTACCTCGTAGCCCGACCAAAGTGGGCCAAGACTGAGAATGATCTGGTTGATAAAGGGATCGAACCAGAGACAATTAACTGGCCAGATTGTTGCCGGACTTGGTTCTTCGGGGCTGGCGGAACCTTGGACCCTGTAACAGGGAAGTGCATTTGGACGAACAATCAAATGGGCATACCAGTCAGGAAGCTTTAGCACTATATCGAAGCAGCACAGCAAGGGACGTTCTTTCCAGATAGAGAGAATGACGAGCTCACAATGGCCCTCGGGAATCCTGAGCACCCTGGACGGACACGAGGCACGCCAGGCTCCATTCCATGGAAGGTTGGGTTTCCGGACGCAGGCGGTTACAAATCCCATGAGAGGAGGAAAAAAGTGCAGCAGACCCAAATGCAGGCGCTGCAAGCAAGGGTACAAGCGATAGAGGAACGAGAAGCAAATCACAGCAAACGGACTGCCGAAGCTTCCCCCGAAGCTACCCCGCCATCTCAGCAGAGAAGTAGCTTGGCTTCCACCGAGCTGCTTCAGCCGGAGCATGCCTTGGCGGCTCCTGCCAGCTATCCTGTGGATGCTATCACGGAGTCTCAAAATTGCCACCTTATCACGCAATGGATGAATTTGAAGGTCAAGGCGGCTGTTGGCTCTGTTTATCCTACTGAACCCGGCACAACTTTTCACTGCCGGCCGATTCCAGAAGGATATGCTAGGGTGATGGTGGATGAAATAATGGAGGGATTTGAGGACCTACATCTTGACCACCCTACCGGTGAAGGGGAGACTAGGCTGGGGTCTGCTCTGAAGACTCCATGCCTATGGCGGAAGGAGCTCATCAACCTTCCGAACTGGACGCCTCCGCCTCCTCCTCCTCCTCCGGCAAGTCAGGGCACTCTGCCTCCTCCACCACCTCCTCCTCCGGCGAGTCAGGGCATTCCGCCTCCTCCACCGCCTCCTCCTACGGCGACTGACGATCAGGGCACTTGACCGGCTCCTTCTCCAGCGTGTGGCGGCACTCCGCCTCCTTCTCCGCCTGCGCCGACGCGCCCGAGCAGCCAGGCTCCTCCTTCTCCGCCTCGTCAGCAAGGGCGGGAGAGACCTGCCGCCGCTAGGGCTGCTCCGGCGCGTCGTAGTCCTTCTCCTCCGCCTCGTAAGCAAGTAAAAGAAGACAACCGCTCCATCTGCTCAGCCGGCGTCTAGCAGTATAGCCAGAGGCGAGAGGACATACAGATTCGGTCCTTCTCTGAAGACTCCAGAGAAGTTACCATATGAGAGGACCCCGGAGGAGAATGCCGAGATCGCGCGAACCGAAGTGGATGACTGGTTTCAAGGGTTGAAAGCAAAGAGACATCCACTTCCGGAGGAGAAGGTAGATCCGGTGAAAGTGAAGCGCACTCTGGCTGCTGTGACGCCCGGATAATTAGGCTACAGTAAAACTCTGCTAATGATACCACGTCACCACTCTTACTGTTGTAAACCTCACGATGATTCAATCCCGTCTGAATTCAAAAATTCAAAATCAAGGCAAACAATAAAAGTTTTCAAACATTAAAACTAAAATGTTCTATATGTGCCAAATATTGCATAAATAATTATGGTGGAGAATCCACATTTTTATAAAGTATTTAATGGCACTGAAATAAATAAAACAGTAATAAAAACTAATAATTAAATGCCTTTACTAATTAGTAAATTATCAAACTAAATTAATTGGGGACTAGACATTTTGTGACGGTGGACTAAACTGAGATACTAAATTAGATGCTATGTATATATTTTACAGAAACTAAAATAAAAGGTGACTAAAGTAAAACAGGAAAGAATAAAAGAAAAGAAAAGAAATAAAATAGAAAAACAAACTAACAGAAAACTAAACTAAAACAAAAGAGAACCCCTCCCCCCCACTGGACCCCTTGGCCCAACTGGGCCATGGCCCAGCCGGCCGCCCCCTGGCCTATAGGCCACCCCACACCCCAGAAACCCTAATCCCCTCCCTCACAATCCCCAGATCCGCCTCGCACCTGAACGCTACCGTCGTCGCTCCGTCATCACGGCCGGCGTGGCCATCGGTCACCCCTCGCCGCCTCTCTGTGTCGAGAGACTCCGGCCGCCTCGCCCTCGCTCTCCTTCGCCGCGGAACGGAGCCGGGAAGCTCCTCCAATGACGCCTGCACTGAAAGCTCACCATCCTCATCTTCTTCTACCTTCGGCCGCTGCAACGCTGTCGTCGATCCTCTCGCCTCCGGTCCTCTCCGACTACAACGAGCACGCCAAGCACCCCGCTGTGAGGCCCTCCCCCGATTTCCCCCGTTTTCACTTCAATCCATTCATATGCGGCCGTCCCCGTGCTCGTTCATGGCTGCCATGGCCGGAGCCTGTGCTCCCATGTCGCTTGCCATGGCCCTTTCCCCTTCACCCCGCGCCCTCCTGGCCTCGCCTCGGCTGTGCACACCCGTGTGCGTGCCTGCGCTTGGCCGCGGCCACCTTAGTCGCCCACACGCCCGTAGCCGCCCGCTACCGTGGCCCGCTCCTGCTGCTAAAGCTGCATCGCCCCGCCCGCGCCCCTCGGTGTTGCGCTACTGCCGCTGCTGCTTCTGCTTACTGAAACTGCTACTAGCGCTACTGCTATCTACCTTTTACTGCCGCTCCTACTGACTGCTAGCTACAGTAACATTCAGTTACTGTAGCTGCAGCTAGCTTCGGCAAACTCACATTGAGTAGCCCCTTTGACAGCCAATAATCATCCACAAAACAAGTTCTTATGTGGATAAAAATAATTTGGGCAGAGAGTATACTTGACAAACTCCATTTTATTCCACTGGACCAAATCTTTTCGATGCCTGGATTAAATCCTATCAAAATCGCAAAATGCCTTGTTTTGTTAAAAGGAAACAGAAGTAACTCCTAGCTACGTGCACTGTGTTTGTGCGTGTGTGTGTGGCCGATGTGCCATGTGTGTGGGGCTGCCCCAAAATTAGTTTAGGTCTAATTTAATTAGATGGATTAGTTTTAGGATTATTTTTGCCCCTTAGCTAGTTTTATTAGTGCTAAGTTACTTTAGTAGTAGATGACATGTGGGTCCTCATTTAGATAAGTTAGGTTTATTTATTTGTTTAGGAAAATAGTCTATGACATGTGGGCCACACACGCCCTTTTGACTAGTCAAATTGAATTGGTCAATTCGGATTAAACTAAATATAATAAATCCAGAAATTTCAGAAAATACTTAAAACATTGGAAAATCATAGAAAATTAATCATAACTTCGATGAAAAAACTTTGTACATGAAAGTTGCTCAGAACGACGAGACGAATGCGGATACGCAGCCCGTTCGTCTGCCACGCGTCCCTAGCATAGTGAACCTGCAACATTTCACCTCCGGTTCATCTGTCCAAAAACACGGAACACCGGGGATACTTTCCCGGATGTTTCCCCCCTTCACCGGTATCACCTCATACCGCGTTAGAACACGTCTACTCTGCTTGTTGTCCTGTTATGCAATTGCTTGCTATGTATTTACTGTTTCTCCCCCCTCTTCTCTCCGGTAGACCCCGTGACGATGCTGATGCCCCCGTGGTCGACTACGTCACCGACGACCCCTCCTTCTTGTCTGAGCAACCAGGCAAGCCCCCCCCCCTTGATCACCAGATATCGCCTATTCTATTCTATACTGCTTGCATTAGAGTAGTGTAGCATGTTACTGCTTTCGGTTAATCCTATTCTGACGCATAGCCTGTCATTGCTGCTACAGTCATTGATACCTTACCCGCAATCCTAAATGCTTAGTATAGGATGCTAGTGTTCCATCAGTGACCCTACACTCTTGTCCGTCTGCCATGCTATACTACTGGGCTGTGATCACTTCGGGAGGTGATCACGGGCATATACTATATATTTTACACTGTTACATTACCTGTGATACTGTTCGGAGTTGGGGGCTGAAGGGGCAGGTGGCTCCATCCCGGTAGAGGTGGGCCTGGGTTCCCGACGGCCCCCGACTGTTACTTGGTGGCGGAGCGACAGGGCAGGTTGAGACCACCTAGGAGACAGGTGGGCCTGGCCCAGTTCGGCGTTCGTGGATACTTAACACGCTTAACGAGATCTTGGTATTTGATCTGAGTTGGCTACGAGCCTATACGCACTAACCATCTACGCGGGAGTAGTTATGGGTATCCCGACGTCGTGGTATCAGCCGAAGCACTTCAGACGTCGGCGACGGAGCGGCGCGCGCCGAATTGGACTGGAACGCCACTAGGCTAGGTCTGCTTTCGGCCGCCCTCGCAACGTGCAGGTGTGCTATGGGCGATGGGCCCAGACCCCTGTGCGCTTAGGTTTAAACCGGCGTGCTGGCCTCTCTGTTTTGCCTAGGTGGGGCTGCGACGTGTTGATCTTCCGAGGCCGGGCATGACCCAGGAAAGTGTGTCCGGCCAAATGGGATCAAGCGTGTTGGGTTATGTGGTGCACCCCTGCAGGGAAGTTAATCTATTCGAATAGCCGTGATCTTCGGTAACAGGACGACTTGGAGTTGTACCTTGACCTTATGACAACTAGAACCGGATACTTAATAAAACACACCCTTCCAAGTTCCACAGACAACCCGGTGATCGCTTTTCTACAGGGCGACGAGAGGAGGATCACCGGGTAGGGTTATGCTATGCGATGCTACTTGGAGATGCTGCTTGGAGATGCTACTTGAAGATGCTACTTGGAGGACTTCAATCTACTCTCTCCTACATGTTGCAAGACGGAGGCTGCCAGAAGCATAGTCTTCGACAGGATTAGCTATCCCCCTCTTATTCTGGCATTCTGCAGTTCAGTCCACTGATATGGCCTCCTTACACATATACCCATGCATATGTAGTGTAGTTCCTTGCTTGCGAGTGCTTTGGATGAGTACTCACGGTTGCTTTCTCCCCCCTTTTTCCCCTTTTCCTTTCTTTCTGGTTGTCGCAACCAGATGCTGGAGTTCAGGAGCCAGACGCCACCGTCGACGACGACCCCTACTACACTGGAGGTGCCTACTACTACGTGCAGCCCGCTGACGACGACCAGGAGTAGTTAGGAGGATCCCAGGCAGGAGGCCTGCGCCTCTTTCGATCTGTACCCCAGTTTGTGCTAGCCTTCTTAAGGCAAACTTGTTTAACTTATGTCTGTACTCAGATATTGTTGCTTCCGCTGACTCGTCTATGATCGAGCACTTGTATTCGAGCCCTCGAGGCCCCTGGCTTGTATTATGATGCTTGTATGACTTATTTATGTTTTAGAGTTGTGTTGTGATATCTTCCCGTGAGTCCCTGATCTTGATCGTACACATTTGCGTGCATGATTAGTGTACGATTAAATCGGGGGCGTCACAAGTTGGTATCAGAGCCGACTGCCTGTAGGAATCCCCCTTTCCAACTCCTTGGCCGAAGTTGAGTCTAGTCATTGCAAAACTTTTACTAACTTGGCTGTGTGCCTTACGGGCCCACGTCGCCATTGGGTGGTAGTAGGATCTTTTATTCCTCGACCTATGCTCTGGGACTCTGACATCTCTTCTATTCGGGTTAAACGATTTTTACTAAAATCTGACTTTAGGTTCTCGAAAATACTTTCTCCCGGAGAGCCCCTTCAGTCCAAGTGATCGCTGGCTGCACCAGAAGATTTCGAAGTTACTCGCCGAAACTCTTTTGAGACTTTGTGCCCGTTGCCTTTGCAATTCCCTACCATCGAAATATCCCTATGGATAAATACATACACTTGACGTTCTTACTTTTATTCCCAGTTGATCTTGTTATTACAAGATACCCCAAAATTCTCTCTATTGATCCGAGAATATCTTGTGCCTACTGTCTTGCAATTCCTTGTCACCTGAATACCCCTATGGATAATTCTCGCACTTGCCGAGTATCCGCTTATCCCCAGTTGTTCATGTGTTTCACAAAAGTCTTCAAAATAATATTCGATCTTCCGAAAATCCTCTGGAGCCTTTGGCTCTTGAAATTCTTGCTTGCTTGCATTATGGTTAATCCCATAAGTCTCGTAGTCTTAATGACATTCCTTGTCATTATCATTTTGAGTCTGTTGACTCAATATTCTGCGAATACACGCAATCATCATTGATCCTTATAAATTACCTTTCCGGCTGAGCTTCCATTCTTTTAACTGGAATTGGTTCTCGACCAATCCAATTGTCGTTGATTGTACCCTAAGGCTATTCAACTTATCCATCCTTAATCAGAGCATTGCTTCTGATCCCTTGATTTGGAAATCATAATTCCTTTGCATTTGACAATTGAGTTAGTCAGTTGTTTCTATAATCTGATCTCCTTGCATTCTTCTTCCTCTAGTTGAGTACCGATACTCGTATCAGATCCTTTGTGGACCATCAAGTCCTTTGTTGGATTGTTATCCGACAGTGTCCTTCACATTTGATCACCTTGTGAGTTCTTCCCCTGATACATAATGCCTTTGTTAAGTTGTATCCTCTGCTTGGCCAACCATGCTCTGCTTTCGGGCTTGTGTTATTTACTCTTGAAACTTGTGGTATATGTTTCTAAGAAGCCCCTATGGGTTGAACATATGCCTTCTCTAAACCGTGTGAACCCGAAAGTTTTCACGAGTCATACTCTTCTGGCGCTTCACCAGATAAAATTTCAACACTGCAACTTCATCGAACGTGAGAAGTGAATGGAAGGTTATACATTGAAGAAGTGGGAGTCGACCTTGAACTTTGTGTTCATGCCCATAGACACGATGTAGATCTTCTCATCGAAGCTTCTTTTAAAATTAATTAATCCCTTGGTATAAGTTCATCTTATATCTGGGATCTGGCCTTTTTTCAATCGTGGTTCCGACCATGTTCTCCTTTAAATACCAATTATCGTGCAAGTTTAAGCACTTGTCTTCTGCAGAGCAATACCCCAGTCCAACCTCTATTTTGATCTGTCGTCGAGTATTACCCCCCTGGTATCTCGAGATTATCATGGAACTGCATAACTTTTTATGAGTTCTTCATCAAGTGCTACCTTCCCACTGATTCCAATTTTTCGCGGGCTCTGAGTTATTATACACTCAAAGACACCGATAACTGAACCGAGTCCGCACTACGGTTCAACAACTCTTTAGTAAGCTTCTATAAATACGAGTTTGTACCCGATCACGCCATTCCTAGCCTGTTTGGCTATATCATTGTCGTGATGATTTTAACTGTGCTACCCGGTCCTTCTCCTCGGAGCACAAAATTCGACGGTGAGCTAATCTTACAATCGATCTTCCTCGTCATACCGTTGGTCCTTGGACAGCAAGCTTGATTTCGAGTTTGTGTCCTACCCATGGTTCCAATAACCTTTCACTTCATCATTACTTGACTTGATGTCGTTACCGATCGATTACATCTTCATGAACTCTCGCGACAAAGGTGTCGTGATCATCAACATTCTGAGCTCATCCAGGATATCAATTGAATTCATGATGAGAAATACCATCCTTGCCCTCGATGAATTGTATTATCGTCGACCACTTTATTGCCCTCCCACCAACACAAGCTTGTTCATGTTTGGTGTTATACCTTGAGTTCCTTGCTATCCAGCAATTGTTCTTCTTTACCTTGGAGTATTACCATCCTTTATGTCAAGAATGTTCTGAGATTTGTTCCACCTCTTGAGAATTCTTGACATAGAAATACTTCTCACCATCACCATTCTTTCTTGGTCCCCGTGTTAATTCCAACAAGTGAACGGTGTTGTTTGGATTCTTTCCTTCTAGCAACCCTATTTTTTTTGAAGTTAATGGTCGAAAGTTGATTCTTAGGCTATTGACTATTGAATCACCATTCTGACATTGGTCGTGCAACCCAACCCATATTTCGGGTGCACCTTTCAACCAATGTTTAATTGTGTATGTTTTCCTCGAGCATACATCATTATACCATTTGATCTGACAAATGTCATCTTTGTTCGCATAATTGTGGAAATCCATCTTTTGGAAATCCCAATGATTTGTCGCTGAGTTCATCAGCCACCTCCTCATCCTCTCCTTGGTTTACTGATGAACTCTTGTTTCGAAACTCGCTTCCATAGTTCATTTCCCGAGAATCTTACGAGGTCTTCTCGTCAATTCTTGTCGTACCTTTTTATCTCAGGCATCCTGAGTCTGAGGTATCCTGACTCCAATCAGATCTGAAACTCGGTCAGATATGATGGTTGGAATATTTTCCAGGAGTCATAACATTGGTCCTTATATGACCCGGTAAGATGATGTCATGCCTAGCACACCTGGCCGGAGGACCTATTGTTATAGTTTCCTTTTCAGCAAGGTTATCCATTCTTCCATGAGGAAATCATAAGACTTATTCTACAAGTTATTCCTAATAGACTCTTTGTGTTTCCAAAGTCTGATATTCACCTGTTGACCATGTCCATGCTATCTTGAAGCATGTCTGTGGTACTCCGATTTTGAACAGGAACAATTGAAGCCCAATGTTAAATGTTTCCTGCTCAATTATCCAAACACCGCTGTATGGATAATGTCATGAAAATTCTCTCCCGTACCTAAAGAGTTTTCTACATTATATCATGTCATGGATAACATGATCTCCTTGTCCTTGGGTAGTATATACCCTTGAAATATGTGTTTAAACACAATTTCCTTTCCATTGTCCTGTTTAATCTAATAATCGTATTTTCCCTTCCATTGGTTGGTTTAACGTTTCTTGTGATCTATATGATCTAAGCAGGAATATTCTCCTGCTTATGTAAACACCTCGGTGTATAACTCTGTCAGTAAGACCCTGTTACTATTGTTGATGACATTCTGGTATCCAACGATGGAAGAGAACTTTGCCTAATGGTCCGCCTCGTTCAACGAGCAGGAAAATGGTTCTCTTTGCCCCTCGCCCTTGGTACCAATGATGCTACCAACATAACTGACCGGTTATTCACTGACATGCCTTGCTAACATGATCGTGCAATACGTCACCGCCCTTCCTGTTTTTAACCCACATGGTGGGCCCATAACCCACAGTTCCTCAGGATCGAAAACTGACTCTCCTGTACACCCCCTGTTCCCAAAGTTATTCCTCACGCGTGGCCTCGTGTGTAATTCATGAGCCACCTTCTGATGAGGTCATTAATCTGGTATCTGACGCAATACTTATTCCCATTGCTCCGAACCCCTCTCACACTTCACTTCAGGCAACGAATGATTGCCTATGCGCTCGAAACTTCCCATGTTATCTCCTTACCTTGCTCTCGAAATTATTGTAAAATTCAATTCGAGAGTTACTTTTCGCCATGTTCCCTAATGTACCGGATAAGCAACCATGCAGAATTCCATTCTTCCGGTATACCCATCCTTTACTCCTCTGTAAGTACGATGGAGCTCCCAAAGGAAGGATGACAGCTTCCTCATGATGCATGGGTGTAGAGAAATGAAGACATCAACGCTATGGATCAACCTCTTCTAGAAGGGCAACCCAGACTAAGAAGACACGTTAGAATTTCGTAACCAGAACTTCCCCCCTACTCCCCTCTTAAATCTCGGGACGAGATTTCTTGTAGTGGAGGAGAATTGTGACGCCCGGATAATTAGGCTACAGTAAAACTCTGCTAATGATACCACGTCACCACTCTTACTGTTGTAAACCTCACGATGATTCAATCCCGTCTGAATTCAAAAATTCAAAATCAAGGCAAACAATAAAAGTTTTCAAACATTAAAACTAAAATGTTCTATATGTGCCAAATATTGCATAAATAATTATGGTGGAGAATCCACATTTTTATAAAGTATTTAATGGCACCGAAATAAATAAAACAGTAATAAAAACTAATAATTAAATGCCTTTACTAATTAGTAAATTATCAAACCAAATTAATTGGGGACTAGACATTTTGTGACGGTGGACTAAACTGAGATACTAAATTAGATGCTATGTATATATTTTACAGAAACTAAAATAAAAGGTGACTAAAGTAAAACAGGAAAGAATAAAAGAAAAGAAAAGAAATAAAATAGAAAAACAAACTAACAGAAAACTAAACTAAAACAAAAGAGAACCCCTCCCCCCCACTGGACCCCTTGGCCCAACTGGGCCATGGCCCAGCCGGCCGCCCCCTGGCCTATAGGCCATCCCACACCCCAGAAACCCTAATCCCCTCCCTCACAATCCCCAGATCCGCCTCGCACCTGAACGCTACCGTCGTCGCTCCGTCATCACGGCCGGCGTGGCCATCGGTCACCCCTCGCCGCCTCTCTGTGTCGAGAGACTCCGGCCGCCTCGCCCTCGCTCTCCTTCGCCGCGGAACGGAGCCGGGAAGCTCCTCCAATGACGCCTGCACTGAAAGCTCACCATCCTCATCTTCTTCTACCTTCGGCCGCTGCAACGCTGTCGTCGATCCGCTCGCCTCCGGTCCTCTCCGACTACAACGAGCACGCCAAGCACCCCGCTGTGAGGCCCTCCCCCGATTTCCCCCGTTTTCACTTCAATCCATTCATATGCGGCCGTCCCCGTGCTCGTTCGTGGCTGCCATGGCCGGAGCCTGTGCTCCCATGTCGCTTGCCATGGCCCTTTCCCCTTCACCCCGCGCCCTCCTGGCCTCGCCTCGGCTGTGCACACCCGTGTGCGTGCCTGCGCTTGGCCGCGGCCACCTTAGTCGCCCACACGCCCGTAGCCGCCCGCTACCGTGGCCCGCTCCTGCTGCTAAAGCTGCATCGCCCCGCCCGCGCCCCTCGGTGTTGCGCTACTACCGCTGCTGCTTCTGCTTACTGAAACTGCTACTAGCGCTGCTGCTATCTACCTTTTACTGCCGCTCCTACTGACTGCTAGCTACAGTAACATTCAGTTACTGTAGCTGCAGCTAGCTTCGGCAAACTCACATTGAGTAGCCCCTTTGACAGCCAATAATCATCCACAAAACAAGTTCTTATGTGGATAAAAATAATTTGGGCAGAGAGTATACTTGACAAACTCCATTTTATTCCACTGGACCAAATCCTTTCGATGCCTGGATTAAATCCTATCAAAATCGCAAAATGCCTTGTTTTGTTAAAAGGAAACAGAAGTAACTCCTAGCTACGTGCACTGTGTTTGTGCGTGTGTGTGTGGCAGATGTGCCATGTGTGTGGGGCTGCCCCAAAATTAGTTTAGGTCTAATTTAATTAGATGGATTAGTTTTAGGATTATTTTTGCCCCTTAGCTAGTTTTATTAGTGCTAAGTTACTTTAGTAGTAGATGACATGTGGGTCCTCATTTAGATAAGTTAGGTTTATTTATTTGTTTAGGAAAATAGTCTATGACATGTGGGCCACACACGCCCTTTTGACTAGTCAAATTGACTTGGTCAATTCGGATTAAACTAAATATAATAAATCCAGAAATTTCAGAAAATACTTAAAACATTGGAAAATCATAGAAAATTAATCATAACTTCGATGAAAAAACTTTGTACATGAAAGTTGCTCAGAACGACGAGACGAATGCGGATACGCAGCCCGTTCGTCTGCCACGCGTCCCTAGCATAGTGAACCTGCAACATTTCACCTCCGGTTCATCTGTCCAAAAACACGGAACACCGAGGATACTTTCCCGGATGTTTCCCCCCTTCACCGGTATCACCTCATACCGCGTTAGAACACGTCTACTCTGCTTGTTGTCCTGTTATGCACTTGCTTGCTATGTATTTACTGTTTCTCCCCCCTCTTCTCTCCGGTAGACCCCGTGACGATGCTGATGCCCCCGTGGTCGACTACGTCACCGACGACCCCTCCTTCTTGTCTGAGCAACCAGGCAAGCCCCCCCCCTTGATCACCAGATATCGCCTATTCTATTCTATACTGCTTGCATTAGAGTAGTGTAGCATGTTACTGCTTTCCGTTAATCCTATTCTGATGCATAGCCTGTCATTGCTGCTACAGTCATTGATACCTTACCCGCAATCCTAAATGCTTAGTATAGGATGCTAGTGTTCCATCAGTGACCCTACACTCTTGTCCGTCTGCCATGCTATACTACTGGGCTGTGATCACTTCGGGAGGTGATCACGGGCATATACTATATACTTTACACTGTTACATTACCTGTGATACTGTTCGGAGTTGGGGGCTGAAGGGGCAGGTGGCTCCATCCCGGTAGAGGTGGGCCTGGGTTCCCGACGGCCCCCGACTGTTACTTGGTGGCGGAGCGACAGGGCAGGTTGAGACCACCTAGGAGACAGGTGGGCCTGGCCCTGTTCGGCGTTCGCGGATACTTAACACGCTTAACGAGATCTTGGTATTTGATCTGAGTTGGCTATGAGCCTATACGCACTAACCATCTACGCGGGAGTAGTTATGGGTATCCCGACGTCATGGTATCAGCCGAAGCACTTCAGACGTCAGCGACGGAGCGGCGCGCGCCGAATTGGACTGGAACGCCACTAGGCTAGGTCTGCTTTCGGCCGCCCTCGCAACGTGCAGGTGTGCTATGGGCGATGGGCCCAGACCCCTGTGCGCTTAGGTTTAGACCGGCGTGCTGGCCTCTCTGTTTTGCCTAGGTGGGGCTGCGACGTGTTGATCTTCCGAGGCCGGGCATGACCCAGGAAAGTGTGTCCGGCCAAATGGGATCAAGCGTGTTGGGTTATGTGGTGCACCCCTGCAGGGAAGTTAATCTATTCGAATAGCCGTGATCTTCGGTAACAGGACGACTTGGAGTTGTACCTTGACCTTATGACAACTAGAACCGGATACTTAATAAAACACACCCTTCCAAGTTCCACAGACAACCCGGTGATCGCTTTTCTACAGGGCGACGAGAGGAGGATCACCGGGTAGGGTTATGCTATGCGATGCTACTTGGAGATGCTGCTTGGAGATGCTACTTGAAGATGCTACTTGGAGGACTTCAATCTACTCTCTCCTACATGTTGCAAGACGGAGGCTGCCAGAAGCATAGTCTTCGACAGGATTAGCTATCCCCCTCTTATTCTGGCATTCTGCAGTTCAGTCCACTGATATGGCCTCCTTACACATATACCCATGCATATGTAGTGTAGTTCCTTGCTTGCGAGTGCTTTGGATGAGTACTCACGGTTGCTTTCTCCCCCCTTTTTCCCCTTTTCCTTTCTTTCTGGTTGTCGCAACCAGATGCTGGAGTTCAGGAGCCAGACGCCACCGTCGACGACGACCCCTACTACACTGGAGGTGCCTACTACTACGTGCAGCCCGCTGACGACGACCAGGAGTAGTTAGGAGGATCCCAGGCAGGAGGCCTGCGCCTCTTTCGATCTGTACCCCAGTTTGTGCTAGCCTTCTTAAGGCAAACTTGTTTAACTTATGTCTGTACTCAGATATTGTTGCTTCCGCTGACTCGTCTATGATCGAGCACTTGTATTCGAGCCCTCGAGGCCCCTGGCTTGTATTATGATGCTTGTATGACTTATTTATGTTTTAGAGTTGTGTTGTGATATCTTCCCGTTAGTCCCTGATCTTGATCGTACACATTTGCGTGCATGATTAGTGTACGATTAAATCGGGGGCGTCACAGCTGCCCTGACAAAACCACCCAAGTCTCCGCCGAAAGGAAACTATGAGCACATTATTGGAAAGGAATTTGCCGAAGCGGAGCGGTCGGGAAGTACTGTCAGTGATCAAAGGCTGAAAGAACGACGAGCTGTCAAACAAATTGCCCAGCTCGGCGAACAAGCGAAGCAATCGTGCCCCCTGCTCAAGGTGCCTAGCGACAACGTCGCTAATGATCCGAGGATGGTGCCCGGTTATAGCAATCTTGCCGATTACCTGCCCGACGATGTACATTATGAACCCATGGAGGTGCAGATACAAAGATACGAGTACGGGAAGTCTCTTGTCAAATATGAAAGATCTCTATCAACGATGATGCGAAGATTGCATGATTGGTACTTGAAAATCTGCAGAGACTCTGGGGGGGGGGAGGAGTAATTTGTATGTGAAAGTTAGAAAGGAGCATGACCTCGTTGGAATTGAACTGTTGCATGTTCCATTTGAGGAGTTCTTTCAGTTTTTCAATCAATTGGCCCTCGATAAAACAACGGTCACCTGCTACTGTCTATAAGTAGTACTACTTCTGTCATTAAGTCTCTCTATATAGGTCAGCTCTTTCATTGCATGTATTTATAATCATCCTCACTATATTATGCAGATTGAAGATCGCCGAATTAAAGAAAAGACAAGTCGGTGATATTGGGTTTATTAACACATATCTCATAGATGCAACTCAGGTTAAATTTCATGCCACAGATACCAAGGCCAACTTGCTACGATCGTTGGTAATAAATGAAAACAAAGATATAATACTCTTTCCTTACAACTTCAAGTGAGTGTTACTGTCTTGTGCGTATTCGGTTTCCCTTATATATATTAGTCAAGGTTATAGTAATTTAATTGATGAGTTATGCATGTGTGTGCAGTTACCACTATATTCTCCTAGAGATTAAGCTTGAGCAGGGACTAGTAACTGTCTTAGACTCAAAACGAAAAGACCCCCAGGACTATGCGGACATGACTCTAATGCTCGAGAAGTAAGTTAAATCGATCATTATCCAACATATCAGCAACTTTGTTAATTTCCTGATATATCAAGTAATTGTTTTGTTTGTCTGGCAGGGTTTGGAAAAAATTCTCCAAAAAAGCTCCAGGACTCCCGAAGAAGCTGCAATTTAGACACCCGAAAGTAAGTACTACAGTAGCATGTTCCGCGCATCTCCTATTGATTTGGCATTCTTGCTTATCAGTTTGATTGACCTCTATTTCTTGTAAAGTGGTTGTGGCAGGAAAAAGGGAATGATTTCTATGGATACTACGTTTGCTAGTCCATCCGCCACACGACCTGTGAGCGGGGCTACACTGACGAACAATATGAAGTACGTAAATAACAACATTCACAATTTTATTTTATTACCATCATTTGTGTTGAGTTTCATTCATTCATATATATATGTATTGACCCCCTTCTTCAAATTAGATGTTTCGGAAGCGGGATGAACTCCTAGCACTTGCTCGCATGCGAGCAATTCAAGAGGAATTGGCGGCATTCTTTCTTGACCGCATGATCGCTGAAGACGGAGAATACTATGTGGACCATGAGTTCGTATGATTATATTTGTAAGAGATAATTATTGTATATATGTAGCCGGTAGTGTCGGATAGATATATGAGAACTTGTTGTTCGACCAATCTCTCGGAGAAGGAGAGGTGGTCAATATCACTTCTCTCTGTATGCATATATGTTCATGACGATCTTCTATTTCCTTCGTTTGCTTACTAGCTAGCTAGCGTGTCTAGTCCTCTCTATATGGATGTATAGTACGTAGCATCGACCAAGCACAGACATAAGAGAGGACACTTCTCTCTATTAATTATAGCTAGCTAACACAATATATGAAACACCTAAATTAACCCCCCAAAACCCCCAACC
>NC_041386.1:54225977-54261644 GCF_002162155.2 Triticum dicoccoides | reverse complement strand
AAAAACAAAAACCCCAGCCACAGAAATGCTGATGCGTGGATGCCTATTGGTCCCGGTTGGTGCCACCAACCGGGACCAAAGGGTCTCCTGCCTGGGCTCCGCGCATAGGCCACCTGGAGGCCCATCAGTCCCGGTTCTGGATTGAACCGGGACTAAAGGGGCAGGGCCTTAGTACCGACCCTTTAGTCCCAGTTCAGGAACGGGGACAAAAGGCCCTTACGAACCGGGACAACATGCCCTTTTTCTACCAATGGGTGGTGGGGTTCAAGACTCGTCAAGTGAAGGTGCGGTCTCCGGCAAGGAAGAGTAGAACACGGGATACGGACCGGCCAGTTGGCACACCATGCCCTGCCGCCTCCCATGCCCTACTCATCCTCGGAGGAGTCCCCGACCTCGGCAGTGCCGGACATTGGACGACGGCAAGTAGGATGCGTGGCTGACGGTGCTCCCGTCGTTTGCCGCCAGCATGGCCACAACTTGTGCTGTCGTGTCCGCGTCCGGCTATGCCACTACTGCGTCGTGAGAGGCGACTTGAGCGAGGGCTGCAACCTCGAGCTTCATCCCCAAAGAGAAGCTCTCCCGCAAAGCGTTCGCGCTTGCGGTCATGGCAGATGTGGTGCCAGGTAGGAGGACGATGCGCTATGGGGTGGAGGTTAGCTAGGCATTGCCGCTTTAAGTAGCGCATTCCAGTGAGGCCAAGTGTCCTGGTGCGTCATTAAGTCGCCGGAGTTGGTTCCTCGGGCACCAAGCCTCTTAGAGAAGGCATACGGATGGACGGCATGAATGCGGGCGGCTGGCGCCGGCTGGGAACGCACCGCGCGACGGTGCGAGGGACGAGGGTTTTTGGTGTGCCAGGGGTAGTCAGCTGCGGTCGTGGCAATGTTGGAGATGCCCTTTGCTCACATGCGATCGACGCATGTCATTGAAAAAGCAAGACGACCCAGCATGGTCTCAGGTCCCGAGGATGCAGTTGGTCGCGCTACACCACTCCGCGGAAGCGTCCTGGTGCCCCATGCATCCTCTACCAGCTGGGTGTTGGGGTGTGTTTGGATTGTGGCCAAAGTGCACCTTACCAAAATTTCGGTCATGACCCAAAGATTGGTCTTTGTTTGGATGGTTGCCATTTTTTGGCATGCCAATGAACTCTAGACAACTCTAGTTCATTTTTCTTGCCAATGTCGGCCAAATCATGGGCAACCAAAACCTCAACCAAAATTTTGGCTACCCAATGCTTTAATGGGGCAACCTTGGGCACAAACCAAACATACTGTTGGTCGTGCCACAACACTAACGCCACCCTCGGCACACTGAAACCGACCGTGTCTAGCGACGATGAGCGTGTCGCTCACCGCGGTCGCCTTGTCCAGAGGAGGTGATGGAGCTGTGCCACGTTGTTGGCCCGCACGACCCACATGAACGGTTGCCGATGGCGAGGAGGTCGTGAGCCAGCTCCTCCATTGGACTAGTCTACGTTACGTCGTCCCGACAAGTGTGCCCCATATGTTGGTTTCCCTGTTTTCCTGGCAGTATTCGAGCGTCAGTGCTCCGCGTTGTGCATTAGGCCTTTCACTATGTAGGCCAAGAGAGACAACTTATTTTTTATTTGAGCCATTCAAGGATAATCATGTGGCGTTTGCTTATTTCTCATTCCTCTCCAACCCTCTTCTCCATTGATCATGTCGCCCTCCGGTCGAGTCCATCCTCCCACATGCCTCATTTGCACATTCCGCTGAGTATCATTCGCATGTGGGCCTAGACCATGCTTGTATTTCCAATGTTTTGTAATTTGTCCGACATGCATACAAACAAACGGTTCGTTTGAAGTTTCACTTTGCCTCCCCTACGTGTCACTTCGTGTCTTAGTTTTGACATCACATTTGGTTCATGCACCGACACATGTTGACGAGATCGATTGATGTTCAGAGATCAATTGCGTGTCGTGTAAGGAGATAAAGGTTTGGTCTAATTCTATGATAGAAATGACCCGCGGGGGGGGGGGGTCTGTGGGGATCAGAGGGAGTATATTGTACGTTCATAAGTGAAACGAACGTATTGTACCCATCCTAGTCCTCTTTCAATCGATCTCAGGACCTTGAGATGAAATCGAGAGAGAACGAGTGGGGGCATGTGTGATACCTAAGGCGGATTCAAAATTTTGAACCGGTAATCATAGCATCCGCAAATCATATATAAAGGGTATTCAATGTTCATTTCGTTTTTGAATGTACAATATACTCCCTCCTATCCTTTCTAGTTTACATATAAGTGTTATGTGTAGTCAAAGTATCTCTACGTTGATAAAAAAAGTATCAACATTCAACAACGCCCAATCAATATTGTTAGATTCGTATGTACTCGTAGATTTGTACTTGAGATGGTTTCCAATTCGTTTTCAACCACGTGAATGTGCTTGTTCTCACGCATGCTCTTCCTACTAGGATTTCGCCATGTATAGCTAGTCCAATAGTAACTTTTTTAAGCTCCCTGTCCAATAGTACTAGTGGAGTACTGACAACATCTGTAGTAGAGTATGCAGTGCTCATAGTAGTACTCCCTCCTTCCAATTATATAGGGCCTATGTGGAGGAGAGAGATGTGAAAAAGTAAGGGGAGTGAGCTCTCATGCAAGAGCCTAGCTATATACGCATTCCTATTTAAAAACAATAAATATGAAGAAATAGACAGAAAAAGTACTAATACAATAGCCAACCTTGTAATTTTTTTTGCGGGAAATAGCCAACCTTATAGCCCACACTACTGTATGAGTGCATATAATAGATAATGGCTATAGATGACCTGGCAGTTCCTTATAGCCATCGACTGGCAAAATTATTAAACATGCTCTAATGCGTTTTTCAAAACTGCATTTGACTATTGACAAGATTAATTGTACATGAGATGTATAATGTGAAAATTATATCATTGGAAGCTCCTTTCACTTACGAATTTGACCGTATACTTTGTGTAAGCTGCAAGTCATATATTATTACAATAACATTTGGTCAAAGTTAGCCTCGAAAAATGCATTAGGCCCTGTATTGTAAATGGAAGGAGGGAGTAGTAGTGGAAGTGGATCCTCTAACGTAGGTATCCCTACCTTATCCTCCCTTTCAGTCACTTACTAGTGGACCCCATGCTTGCTAGGCCCTGCATGTCAGTTACTCAATGGGTTCGTCCATGTCAGGGGTCCTCATCTGTAGTATACTCCCTCTGTTTTTATTTACTCCGCATAAAACGGAGGTTGTGGTAGTATAAATGATGCGGGCGGGGGAGGGGGATGGATGTCGGTTTGCTCTCAACTGCAGTCCCACAAGCGAGCGAAAACGCAAGACGAAGCGCGTTCAATTCGGTGAGTGACATGGAGGGTCCAGCGTGTCGGGCTACAACGCGAACGCGACAGGAGCGATGTACAGTCAAAACTAATTGACCAGTCGTCTCCAGAACCACTATTCACACCAGAACCTTCGCTGCTCGGCCTATGCCAGCCACTGCCCTAAAACCGCACCTAATCTTCAGCCCCTTTCCCCACCTTTCGATCCCCTAGCCAGCATCAAGTGTCCCCTAGTTCACCGGAAAGCCATGGTGCGCCGTAAGATCACGTACTACAAGATGCTGATGCCGGAGCGCCGCGCAGAAGTCACGGCGACGGTCGGCGCCACAGACCTCCGTTCCCAAGCTAGCTTTGTAGTGGGACAATCCCCGAGTTCTCTGGAGCCAAGCTATGAGGAGGAAGCCGATCCAATGTTCATGGCGGATGTCACGGCGCAGAAGGCCCCCGATGGGTATGAGACGATGGACATCGACTTCGTGCCCGCGTCTGAGTCCCCCATGGTGCAGGCGGACCAACGGTTCAACCTGGCGATACTAAAGGAGGACCGGGAGGCAGAGGCTCAACTCAACGCGGAGCGCGCGCATGATGCTGCCATCGAGGCTCTCCTGCAGGCGGAACTGGATGTCGTGGATGTGAACCAGCCGGCGGAAGCTCAACTTGAGGTGGAGCGCGTGGATGCCGCTGCCATCGAGGCCCTCCTGCAGGCGGAACCGGACGTCCTGGACTTGAACCGGGCGGCAGAGGGTCAACTCGACGCGGAGTGTGCGGATGCCGCTCTCATCAAGGCCCTCATGCAGGCGGAACCAGACGTCCTGGATTTGGAACGGGCGGCGGAGGCTCGACTCGACGCGGAGCGCGCAGATGCCGCTGGCATTGAGGCCCTCCTGCTGGCGGAACCGGACGTCCTCGACTTGAACAGGGCGGTGCTCTCGTCCATGCAGAGCGCCCGCACGCTCCACGTGAATGAGTAGCTGGAGGCCCAGGACAACCATGGTGCGGAGACACACGTCGGCAGCTACGGCTGGTTCGCGCCGGCAGACAAAGACGACGAGGTCGTCTCGTTCCGAGAGCAGTGATAGTTTTGCTTTATGTTGTTGTTTTTATGGTTCTTTTGATGTGTAAAAACATATATTGTTATGAAAATCGCCTGACTTTGGTCAGTCTACCATTTCAGGCGGTTCGATGAATATCCTACGTCTCCTAACCCTTCTTCCTCACCTCTTCTTCTTCCCCAACAGACCACCGCACGGGCCGTACGGATACTCCCCAACATGTTGTTGGATAAACATACTCTATGAACAAAAAATATGTATTAGCGGTAGGATGGCTGAGTTTGGTATGTTCACATGCGACAGCATGTGATAGTGAGGGTGCGTTCCCTTGGTTGCGTTTGCGGCGTGCAGGAGCGACGGTGTGAGGGTGCGGTGCGACCGCGGCGTGCAGGAGCGACCGTGTGAGGGTGCGGTGCGACCGAGACAGCCGTGCGCAAGTGTACCTCCTTTTCATTTTGAAAACTTTAGGCAAGCTTGGCAAAAATGTGTGGCAAAGTATGGCAATGCAAGGCCTAGACCCAAACAGGATAAGTACGTACTACGTACTAGGAGTACTAGTGTTAAAAAACAAAGGCGGGGTTTTCCTTCGCGGGATTAATCGATACAAATCCTCGTTTCACGTGTCAATTAATGCATATTTTTTTCTCCAAAGCCCAAAGATCTAACCATCTCACTCCTCATCACTTGATTAATGCAGTGCCATGCAAACCAACCTTCTCACTTCCGCATGCATGCAGGGGATATTAATGTCCTTGGTTGCTAGTACGAGGCAAACCCCATCAGTTTTGCCTCGATTAGTGTTAGTGGTCTTTTGCAAATTGTAATTTTGATATACTGGCCTTGTGTACAAAAAAATGGAGGTAGCAACTATATTTGACTTCCTTCCCCATTGTGGTGCCGTCGCCGATATCTCGAACATTGTGGTTTGGTAAAGTGCGTTCGACAGCACCATTGAGGGAGACCACGGTAAGTCGTTCACAAGTGTGGCCTGCAAGCCGAGACAACCGCCTGATTCACATCCAGGAAGTCTGTTGAACCAAAGGACGCGTAAATGTATAGTACTATTCGTACATGATAGCGTTGTCCATCCTGCTTAGTGCGGTGAGATGGTTTCTCGAAGAAGACGATGGAGAAGCGGAGTGAGCGAAGAGTGAAATGATGGTTGTTTCATCCGTGCTTTGTGATTTGACGCCTCACAGCTTTGTGATTTGTGATAGAAGGGACAGGGAGTAGACTCTGTGCTCTATACTGTACATGCGTCCAAGCATGGGAGAAAGAGGAGAGACGTTGAATTTTTCTATTCCTTCAATCAATCAATCAATCAATCAAGGAGCTTCGGTTCCATCCTTTTGTCTTTGGCAACACCGTCCACAATGGTTCCCATGATACCAAAAGCTATTTTCACATTTGGCTACACATTGTGGATGCCCTTAACCGTACCACTTGGTTTTGCTCCTGTGTGCTATCTATACAAATCTCAATTATATTGATCTAAAAAATTATAGAATCAAGATAAGTAAAAAGTAGGTGATTTTGCCACGCGGATGCCGGGGGAGGTTTCTTATTTTTACAGGACGTTGTCCTAGCGGTTTGCTAACATGCGGTCCCACGTGTCGGTGCTTTACCAAGCCGATCTGCGTCTCACATGAGGCAGAATAACGGCAGAAGCAACATGTCGTTAACTTGAAGAAGATGAGGGAGAAGCGGATTCAGCAATGTGTGAAATGATGGTTGCTTCGTCCCTCCAACTTCTTTTTTTAGCATTATTACTTCGTCCCTCCAACTTAACTGCGGGAAAGGTGCAGCTTTGTGATTTGACGCCTCATTTCTCATTACTACACCGGCGCCATGACTGGGTGCTTCACCCCGGCTACTCTGCATTGTATTCTGATATGGCACGTGGACCCGGTAGCTTGATGTCCCACATGTCGGCGAAAGGGACTAGAAGATTTATGAAAGCGAGCACTCCACTCTTACGGTGTAGGAATACACGACACGACGGCCCAGTGAAATGTCACTTGTACTGCATAGTACTATAGTTTTGCTGTTTCGCACGATCCATCGATACAAACCTGATTAAACAGGAAAGGGCGGGATTTCTCCTGCGCGGTATATAATACTGGCCATATATTTCAAAGGCAATTCTAATGTATGCAAACTGAATAATTAAGTAACAATATGATATCTAGTAAAACTAAAAACACATATGAATTATTATGTAACATGCGAGAACGTGTAGAGATGTAGTTTTGGAGGGCCTACGGAGAGAAAAGCGTAATACATTCACCGAACTTCAGAATAAGCTTATTATAGTCACTATATACGTTTTGCGGTCATTATACGGTCACTTGCTCACGGTTCAGCATCGGATTGCACTCTGTTGACTGGCCAAATAGTCTGCGTGGCATCATGTTGACTAGTTAAATTGACCATGTTCCTTGTGGGTCCCACCTGTCAGTTCGCATAGGGAAAAGGTCAGATAAACAAAAATTTACACATATGCGACAAGACTCCAACCCGTGCGCGGGAATCACCTGGTTGTGTATGTGTCTGTCAGGGCCTGATGTGTGCGCATGCACGTGTAGGTTGAGCACTTGAGCGTGAGAGTGTGTGTTGGTCGTGTGGTGTACTGGTGTGTGCATGCATGTGTGCGTGTGTGCGTGTGAGTGTTGCGTGCGTGCGCGGTTGCGTGTGTATGTGTGAGTGGTGCGTGCATGCGTGGCTTCATCTGCTCGTGCGAGTGTTGTGTGCATGCAGTTCGTGTGCATGCGTGCGTGTGTGTATAATCACCACACCAGCTCGTGTGTGTTAAAACAGATGGCTCAGCATACCAATACAAGGCCACCTTGTCTGTTGTGCCCGCGGTCATGACTTCGAACCACCGTCCAATATTTTTTCTCGTTTGTTTTCATTCTTACTAGGAAGATGCCCGTGTGTCGCACGTAACATCAAGATGCATTTGTATGACTAGTTTATCATGTGAGAGAAAAGCATGAACAAGGGAAGGCCTTGTTTGCAAATGTGGAGAGGTGTGTGGGTACCTTTTTGCAAAATTGTCATAGTTTCTTTCCTATCCGTCAAATATAAATCGGACGGCCTATATTGCAGGATGGCAGGCACACCATCATCACCAACTCTGTTTTTTATAAGAGTGTATTTTATTTTTTATAAGAGTGTAGATGTAGAGTAGATACAAGCCGATAGATGGGCTCGATGGTAGTGAAATAATGTGATGCAACACTAGAGGTGCCACGTGGAGCTTTTAACTGGTCAACTAGTCGTGTCTTGAGCAAATATAGAGTTGTATGGTGAGCCCGTGACTGTATAATAACCACAAAACGTAAATGGTGACCGTAATGAGTGGATTCTGAAGTCCAATGTACGGATCGTGCTTTCGCTTCAAATACAATGATCGTCACTGTATATATCGTGAGAGAAAGATGAAACATGCGTGAATGTGCTGGGGGCTTACTTTTAGGGGACCTGGAGATAGTTTGTGTGCGTACGTGAAAGGGGCGTAGAGGGGGGTATGTGATGGAGAGAGAGATGCTCTTCGTTTCTCTTTATTATGGCTAACTTTATATATAGTATAAAAATATACAAATTCACAGTGCAAAATAAATATCATTATGGGCACCATGCAATGCAAATTAGCGTTCATACTCCTCCATATAACTTTGTAATGTTGTATATATGTAGAAATTATAAAATAATTTTTTGGCCACACTTTATTCAAAAGGAATGTTTTATGCGAAATAAACATCAAGAGAGGGCTTTCTAGATCAATGGGGTACGTGATGTAACATGTGTGAATGTGTAATGGATGCATTTGGCAGGGCCTAGAGAGGTATGTGTGTGTATTACATATTCGAGAGAGGCATGGATAGAGGGGCCGGCGGGGGGCGGGGGGCGTGGGAGAGATAGCATGAGAAATGAGAGTGTTCTAGAGAGAGAGACGAATATAACATCACGGAGAGAGATTCCCTTGAGTGTGTATATGTAAGGGGGAATGGATAGAGGCACCAGGAGAATATTTTTGTGTGTGTGGTGTCTTTGTTGGTATGTGTGGGTGTGAGAAGATAACGATACGTGGGGGCAGAGGGTGTGTGACGGTGTGAGGTCTGATGGGTCGAGGTGAGGCCCGTCGTTCGGTTCCGTCCCGCGCCACAATGGTCGGCCCGTGACGCATTTAGGGAGACCCATGGATGACTAGTCGTACAAGACAAAGATAGCATAATTGTGAAGGACTCTGTGTCCACTGACAAAGCCAGCTAGGATTTGTAACCCTAGGATCTCGGACTAAGGTAACCCCTTTATCTCTGATATTACTATTCATCCAACCAAACTTTAAGGGGCATCCTACAAAATGCTCTGCTAGAATCATACTCGTCGATTAGGAAGAGAGGTGTGAGACAATGCGTGAGAGACATGCCTAAAGATAATGTTCATACAGGAGACATGTAGGCAGGTCTATGTATATAGAAATGGTCGATGGGGATTGTGCTTGTGTATGATTGCGAGAGGAAGAGTTCTTGTGATAAAGGTTAGTGAAAACAGTCGTAAATGGTTACGAGAGGGAGGGTTATATCGAGAGCATGTGCGCGAGAAAGACACCTCGGGGAGAGAGTGTGTGAGCATGTGTGAGAGACCACCGATGGAGAGTGAAACTACACGTAAAAGACTGTTGTACACATTGATTAAAGATATAAATTGTATCCAAATATTAGGATGGGATCATGATATTTGCAATTCGCTTAAGGAACGGTCATTAATCCATCAGACATCTAGATTCTATCGAATTTGAGCATGTCTATGTTACTATTCAACACAATTTATCCACATACTTAGTATTTTGAACTCCAGACAATGCATCGCTTTAGCAATCGAATATAAACATGAGTATAGTTCATGTTATGTGTGTAAAGGACATTATACATACGAAAGTTACACAATGAACATTATAAATAGCTAACTATGAACTAGCATACATTTGAATTCAACTTAAGGCGATTTAAAAAAATCGAATTCAACATGAAGTCCATTCAATTATTTGAATTTGATATCATGGCATTTGTAAATCATATCAAAATTATGGGGGCACCAATCTTTGCTCTGATTTTGTACAATAGCATATATAGTCGTGTACAAAATAGATTCAAATTTAGCTCCTCCATTCCAAAATAATCGTAGTTATAGGATTTTCAAGTGTCAAAATTCCAAAAAGAAGCCGATAATTTAATAAGGTTTTCAAACATACAAGGTCAAATTTAACGTTGTCTATTTAGGTCAATCCTCAAAGTTCAAAAGTACTCTAAACATGAATGCTTGTGTTTCAAAATTTTGAACGAAGCGCCAAAAGAGCCTCTACTTGCCCGAAACTGCGTGAGACCAATGTTTGGTTGTACAAGGAAATTACTTTTCTAATAACACCGACCTGTGAAACCTACCGGCTCGTCGTCCAAAGGTCAAAACCGGGGTAGGTTTGTAGCTTCATCTAGACGCCACACAACCGCCTCCGAGAAACATTCATACACAATGGCTGCCTAAGCACACATGTGCACGGCCGAAATCACTCCCGCACACTAATTGGGACACCTAGGATTACCATCCTACCCCAGGCCCGCAGTAGGTCCGAAATTTAAGAGGGGGGCAAAGTCTATACTTTCCCCAAATTTCAAATAAGTGTGTCCCATCTTCTGTTCAAAAAATCCAAAAACAAGCACGTCCCAGACCGAAACATGGTTCTCCCCCCTCCCCCCGCCCACCCGTCTGATTCCCCATTCATACTCCATGGGCGCAAAAACTACCTCTCCACCAGCCGCGAAACCCCGGCGTCCTCCGTCCGCGACCCCATCCCACCCATCAACCGCCGTCCTCCATCACGCCGGAGCCGATACCCCGACGTCGTCGTCCACCGCAACCTCAACCACAACACCCTCCACGGCTAGTAGTTGAAGCCGAGGCCGAGCCGTCCGTACTCGAGCTAGTTCAACCACACCGTCCTATGCCTCACCGCTGCCGCTCCAACTTCGCCACCCTCCACCGCACCGGAGCTGTTCCTGCTACGCCGTCCTTCGCCACCCCGGATCTGCATCCCCTCCACCGATATACGACCATGGAAACACAGTCAACAATTTGTCCATGGGTTTGTCCAAGGATCCACGGTTCTCTAAAACATCGGTTCCACGGGAGAACAAAGAAGATCGCCACGACATATGGAGCAGACCACACTGGCAACCGATAAGGGTACTCCTGTTCCCTTATTCGTGCAAATCTTACGTGTCTGCTGCTACTTCTTGAGCACTGCATTCGTTATCCCATGAAGAGGAAAGGGTGGTGCAGCAAAGTAGTGTAAGTATTTCCGTCAGTTTTTGAGAACCAAGGTATCAATCCAGTAGGAGGTCACACGCAAGTCCCTCGTACCTACACAAACAAATAAGAACCTCGCAACCAACGCGATAAAGGGGTTGTAAATCCCTTCACGGACACTTACGAGAGTGAGATCTGATAGAGATAATAATGATAATATAAATATTTTTGGTATTTTTATGATATAGATTGAAAGTAAAGATTGCAAAATAAAATATATTGGAAACTTATATGATGGAGAATAGACCCGGTGGCCATAGGTTTCACTAGTGGCTTATCTCAAGGTAGCATAATTATTACGGTGGGCGAACGAATTACTGTCGAGCAATTGATAGAAAAGCGAATAATTATGAGAATATCTAGGCATGATCTTGTATATAGGCATCGCATCCGTGACAACTAGACCGACTCCTGCCTGCATCTACTACTATATATTACTCCACACATCAACCGCTATCCAGCATGCATCTAGAGTATTAATTTCATGAGAACAGATTAATGCCTTAGGTAAGAAGATATGATGCAGAGGGATAAACTCAAGCAATATGATATAAAACCCATCTTTTTATCCTCGATGGAAACTATACAATACATGTCATTTCCCTTTCTATCTCTGGGGTCGAGTAACGCTAGATTGAACCCAAAGCTAAGCACTTCTCCCATTGCAAGAAAGATCAATCAAGTAAGCTAAACCAAACTGATAATTCGAAGAGACTTGCAAAGATAACCAATCAAGCATAAAACATTTCAGAGAAGAATCAAATATTTTTCATAGATATACTTGATAATAAACCCATAATTCATCTGATCTCGACAAACACACCGCAAAAAGAGTTACATCGAATAGATCTCCAAGAAGATCGAGGAGAACTTCGTATTGAGATCCAAAGAGAGAGAAGAAGCCATCTAGCTACTAGCTATGGACCCGAAAGTCTGAAGTAAACTACTCACACATCATCGGAGGGGCCATGGAGTTGATGTAGAGGCCCTCCGTGATCAATGCCCCCTCCGAGGTAGGTCGGTTGAGCCACGAGGGGCCCATGAGGTGGGAGGGCACGCCCCCTTCCTCGTGGCCACCTCATTGGTTGCTTGACGTCCACTCCATGTCCTCTGGATCACGTTTGTTCCAAAAATCACGCTCCCGAACGTTTCATTCAGTTTGGACTCCATTTGAAATAGGCAAAAAAACAATTTTCTCCGGGCCTTGGGTTAATAAGTTAGTCCCAAAAATAATATAAAAGTGTAAAATAAAGCCCAGTAATATCCAAAACAGATAATATAATAGCATGGAACAATAAAAAATTATATATACATTGGAGACGTATCAGCATCCCCAAGCTTAATTCCTGCTCGTCCTCGAGTAGGTAAATGATAAAAACAGAATTTTTGATGTGGAATGCTTTCTAGCAGGTTCTTCAATGTATTTTTTTCTCTATTGTGGCATGAATGTTCAGACCCGAAAGATTCAAGATAAAAGTTTATTGTCGACATAAAAATAGTAATACTCCAAGTACGCTAATCAAGCAATTATGTCTTATCAAAATACCATAGCTAAAGAAAATTTATCCCTACAAAGTCATATAGTTTGGCGATGCTTCACACAAAATGATCCCATCATGCACAACCCCGATGACAAGCCAAGAAATTGCTTCATACTTAGCCTTTTCAAACTCTTTCAACTTCTACACAATATATGAGCGCGAGCCATGGACATAGCACTATGGGTGGAATAGAATATGATGATTGAGGTTGTGTGAGAAGACAAAAAGGGAGAAAGTCTCACATTGATGTGGCTAATCAATGGGCTATGGAGATGCCCACCGATTGATGTCAATTCAAGGAGTAGGGATTGCCATGCAACGGATGCACTAGAGCTATAAATATGTGAA
Organism: Triticum dicoccoides; assembly: GCF_002162155.2. NCBI lineage: Eukaryota > Viridiplantae > Streptophyta > Magnoliopsida > Poales > Poaceae > Triticum > Triticum dicoccoides. The sequence goes on along the minus strand of NC_041386.1, from coordinate 54,249,004 downwards.
AGCTCATCAAAGAAACTAAGTGAGTGTGCATCCAACTTGCTTGCTCACGAAGACCTAGGGCATTTGACGAAGCCCATCATTGGAATATACAAGCCAAGTTCTATAATGAAAAATTCCCACTAGTATATGAAAGTGACAAAATAAGAGACCCTCTATCATGAAGATCATGGTGCTACCTTGAAGCACAAGTGTGGAAAAAGGATAGTAACAGTGTCCCTTCTCTCTTTTTCTCTCATTTTTTATTTGGGCCTTCTTTTTTCTTTTTTGGCATATTTTTTATTATTTTTCGTTCGGAGTCTCATCCCGATTTGTGGGGGAATCATAGCCTCCATCATCCTTTCCTCACATGGGAGAATGCTCCAATGATGATCATCAGACTTTTATTTACTTACAACTCAAGAATTACAACTCGATACTTAGAACAAAATATGACTCTATGTGAATGCCTCCGGTGGTTTACCGGGATTATGATGAATCAAGAGTGACATGTATGAAAAATTAAGCATGGTGGCACAAATACGATGTCAACTACATGATCATGCAAAGCAGTATGACAATGATGATGCATGTCATAATAAATGGAACGGTGGAAAGTTGCATGGCAATATATCTCGGAATGGCTATGGAAATGCCATAATAGGTAGGTATGGTGGCTGTTTTGTAGAAGATATAAGGAGGCTTATGTGTGATAGAGCGTATCATATCACGGGGTTTGGATGCACCGGCGAAGTTTGCACCAACTCTCAAGGTGAGAAAGGGCAATGCATGGTACCGAAGGGTGAGAGTGCGTATAATCCATGGACTCAACATTAGTCATAAAGAACTCACATACTTATTGCAAAAATTCTACAAGTCATCAAAACCAAGCACCACCTTTATGTCTCAAAACAATCTATCAAGCATCCAACTTCTCTTAGCATTTAAAATTTATAACCAAAGTGAATTACCATGCTGTTATAAAGGACTCTCAAAATGATATAAGTGAATCATGAGAGAACAATTATTTCTATAAAATTAAACCACCGCTGTGCTCTAAAAGATATAAGCGAAGCACTAGAGCAAAAGTTATACAACTCAAAAGATATAAATGAAGCACATAGAGTATTCTAATAAATTCCAATTCATGTGTGTCTCTCCCAAAATGTGTGTACAGAAAGGATGATTGTGGTAATCTAAAAAGCAAAGACTCAAATCATACAAGACGCTCCAAGCAAAACACATGTCATGTGGCGAATAAAAATATAGCTCCAAGTAAAGTTACCGATGGACGAAGACGAAAGAGGGGATGCCTTCCGTGGCATCCCCAAGCTTAGGCTTTTGGTTGTCCTTGAATTTCACCTTAGGGTGCCTTGGTCATCCCCAAGCTTAGGCTCTTGACGCTCCTTGTTCCACAATCCATCAAATCTTTACCCAAAACTTGAAAACATCACAACACAAAACTTAAAAGAAAATCTTCGTGAGCTCCGTTAGTAAAAGAAAACGAACCACCACTTCAACATACTATAATGAGCTCATTCTTTATTTATATTGGTGTTAAACCTACTGTATTCCAACTTTTCAATGGTTCATAAACTCTATTACTGGCCATAGATTCATCAAAATAAGCAAACAACACACGAAAAAACAGAATCTGTCAAAAACAGAATAGTCTGTAGTAATCTGTACTGATGGAACCCCAAAAATTCTAAACTAAATTGCTGTATGTGAGTAATTTATCTATTAATCATCTGCAAAAAATATTAACTAAATAGCACTCTCCAGTAAAAATGGCAGCAAATCTCGTGAGCGCTAAAGTTTCTGTTTTTTTATAGCAAGATCGCAAAGACTTTCCCCAAGTCTTCCCAAAGGTTATACTTGGCACAAACACTAATTAAAAGCATAAAACCACATCTAAACACTGGATAGATGAATTTTTTATTACTAAACGGAATCATAAATCAAGAAACAAAAATAAAATTGGGTTGCCTCCCAACAAGCGCTATCGTTTAACGCCCCTAGCTAGGCATAAAAGAAAGGATAGATCTAAGTATTGCCATGATAATCATAAGGTAAATCGCGAAAGCTCATCTCGTACTCCCTACGTTCAGCAGAAAGCTTTCTTTGTGGTAAGCAAAGTTAATCAAAAGGGCTAAATTTAATGGGACAAAAGTCCCCAAGATCAAGGTCGGGAGGCGTTGGTTCCTCATTTGGCCCCTCATATTGCACAATCAATTCATCATTATAAGCATTCTTTTGGCAAAAAGTCTTGAGCCTTTGTTCAAGGGAAAAACCTAGCCCATTGTTCTGAATGGCATAATTATCATTAAGTTCATAGATCCTATTAACAAGAGCATCGGTAGGAACCTTCTTTCTATGGTTTTCATTAAAAGCGACATGATCTAAAGATCATAAACGCATAATGTCTTCTTGATAAAAAAGGATTGCTTCTATTGGAGGACGGCCAGCATCCACCCTATAATGCGCAAAAATTTCATTGGCTTCTTTTATTATAAATCTGAACTCATGAGCTAAAAAGATGGTTGATGCATGCTTAACAGAAGAATGCTCAATATTAGAAAATTCTAGGAAAATCCTTTGTATGGAAGGATGCATATGTAAAAATAGTCTTTCAAGTTCAACTATGAGCAAAGATATAGCATCTACGAGAGTACTAGTTTTATGAAGGATAGATCCACTCATGGTGGGCAAAGCACCGACACAAGTAAAGAAATCTTGAATAACTCCCTTCCCAATAATATTACTGCTACCAATACGAAACTTTTTAGTGTGCAAAATAATAGGATTTTCAAGAGGATCATCAATAGCATCAAAGTTTTCCATATTATTATCCTTATCAATGCTAACTTCCCCAGTTTCAGACATGATGGCAACAAATTGCAAAAATAATAAGCACACAGAAGGCAGGAAGGAAAAAGAGGCGAATAAAACGGCAAGGGTGAAGTGGGGGAGAGGCAAATGGAAAATAATGTAATGCGAGGGATAAGAGTTTGTGATGGGTACTTGGTATGTCTTGACTTGTGCGTAGACTCCCCGGCAACGGCGCCAGAAATCCTTCTTGCTACCACTTGAGCACTGCGTTGGTTTTCCCTTGAAGAGGAAAGGGTGATGCAGCAAAGTAGCATAAGTATTTCCCTCAGTTTCTGAGAACCAAGGTATCAATCCAGTAGGTGGCGACACGCAAGTCCCTTGTACCTACACAAACAAATAAGAACCTCGCAACCAATACGATAAAGGGGTTGTCAATCCCTTCACGATCACTTAGGAGAGTGAGATCTGATAGAGATAGTAATGATAAGATAAATATTTTTGGTATTTTCATGATATATATTGAAAGTAAAGATTGGAAAACAAAATAGATTGGAAACTTATATGATGGAGAACAGACCCGGGGGCCATAGGTTTCACTACTGGCTTCTCTCAAGATAGCATAAGTATTATGGTGGGTGAACGAATTACTGTCGATCAATTGATAGAAAAGCGAATAATTATGAGAATATATAGGCATGATCATGTATATAGGCATCACGTTCGTGACAAGTAGACCGACTCCTACCTGCATCTACTACTATTACTCCACACATCGAACGCTATCCAGCATGCATCTAGAGTATTAAGTTCATAAGAATAGAGTAATGCCTTAGGTAAGGTGACATGATGTAGAGGGATAAACTCAAGAAATATGATATAAACCCCATATTTTTATCCTCGATGGCAACAATACAATATGTGTCGTTTCCCTTTCTGTCACTAGGATCGAGCACCACAAGATTGAATCCAAAGCTAAGCACTTCTCCCATTGCAAGAAAGATCAATCTAGTAGGCGAAACCAAACTGATATTTCAAAGAGACTTGCAAAGATAACCAATCATGCATAAAAGATTTCAGAGAAGAATCAAATATTTTTCATATATAGACTTGATCATAAACCCAAAATTCATCAGATCTCGACAAACACACCGCAAAAAGAGTTACATTGAATAGATCTCCAAGAAGATCGAGGAGAACTTTGTATTGAGATCCAAAGAGAGAGAAGAAGCCATCTAGCTACTAGCTATGGACCTGAAGGTCTGAAGTAAACTACTCACACATCATTGGCGGGGCCATGGAGTTGATGTAGAGGCCCTCCGTGATTAATGCCCCCTCCGGCGGAGCTCCGGAAAAGGCCCCAAGATGGGATCTCTTGGGTACAGAAGGTTGCGGCGGTGGAAATAGGGTTTCATGGTGCTCCTGGATGTTTTCGGGGTATGTGAATATATAAAGGAGGAAGAAGTAGGTCGGTTGAGCCACGAGGGGCCCACGAGGGGGAGGGTGCGCCCCCCTGCCTCGTGGCCACCTCGTTGATTGCTTGACATCCACTCCAAGTCCTCTGGATCACGTTTGTTCCAAAAATCACGCCCCCAAGGTTTCATTCCGTTTGGACTCCGTTTGATATTCCTTTTCTGCAGAACACTGAAATAGGCCAAAAAACATCAATTTGCACTGGGTCTTGGGTTAATAGGTTAGTCCCAAAAGTAATATAAAAGTGTAAAATAAATCTAGTAACATCCAAAACAGATAATATAATAGCATGGAACAATAAAAAATTATAGATACGTTGGAGACATATCATCTGCTTGCACGGTATTCATCCAACAGAATACACTAGTTGACCGCTTCTTCTTGATACTAGATGTTCCTAGCAACTCGTGATGCACAAGGTTTCTCCTCATATACTATTTCACCATAGCTAGAGGTCCGTCGCCCCCCTTGAATTTCAATTCCTTGTCAGTTGATTCCCAATTAACGGAAGCATTCCCTGACGTAACAGGCGCTAATCCGCCTATTACATTGGCGAAGCATTGCCTCGGTGTTTATGTTAGGGGCGTGTGGGGCCTAGAGCTACTGGCGCCTGATCTGGAGGTCTGCCGGGATTAAAGGGATGGCCTGGGGGCGCTGCCAAGCACGGCGGTGGTGTGAGGTCGAGGGGAGGGCGGGGTGGCGGAGGCATGGGTCTAGGCCGGTGGTCGCTGGCGATTCAAGAAAGATCGTCAACAGTGACTGGCGGGAGGTAGACAAAGGCCATCTGCCCGTTCCTTATAGATCAGACGGTTCATTAAAAAATCGACTAACCTATTTATTTTTAGTCAACTATTATCTTGATATGACCACATGTGGTGGTGTGCTGGAGGAGTACCTGCATTTCCTGTGCTCATATATTACAAAATCATACGGAGTAGAATCTAATTTTTTTTGCCATGCAATGTTGTAGAGCTATAATATGTGTCCTGTCATTTATTTTTCAGCCAACTGCTATCTGCTACTTTTATAGTGCACTAGTTTTGCACACACTTCACCCATACTCTCACTATTGTGTTTTTATGCAAGGGTATTTCAGAGTCTGCCTCGAAAGAAGCAGAAAAGAAAAGAGAGAAGTTGCTCCAGCTTTCTACGCGTGTAAGCACGGCATGTTACAGCGCTATAGAGGGTGTAGTGTCAGCAGATGGAGACGGTAAATGTAGCTCTGGAGTTGATGACCTCGCTCGCAATTAACCACCATCCCAGGTGCTTGCTTTAACTTCACGGTGTCATGTGTGGTTGCATGTTCCATATGGTGTCTAGCCTGTATTCGAAAGGCCAAAGACGGTCTTTATTAAGATAAGGAAAGATATTTCTTACATGAACCACCATCACGTGAGCACCAGAAGACAAATAGCTAGTTAGGGCACCGGAGGAGCCAGTGACAAGCCTAGCAAAGACAGGCATCACCTGGAAGCCAACTAAAAAGCTGTGATGGTGGCAAAGCAGCCCACCTCCCACCAGGCTCCCAGGTCCTAGATGATCATGCTCACCACTCCAGCCGGATGTCTAGCTTGTATTGCTTCCAGTTTGGTTAAATTGCATCTGCTTAGCTTACACATTATACCTTTGAATATGACATGCCTTTCTATTTTTGGTACATACTAGTACATATGTGTATTAACCATGTTCTTACATCAAACTAATGTTCTTGTGTATCCATCATCAATCACTTATGATGAGGACGTCAGGCAAGTGGACTACTCCTCATTTAAAGAATGCAGCGTCAGCCACCCGACATGATTCTCAAGAAATAGCAAGGCTAGATGAAGATAGTGAACGTATCTCTGTAGTTGCTTACTGCATTTCCCCTACACTAGCATCGCAGGTACTTGCTCTAACTTGGCAGCATGATATGTGGTTGCATGTTGCATATGGTGTCTAGATTGTAATTCTTCCAGTCTGGTTAAACTTCATGTGCTATTCTGCTTAGCTTATACATTATACCTATTAATGTCACATGCCTTCCTGTATTTAGTACATAGTACATCTGTCTATTAAGCATGTCCTTATATAAAACTATTGTTTTTTTGTATCTCGCATCAATCAATATGACGCGACACCATTAGTATATGAAGTGCGATATTAGTTGCATCTTTCATATGATTTATAGCATGCGCTGCTTCTAATTTGTTGAAATTCCATTTATGATGGGACGATTTTAACTTGGCAGAGTCATATTAGTTGCATTTTTCATGTGTTGTCTAGCTTGCATTGCTTCTTATTTGTTGGAGTGGTTGCTGCTTAGTTTACACAAACAGTTGTGAACATGGCATGCCGTCCTGTTTTTCGTACATATTCCATCCTAGTATCATGTGTTTGCCTTACATCAAAGTAGTGATTGCAGTATCATGCATGAATGAGTTCTGAAGAGAGAATTTTATTGCTTTTTCTTGTCTATTTTACTTGACAATTCAAAATCAATAAAGTGGAAGGAAGTTAGCAAGGCAGCAGATAAAGGTGCTCCTTCCAAACGGAGGGCCTCTATAGTTTCTACTCCTCCACCCCCAAGATGATTTCCAAGACAACACATGCATAGACACTCAACATAGCTGTGTTTATGATGAGCACGTCTCCCCTAGTGCACCATCACCGGTGCTCCCTCTAACTTGGCACTGTTATATGTGGTTGCATGTTATGTGTGATGTCTAGCTTGTCTATTTTCTATTTTTTTTGAATTCCATCTGCTTACTTTACACATTATACTTGAATAAGACACGTGTTCCTGTTTCTAGAACATACAATATCTGTCTATCACACCATGTTCTTACATCAAATTACTACTGTTGTATAACTTGCAACAATCACTTATCATAAGACACGTTTGACTTCGGAGTGTGATATAGGTTACATCTCACATTCTTTTCTAGCTTGTACTACTAATTTGTTGAAATGGCACTTATGACGAGATAGTTTTAACTCGGTAGAGTGATATTCGTTGCATCTTTCATTTGGTGTCTAGCTTTCATTGCTTCTAATTTGTTCAAATGCCTTCTCCTTAGTTTACACATCATAATCTGTGAATATGCAATGGCACTAATGACGAGAGACCTCTAACTTGGTAGTGTGATGTTGTTTGCATCTTGCATATGATTTTCTTCTTGTACTGCTTCACATTTGTTTAAACGCCATTTATGATGAGACACTATTAACTTGGTAGAGAGATATTTGTAGCATCTTTCGTATGGTGTCTACTTCCATTGAATTGCTTCTAGTTTAGTGAAATGGCTTCTACTTAGTTTACACATCATGGTTCTGGTTATCTCTTCCGTCCTATTTTTCGCACATATTACATCCTCCTATCATGTGGTTGTCTAACATCAAAGATCAGTTCGTCTGTATCACACATCAATTTGTTCTGAAGAACTAAAGTGTTATTTGTTTTTCTTGTCGGCTTGACTTAACATGGCATAGAGAAAGAGGAAGAAACACAGAATGGCAGGGAATGGGAACCAGAAGAATCCTGCAGATTCTGTTGGTACTAATGGTGCAATACAAGGTTAATGTCTAGAAGAAAATTCTACAAACAGGGTATCCCATGCTACATGAGCTACAGAAAAAGCCAAACAGAAAGAAATAGCTGCCACCAAACAAGCAGAGACAACCCTAGTTCTAGCAACACCTTCCATAGTACTACCAGCTGCACGAGTTACTCGTGCGTCAATTGAGCTAGCAGCACGTTCCCAAGCTCCCTTGCCACCTAACACTACTTCCCAAGCACTCTTGATACAAGACAAGTTGGCAAGATCAGATGAACCTTGTGAGCTTCAACAGCAAGAAGGTAGTTGCTGGAGTCAAGTTAGAGTTGCATGCTTCTTTATATGTAGTCTAACAGTTTAATGTACACTAACACTTCCTATATATGTTCGTTGCTGGACTAGCACCTAGGCGCAAGAGGAAACAAACATCAGGGATAATGCTCAATAGGTTAACTAAATCTAGAGGAGGAAGAATGGAGATCCGTTTTGAGACAGGTTTAAAAAGGCCACGTGATGCTAGAGAGTCAGCCAAGTTAGTATCAGAGGCAACAGTTTCTGTTAGGTGTCATGTACGTATCCTCCCAACATGGATTCATTAATAGAATGATAAACACGAAACCCAGTTCAACACCTTCCTCGACCATTTATCCTAAGTATGGTTATGTATGGAAACTAGTAATATTGTCCTGCTCTGTCCCATACTTTCTAGGTTGCTGATATAATGAGACTCCCATAATTTTGAACAGATGAGATTCAGGTTGGATAGCCAAGATGATGCAACCAGACAAGCTTGCACCCATGTTTTCAACTCTGCTCTACGACAGTATCAGTATAACTTGAGGAAAACTCACTTTGAAGGAAAGGCTAACAGTGAACTTTCCCAAACATCTCAAGTGGAAAATATATCGAATGAAGATTGGAGGGGCCTCGTTAAACATTGGTCTGATCCGAAGTATCAGGTACATTATATATATGTGATCAGATCACATGTTGAAGTCCTATTTACGCATGTGCCACACAAATCTATCTTCTTGTAGGTTAACTGTTCAAAGAACAAGGCCAACTATACGAAAGTGAATTTCCAACAGATGACAGGATCTCGTAGCTATATTGCACACACTCTGAGGCTCTTGTAATTAGCTGTTGTTTCACTCTTTTTGCTGTACCATATTATCGGATCTATATTGACTTGTTCGAAATGCAGAGGAAAGCCCGTAAGGACCAAAAAGTACCTGAACTAAATGTTGTGGAAATCTTCAAGGACTGTCACACCAGCAAGAAGAAGGGCATGACCACACCAGTCAAAGCCGCTGTTGTAAGTCCCTAATCCTCATGCCTTTTAAGTAGTACTTCCTTTTAAGTAGTACTTACCCTGACTTGTACGTTGAACTGAATGGTTTGAAGCCAATGTCTATTACTCTTTTCAATTTTATACACAATTGTCTTAGCGTATCATTGCACCTTACAAGGTTTAAAAGAGAGGAGTGATGTTCCTTCGATCTTGACATGTAATCTAGTTCCGTCCTGGACTAGGCCACACAAAGTTGCAATTGCCTGTTTGTCTGTCCTCAGTTGTTTTGTGATATGAATGATGTCATACTATGATTACCGTATTATAAACTTCGTCTCTTTATCCTTAGCCCTCAATACAATGTGAAGAAATGGACAATACATTAGCGATGGTACAAGGTCATATGTTTGGAACCTGGTTTTATTATGTACTTTGCAATAAAATACAACTAATATTTTACATGGGTTCACTAGAATAAGTTCTGTATATAGACCAAAGCTATTTTGTTTGCTTTTGTTGCCTCCTTAATATCTTCTGTTCTGGTACTACTAGTGTAAAACCTCAACTTTTCAGCAAGCTATGGAAAAAATGGTGGAAGCACCACCTTCTGAAGGTGGCGAGGCAACTATAACTGCAATGTCAGTTCTTGCTGCAGTGGGTCAGTACCTGTCCACTAACAGTGCCAAAAGCACGTTCCTGCGTAATACTGGGTTGGTTGTTAAGGAAATCTCGTCCAAACTGCCTCATGATCAAGATATGCAAGCTCAAAACAATGTTGGATCTGTGCTCCAGACACAAGTCCATTACCTAACAGAGACCCTTTGTGAAACAGGGAGAGACATTGTTCGATGTTGTCAACATATGCATGGTTTTGAAACTAGAGTATCAGACATTTGCTATGTTGTTCAGGAGCCTAGGAGAACTGAAGGCAAAGGTTATGGTGCTCCATCGGACAATACAGCATGAAAACGTAACAGTCAGGTCAAATGAACTGAGCTTCTGAACTTTTGGTGGTGCATTTATCTACTAGACTGTTAACTTTTATTACAACCTTCCTTTTGTTTTATAGTTGTAATTTGTTTTGGTGCGATTCAAAATTTGTTCTTAACGTGCAGCCACTGGCTGAAGAAAACATCAAGCCATTTTTGTATTGTGTAGGGTGTTCCCTATATTTGCACTGATGGCGAACTTTGATGCCCAGTGGATGTAATATGTGTAATAGTTGTGATAGCCTAGCGTAAGTTGCTTGCCTATTTATTTCCTTATTGTCTTGTATATTTGTTTTCTTGTATTCAGTGCAGTTCTTTTTCTGCGGTTTGCTAGTGGCCGCAATAACCTATTTTTTAAAACTAGGCCACATTAACCATGGGCTACATATTTACTGTAGTTAACATGGGCCTCCTACGGGCCGTAGAAACAATGGGCCTTCTAAGGGTCGTAGAAGCAATCGGCCTTCTACGGGGCGTAGAAACAATGGGCCTTATACGGGCCATAGACACAATGGACCTTCTACGGGCCATATCATCAATGGGCCTTCTACGGGCCGCATGATCGGTTAGCCAAACATGGGCCAATAACAAACCACATTATGGCCGTAAATGGGCTAGAGTTGAAATCGTCCATTCATGGGCCGACCATAATGGTCCGTCGTTAATCGGCCATATTTGATGACACTATGAAAACGGCCCAACGTATTAACGGGCCACAAACCGGCCGACTGTAACCACGGGCTGAATTTGGCCCACAAGCAGAAAATGACAGTAACGGGCCGAAAGTAAACGAATGCTGGAAATAAGCCCAAGAATAGATGTGCCCTGAGAAGGCCGACAGATAACATGGGTTGGAAACAGCCCAACAGAATAATGGGCCATTAATGGGAATAAAGTGATACACTGTTCATTAGGGCTAGTTTTACCATGGGCCGTTTATGGGCCAAGGGTTACTAAGGGCCTCATATGGGACGAAAGACGTCATGGGCCATACATAAGTCGGAAGTTAAAACGGGCTGGAATTATATTGGACGACCCATGATGCTACTTGGCCCAATTCGGATAAGTCATAAACGGGCCCTAGGTTTGCAGGCTGTAAATGGGCTATATGTGAACATGTTGTTAACAGGCTTGCCGTGGGCCGGCCCGCCACCTTTTGGAAGTCAAACGGGCCGGCCTTTTCACAGGAATTGGCCTCTGTTGGGCCGTGCCACGTGTCGACGTATCATAGGAGCTTTGTGTCCAATGAGTGGATGACATTTATCCTAATGGTGAGCCGACACGTGTTTCCTCCAGCCATTGATGATTTTACACGTGGAAAATCCCCATTGGTCGGGGCTGTTAACGGGTTATCGGATCCAAAACCGGACCCGATAGCTTAACGACGTTCCATTACGGTGGATGCCACGTGTCGGTCACCCTTGATGAAAGCACTTCTATGACACGCGATTTATCGTCATGGAAGTGGACAGTTCTGTGATGATAATTTTGGTAATGTCATGGAACACTTCTACGACAGCACAGGTATGACTATCTTGATTCTGTCATAAATTTTTCATGGATGTACATGCATGACAGAAAATGTGACCTACTGTGACAAACACATATCATCGTGGATGTGTATTTTTTTGTAGTGGATGTACTTCGATGACTCTAAAATGTTAGCCCGATTGGGGGCTGGTGTCATCCTAACATCCCCTATAGGGGACACAGTCCGTTACATATTGCTCAAATGGGCGGTAAACACGACCCCGTCCCGCCTAACACCTTTGTGGAAAGGCTCTTTAAGCCATCCGTGGTATGGTAGGACGAGAGCGGAAATTCCAGTCCAACGCCGATCACACCCCCGGATGTCGAACAAAATTCAGACATCATTGGGGGGCTCGGGCACAGAACAAACGCCATCCGCCCATGTAATCATGATGGTAACCTCCCCATGGACCGAAACCTTCCTGGCATACATTAATAGGTGGGAGCTCCCTGAGGACCAGAACGAGGCTCGTTGCATCATTCGACGTTCGAAGTTCGAAGGCCTACAAAGTTCATGAAGGAGAGCTCTACAAGAAAAGCACTACCGGAGTCCTCAAAAGTTGTATCTCCGAAGATGAGGGACGACAACTCTTGGCTGAAATACATGCTGGTCTAGGCGTTCATCACGCCGCAGCTCGGGCCCTTGTAAGTAAGGCCTTCCGTACAAGTTTGTTTTTGCCCACAGCCCGAGCAGACGCACAGGACCTCGTACAATGCTGTGTCGGATGCCAGCTTTTTGCCAATCGAAGCCACATGCCGCCCACTGCCCAACGAACAATCCCCATTACTTGGCCTTTCGCGGTTTGGGGGCTGGACATGGTCGGACCCCTTGAAGGGGTCATCCATAAGGAAAAATATTTGCTGGTTGTGGTAGACAAATTCACTAAGTGGATAGAGGCCAAACCAGTTAAAACGGCTGAAGCCGGACCGGTGATAAACTTTGTATCCGGTGTCATATGATGCGTCTCCAACGTATCTATAATTTTTGATTGCTCCATGCTATTATATTATCAACCTTGGATGTTTTATATGCATTTATATGCTATTTTATATGATTTTTGGGACTAACCTATTAACCTAGAGCCCAGTGCCAGTTTCTGTTTTTTCCTTGTTTTAGAGTATCGCAGAAAAGGAAAATAAAATGGAGTCCAATTGACCTGAAACTTCACGGAACTTATTTTTGGAAGGAACGCAACCCGGGAGACTTGGAGTCCATGTAATGGAAGCAACGAGGAAGCCACGAGGCAGGGGGCGCACCCACCCCCTAGGCGCGCCCTCCACCCTCGTGGGCCCCTCGTGGATCCCCTAACGTACTTCTTCCGCCTATATATCTCCATATACCCTAAAACGATCGGGGAGCAGAACAAATTAGGAGTTCACCCGCCAGAAGCCTCCGTAGCCACTGAAAGCCAATCTAGACCCGTTCCAGCACCCTGACGGAGGGGGAATCCCTCTCCGGTGGCTATCTTCATCATCCCGGTGCTCTCCATGACGAGGAGGGAGTAGTTCTCCCTCAGGGTTGAGGGTATGTACCAGTAGCTATGTGTTTGATCTCTCTCTCTCTCTCTCTCACTCTCTCTCTCTCTGTCACATCCCTAGTTCTGGTCTGTCCTAGGCTTGCTTGTGCATCATGTTTAATCTTTCAAATAAATTTGAAATGGGGGAAGTTGCAAACCCTAGCACCAAAGTTTTTCCAATAGGTTCAACTTTAAAATGGATTTTCAATGAACCCAAAATGCTCTTCAAAAATGTTCATCCTCTTTGGATAATGTTGGGAACAACAACCACAGGTGATGCACATTTTTGCTACACATTTTGGATTTTTGAATCAATGCATAAATATTTGATTTGGAGCTGTTTAAATTATATAAATATTTTAATGGCTCCAAAAATGTTGGGAATTGGTGAGGGCCTCTCGAATATTATATCTAGATGCCACAAATATTTTCAGCATTTCTGGAAATGTTTTAACATTGATCTTAGATACAAAACAAATGTCAGAAATAGAAAAATAAAACAAGAAATAAGAAAAGACTTACCTGGCGCTCACATGGCAGACCATTTTGCCGGCCCAGCCCACCAGGGGCAAGGAGGTCTTCTTCCTCCCGCCAGGAGGATGCCGAGCGCGTGGCCGACGCGCGTCGGTGCACGCCCGGCCACCTCCTGCTTCCCGCCGCTGCCTCGACGCTCTGGAGATGCCACGCGACCCCCTGTAGCCGTATGGATCCCCCACACCTCGTCTCCCCTCCTCTGTCTCGCTCTCCCCCTCTGACCCGAGCGCACCGGAGAGCACCGCCGTGCGCCACCGTGGCCATCGCCTCTCCCTCGTTCCCTTGAGCAGTCCAGAAGATCCACCTCGTCGCCCTAGTCCTCTCCGCCGCGCCACGCGGCGCCGGACACCTCGAAGCATCGTCCTCGACCCCTTCATCCTTCTCGGGTCGCCGGAGATTCGCCTCGCCGCCCCGCTCGTTCCGACACCTCCCCGGCCCCGCCGTCTGCAACGGAAGACTCGATGTGAGCCACTGAATCGATCCCCTCCTCCTTTTTCTTCACGCACGCCCCGTAGCCACTGCCCAAGGAGCGCCCGAAAGCCGCCGTCCGCCATGGCCGGCGAGCTCCGTGCCCCTGAGCCCCTCCGCTCCCGCTAGTTGCTCCGGCGGGCTCCTGTTGCCCTTCAGGTGCTGCCTAGCACCCCCCGTTCGCTCGCCTCGAGCTGCAGCACCACCGTGTGGTTTGGTCGTCGCTGGCCGAACTCCGGCGAGGCTGACGTGGCGGCTTAATTAGCGCTAATCCCACAGCCTAATCCCCCCCTGAGACTGCTAGTGGGCCCCAGAGCCAAATCAAACCCTGGTCAGTGCAGGTTTGACCCGGGCTTAACCACTGTGGCGCTGACTTGTGGCCCCCACACGTCAGGTTTGACCTGGTCAGCCCTGCTGATGTCACGCTGACGCAGTAATTGATTTTCTAGATTTTAAATAATTCAGGGAATTTCAGAAAATAGTTAAAACTTCTAAAATTCATAGTAATTCAACCGTAACTCCAAATGAAATAAATTATATATGAAAAATTATCAGAAAAATGCAAGGAATCCATTTATGCCAGTTTCATGCATGAAAAACCAACTTATACTTGCTGTATAAGTGAAAACGTAATAATGGCATGTTATATACTTAATTTGGGGTTTGCATATGAACCCTTGGTTCATATGGACTTCAACCAAATTGATGCTAGATGCATTAGGGCAAATCATAGCATCTTTGAAATGTCATCTTCATGCATCATATTGTTGCATATGGTTGTTTATTGATTGTCGGCACCGTCCCTTCTCGATAGGTTCTACTCCGGAAGGTGTCCCGGGTACCTGTCTGAGGAGCAGTGCTTCTTCATGGATCTATCAGGCAAGCAACCCACCCTTGATCATTTCGATAAATACGACTCTCTCGCTCCTGCTCCTTATACTGCATTAGGACAACAACGATTCAAACTGCTACTTTCTACTGCAGTAGTTGAACCCATTCCTCTGCATGACCTGTCATTGCCATAGTAAATAGCTGAAACCCACTAGCATGAGTAGGAGTTGCTTGAACCTTGATGTGCCTGCTCATCCATGCTTGTTTTCTTTATGCCATATGTGCTTAGAGTTGTGTCAGGTCTGATTCATTGGGAATGAATCAGAGTGGTGAACATGTCCTACCGACAAAGGCTAAGTGTGTGAACACGTTCTGGTAAAGGTAGCGATGAGAGGCCATGTAGGTGTACATGGTGGGTTGTCTCATTGGAACCGTCCTTAAGCACTGAGTTCTGTGTATGTTATCCAAGTCCAGTTACTACCACACACTGGGTTCTGGTTATCCGGCCCCTCTCGGCTTATTAATCCACTTGATCTCTGTCCAGGAGTTGCAACTAGTTTCTGGCGTATGTAGGTAGTGCTACTTGTCTACCAGGTGGTGTCCGACGGGACGGGCTTGGGACAGACTAGGCACCATGGCACGGTGTACCAAGTGGCACCCGGATGGTGGGCTTGGGAACCCTTCACACATCATTTGGGGCTGTAAGCGACACCCCGGCCGGTTCTCCTTGCGGATGGAACCCGAATAGGCGATAAACCTGGACGAGAGACTTGTGTGGTTAGTGAGGTCGTGGCCGACTCCCCCGCCCGGCTTCCGCTTGAAGGTTGCCGAGGTACATGACGTGTACAGGGCTATAAGTGGCGAGAGCGTGTGTGAAGAAGTACACCCCTGCAAGGTCAATATTATCTATTCGAATAGCCGTTTTCCTCGGATATGGAAACTTGGAGGACTTATGTAGTACATAGAAAAATTGAAGTGGATACTCTAAAATCCGCAAGATAAGCGTGAGTGCTTTGGATGGCCTTCTCGTAGGGAGACGGGAACTTATCCATTGTGGAGTATTGATATGGTGAATATGTGGACTCGTGTGCGTCTTCTCACCCCAAAGAAGTTTCTGATACTCGTAGTATAGGTTAGCCACTGAGTCAAAGCTGGCTTGCTGCTGTTAAAACCGCACCACCCCCTTTGTTGATAATGTTGCATATGTAGATAGTTCTAATGTAAGACTTGCTGAGTACCCTCGTACTCACGTTTGCTTATTTATGTTTTGCAGTTGGTTACACTAGTGACTTCGATGAGTAGCTTGTATCCCAGCTAGGATCTTGTACCCTTGGGAGGGTCGTGTTTAGTCAGGCTTCTTAGTCTTTTCCTTTTGTAGTTGTCTGTACTCAGACATGTAATGCTTCTGTTGCTTGTATGCTCTGAATGATGGGTCGTGAGACCCCTGTTTGTATTGAATGCTATGTGGCTCTTCTGGGCCTTTATCTATATGAGTTTGAGTTATGTTGTGATGCCATGTTGTACAACACATACTTGCATGTTATGCGTACGTGTAACGTGTATTGCTATGTGTGGGATCCGTCAACCTAGTTGTTTACCTCTGGTAGCCTCTCTTATGGGGAAATGTAGTCTTGTGCTTCCATGTGCCATAGTAGTCCGCTATAGCCCGGTTCACCGGAGTCCTGCTAGCCCAGCACTACTGCTCCGGAACACTTGACTGGCCGGCATGTGATTCACTTCGTTCTTGTGTCTGTCCCTTCGGGGAAATGTCACGCGGTGACATCTGGAGTCCTGCCTAGCCTGCTACAGCACGGGTTCCCGGAGTCCTGTTAGCCTAGTGCTACAGCCCGAATTCATACGCTGTTGACCGACATGCTCGTGGTTGATTCATGTATGCCTGTCTCTGTAAGTTAGTGCCACTTTGGGTTCACGACTAGTCATGTCGGCCCGGGTTCTCTGTCATATGGATGCTAGCGACACTATCATATACGTGAGCCAAAAGGCGCAAACGGTCCCGGGCCAAGTAAGGTGGCACCCGTGGGAATACCGTGTGTGAGGCCGCAAAGTGATATGAAGTGTTACACGCTAGATCGGTGTGACTTAGGATCGGGGTCCCGACAGCGTTGGTATCAGAGCCTGACTGACTGTAGGATTACCAAGCCAAACTGGTCGAAGTTGAGTCTAGAAATGCTTTAGTTATATAAGGGAATTGATTGTGGAAGGGAACGTAAGGCTCTTTTTACTCCTTTACCTCATGTCATTCTTTCTGAGTCAGCCTCTTCTTTTCTACGAGGGTTAAGGCCCAGGCTTCTCCTCTATATATCAGGATGACGTCTTACTAAACCGTAAAGTCTTAGGATTGTTGGGTTGTGTCTCCGTACAGTTCTACTACTTCCGGTGTCCTCAGTTTGACCCAGAACCTTGATATTATGATGCTGATTGATTATGCTATTCCTTTGATGAATGTCTCAAAAATCCTTTTGAGCATTTACAACCGTTATGCTGCCGAAATTTTCCCAGGATTTCAAGAGTTTCCAATGATTTTGCATTACATTCCGCATCCTTATGTTGATGCTAATTCCATCCTTGTTTCCTTGGTTTCTGTGCCAGGATGTCGTCTGCTAACCGAGGTTCAGTTGCTCATAGAAAGAACCCCGGAGATGGTAGGGATGAGGATCCTCCTGAGCAGCCTTTGATGGCAGAGTTTTTGTTAGCATCCGAGAGGAACAAGCGTGAGACTAACCGCTTGCTAGCACAATTGAGCAGAACACCGCACATCAGCGTAAGAAGTTGGTTTCCATCACTGACTTCATTGGTCTGAAACCACCCACCTCCCATCATTCCATTGAGCCACTCGATGCAGATGAATGGCTCCGAATCATCACTCACAAGTTGCATTCTGCGAACGTAGCTGAAGGTGACAAGGTCCTGCTAGTATTTGGTGGCAGAGCTATGAGGCTATGCTTCCAGCTGGCCAGTTTCCTACATGGAAGGATTTCACCGAGGCTTTTCGTGAGCACCACATTCCTCAGGCTCTCATTGACCGCAAGAGGGAAGAGTTCTGTAGTTTTACCCAGGGTAAGCTGTCTGTTGATGCTTACAGTAGAGAGTTTGGAAGCCTCGCCCGCTATGCTATAGAAGAAGTGTCCACGGACGCTAAGAAGTAGGCTAGGTTCCGGAAGGGTCTCAATCCTAAGTTGCGTCGTGATCTCCACCTGCATCATTGTGATACTTTCCAGGCTCTTATGAACAAGGCCATTAATGCAGAGACAGCTCAGCTCACTTACGAGGAGTCTCGTAAGCACAACTGTGATCTGGGTTCTTCCTCCCGCTCTGGCTCTCAGAAGCGATGGATTTGGATTCCGAACTCATCTCTTCCACCTCGATATGCATCGAGGCCATCCGATGTGGCGCCTCACCCAACTTAGCAACGTGCCCCACCCAGGCCTATTAGTGGACCACTTGCCAATGTAGGTCCACGTCCTACCTCAGGAACTTGCTTCACCTGCGGAGAACCAGGACACTATGCACGTGACTGCCCTCAATCCAGTTATACTCCACCCCAGTCTGAGAGGTCTGTTGGCCGTGAAAATTCATTAGTCAAGATGATCAGTACCAAGCCAGCCTCCATTGAACAAGCATGTGTGCACCATGTCGCAGCTACAGGAGCTCAAGATGATCCCGACGTCGTACTGGGTACGCTTCTTGTCAATTGTCACCCAGCTTCAGTTCTGTTCGATACTAGAGCATCCCACTCCTTCATATCCGAAGGTTATGCTCAGTTGCACGACATGTCATTTTGTGATATGCCAACTCCACTAATAATCCAGACTCCTGGTTCCAAATGGCAAACCTCCAAGGTAAGCCATGGTAATGAAATCCTTGTTGACAGACTGGTATTCCTTGCTTCTTTGATATCTCTCAAGTCCGCAGATATTAACATCATCTTGGGTACACTACTAGGAAAAGGCCTACTAATGGCGCACCGGTTTTGCCTACTAATGGTGCACCACCGGTGCGCCATTAGTATCACGCCACTAGAATTTTTTACTAATGGCGCACCACTGGTGCGCCATTAGTATCTGGTATGCTAATGGCGCACCTGGCAGTGCGCCATTAGTTTTGCCCATGGTGCGCCACTAGTGTCTGCTATACTAATGGCGCACCACATGGTAGTGTGCCATTAGTAACAATTTTTTTAATTTTTTTCTTAATCTCAGGTCACTATTTCACCTATGAGATATCCAACACATATATATACAACAAGCATCCATATAACAATCATAGCCAACACACAAGTTCCATCATATATACATACATAGCCAACACACAAGTTCCTTCATATATACATACATAGCCAACACATAGTTCCATCGTTACATATTACAAAAGTTTCACATTGTTCATCCAACACCGTTATCCATCAATTCACAAAAGTTTCACATTGATACAAAATAAAAACACAAATGGAAAAGAAGCACTCCATCCATGCAAGCTTCCGTGAATTAAATCAAATCTGCAAAATGATAAACAAGAAGTTAGAAGAAGAAAAAGAAGAAGACTAGAAGAAGAAGAACACGAGAAGAAGAATAAGAAGAATTTTGGAAAAGAAGAAGAATAAGAAGAAGACTATAAGCTTATTATGTAAACTTGATCATTTTGTGCTAACATAAGTTATTTTGGAGCTAACCTATAGGAAACTAAGCATATAAGCTCTAAGTTAGTATACTAGAGCCAACTTAGGTAAAATGAAGCTAACCTATGTCATTTTGGAAAAGAAGAAGAATAAGAAAAAGACTATAAGCTTATTATGTAAACTTGATCATTTTGTACTAACATAAGTTATTTTGGAGCTAACCTATAGGAAACTAAGCATATAAGCTCTAAGTTAGCATATTAGAGCCAACTTAGGTAAAATGAAGCTAACCTATAGGAAACTAAGCATACTAGATATAACATAGGTAACTAAGTATATATATATCATTTTGGAGATCTGACATACCTGACAAAGTTCAGTTCTCATGCATTGTTCTTCTCCTTCTCCTTCCTCAGCCTGATGCGCCAAGAGCGGCGAGGCGGTGGAGGTAGTGGGATGTAGTCTTCTACCTCAATTGGCGTGGTCATGTCGCCCAGCTGTGGGATCGCCGGCGCCACCACCGGTGCGTGGTCATTGTCGGGCACAACCACCATCGCGAGGCCACCTTCAGGCACGACCATCGCTAGGTCATCCTCAGCCACCTCCATCTCTTGCCCATGGTCAGCCACCACCATCTCTTGCCCATGGTCAGCCACCACCATCTCTTGCCCTTGGTCAGCCACCACTAGTGCTAGGTCATCCTCAGCCTGATGCCCATCGTCATCTTGCAGCTCCTCATCCCCACTCTACTCCTCTTCTCCCGCACTCCAGTCCGGATCATCCTTCTTGTTGTCTATGCTGCTGCCAGAATCGCTGCTGCTTTCGCTACAGCTAGAATCGCTGTTGCTTTTGCTACATCCATAGTCGCTGCTGCTTTGGCTGTAGCTAGTGTCGCTGCTGCTGCTCCCATTACCTGTCCAAATGCAACAATGACCGTTAACAATCGATGTGAGACAAAGCCAAATGTAGAGGAATAAGAAGAGGCAGAACGTACCGGCATCATCATCGTCAGCGTAGCGCATGCGACACATAGTCGCGTTGAACACCTTCACGATGAGCATGGTGGCGTCGTTGTCGTACCTGAAGAGAAGGAAGTACCCCAGCCGCAGGTCGTAGGCACAGTAGAACTTCTCCCACACACGAGACAAGTACATGTAGCCCTCCTTGATCACCAACTCCACATCCCACTGCCGGCCTGTCGTAGCTTCACATTATTTGGCGGATCTTCACCCATCAGCATGTTCATAAAACTGTCAGGCAACCTCTGCAGTTTGGGACAATGAGTGATGTAGCAAACAACAGATATCATAATGAGATGGGTGAAGGGGAGATCTCTCATTTTATATACCTGCGTCATGGATGATACTGAAGTCCCAAGTATGATAGTGAAGAACTCAGAAGCATCCAACTCGTACTGCAGTGTCGCAGAGCGGTGGTGGCTGCTTCCCGCCATCTCTGATAAGCAGCAAAAGAGACCAATTAGTACCCTTACAACAGATCATAAAACATGCATGATAACAGGCATTAGTCGCAAGTACCCCATATGTCCTATTTTTAGCAAAGTCATGCTAAAATTCACGGAAAATTTCAGCATGACCTTTGCTAAAAATAGGACATATGGAGTACCCGAATTTCCCGGAACAGAAGTTAATCGACATTCCGGCAAACTCAAGGGCCTCTCGGGGTACCTGCAAAATCATTATCCCCGCGTAATGAAGTCGCCAATGGGTCATTTCATAAGATCACAAGTAGCATCATCACAAGTACAACATCATCACAAATACAGCAGCAGGGATATTTTTATGATACAAGAAGAAAGCATCCACAACTACAGTAAAAAAAAGCAACTACACACAGGAGTTGTAAAATATCCCTGCTATTCTTTTTTACATAAACATGTAATTAGTCAAGACAACTTCTCTCATATTTTTAAACTTCCATTTATTTTAATCTACGGTAGAGACATGACATCATCACCCTCCAGAAAAAACCAACAAATATGGCATCAGAAACATATGTGCCACCTGTCAGAAAATATAGAAAAGAAAGCACATAGTTATAAAGATTAGTATTCGAGACTTTGTAGTGAGCTCTGGTTTCTCTTAATGGCAATTTGGGTGAACCTTTCCATGCAAAAAAATTAAACTGTTATACAGATTTTGGACCCCATCATATGCTAAGCAGGTGTGATGGTTCAGGCTTAATATGAAGCAAGCAATAGATGAGGTGCAAACAAACATTTTTTTAAACAAATTGTGGTGGGATATTTCAAGACATTGCGGTTCGAGTGCTTCAGAATGGCTATGAGATGAGAACTACAGACAATCAGATCCTCTTGACTATAGTACAGCATAAATTGAAGGATAAAAAGGGTGTTTGGATTCAGTTAACTGAATATGCTACTCTAGTTCCTAGAGTTGGTTACTTAATTCTGTCTATTCCCATTGGTCTAGCTGACCTTTGGGTAATAGCTACTTATACTTGTTGTTACAGGTTACTGCTGTTATATATACTTACAGCTGCACTGCTAATGATACTATCCCAAGTGCTTATGGGTAATAGCCACTTATACTTGTTGTTACAGGTTACTGCTATTATATATACTTACAGCAGCACTGCTAATGATACTATCCCAAGTGCTTGCAGAAAAATACCATGTGTAAGTGGAGTCCAGTGTTCTGCAGAAGCAGATGTTCAGTTGGGTGCTACCCTGTCTATTTCTTCTATGCTATCCTTATACTCTGCTTAAGAATAGATGCTACTTGTCTTGGCTATATTTTGCTTTCTTGTCTATTTTTCCATCCCTCTCTCTTCTATTAAACTAATAAGAACAGATGTTGCCTGATCTCATTGCCTATGATGCTAGTCTGAGGCCTCTTTGGGTTCTAAAGTTATTTTTGTGGCTCCAAGAACTCCTACAAATCCTGTGATGCATGACACAACCTTTCCGTGTGAATTTTTCTGTAACTGTACCTAACTGTACCTAACAGAAAATTTTACTTGAGAATCAACAACAATTTACAAGCCATGTCCATGGTCTCCACTCCCAAACCCTAACCCTATTTACAAGCCATTTTCTATAACTGTACCTTACTATAACCTGCGTGGTGGTGCCCTGCACAGCGGTCGTTGAGCTCGCGCGGTGTGGTGAGCTCGCCGGAGATGGACGGGCCCTGCACAGCGGTTGAGACTCAGAGCAAAGGTTGAGGGCAAGAGGAAGAAGAAGAAGAAGGAAGTGGAGGGGAGGGGCTCACCTGCAGTCGAGGGAGTACACGGCGCCGGCCTGGCTGAGCTGAGGTAGGGCAGAGCAGCGCGCGGACGGCGGCGTCGCGTGGCCTGGCTGAGCTGGCGGTCGTTGTCTCCTCCTGCTCCTCGTCCTCCTCCTGGTCCTCCTCCTCCGGCTCGGGGCGCGGGGGC